>NC_047660.1:87337970-87666720 GCF_011762505.2 Arvicanthis niloticus | reverse complement strand
GCATTTATCTGTCCTTCCTTATATTTGTCGACTATTAAATTTCTAAGAGGTAAGTCTCTTGCAGAGTGATTTATGGGTCTCTTATTTTAAAATTCATCCAAATAAGCCTTTGTCATATGCTACAAATATCTTCTGCAAATTGTGTAGTGTTTGATAAAGTCAGGCTTTAAGCCCTTCTGAGCTTGGGTACAGAAAGGCTTGCTTTGTGGCCACTGCATATAACTGTTTAACGTGGTTTTGCTTTGTGGTTACTGTGAATAACTGCTTCACATGGTTTTGCTACATGCTTGCTGCTGTCAAATATCTATTTTCAGGTCCACTAGATCAGGACTTTGATTATTCTTGAATTCTGCCTGAGTTTTCTTGACATACTTTAAAGACTTACTATTAGTTACATACAACTTTAGAAGACTGTCTTATTGCTGAGCTGACCGATTTACCAGTATTTAAATACCATCTTTATTTCTAAAAATGCAACTTGCCTTATGGTTTACTGTGTCTGCTGGTACTACAGCTATGTCATTTGTATTATGGTTATTGTTCACATTGTTCATCTTTTTGTTTTCCTGTAATTCTTATCTGCCTTGTGTTTTTGTTGAAATACTTGCAAATAAAATATACTAGAAATGTTTATATTCAGAATTGAGATATAAGCAAAAATTCTAGTCATTTATACTAATTATGATTATTTACATATTTGGATTTTATTTCTATCATATTACTTATTTTGTATATTTTGGTTTTATGTTATATAATACCATTTTTACAAACCTGGAATAATTTTTCTTACTATTTCCATTTATTTATGTTTTAGAAAATTAGATTGTCTATATTAGCCTTTATTAGTTTTCTTACCTATTGTAATAAGTATACTTAAATGTGAAGTTATTTGGTATTTTTCTTTCATCTTTGGTGCTTATTCCCAGTTACCAGAAGCTTAGCTAAGGTGCCAACAATGTCCAGTCTTTAATTCTGTCTTTCTTTATGGCCTTCCAGTGTACATTATCTCTGTTGTTTTACAAAAGTACTCCTACAGTGTCTATGTAGCCAGTGTGTGTGTGTGTGTGTGTGTGTGTGTGTGTGTGTCCATTCCATTATTTTTTCTGAACTTCAGGCCTTAAATCTGACATCTTTCTTTTTTCTTCATCCAAAGTACATCATTGTAAATGCCCTTTCATGGCATTTGCAGATGATAAATCCAATTAACAGTTTCAATATTGTTCAAAAACCTAAAGCACAAGGTCCCTTCTGAGACCTAACACAAACCATAAAATCAAAACCCAAGTTACATAATTCTAATACATAGTGACAGATAGCCTGCATTCTCATTCAAAATGAGAGTATGACAAAGAAAGTTCAAGTCAAGGGAAGAACAAATCCAACAATGAAAACAACACATGTTTCACGTACATGTCAGTATCTGGATTCTCTGTGGTATTATGTATCATCAGGTATCATCTTGTGGTCCTTTGCCATAATGTAGCATGAACAGCATCAAGTCCAGTTCCTGGGAGTCTTTCTTCTCTCCCCTCAACCCTCATGACCTGGGTCTCCATTGTCTGCATTTCTCTTCACATTCTGAGCCTCCACTCTTCTAGCAGAACAACCTAAATGCTCCGCTTATAGCATTCCAGAGTGGGTCTCTAGGCTACAGCTCCAAACGCTTCAAAATTCTTCCTTAAAACCATTTCTAAAATGTCTACCTAGCATGCACTCAGATAGCGACAGCAGTGGTACCACCTCTGGTCAGGAAGCTGACAGATGACTGCAGATGCTCACCATCTATATCTTCTTTTTCTTTAGTCCAAAAGTTGAGACCAAGGGTCCTTCTTCCTCCCTCAGTTAAACTTTACTATAAATGCCCTCACATATATACTGAGAAGTGCGACCCCTAAGAGATTCTAAATCCCATCAAGCTGGTCATTAAAATTAATCATCAGTTTCTCTTCTGTACAGTCGAGTTTCCCTTGACTGCATCCCATAAAGATAAGGCATTTAGAACCCATCTGGAGCAACCAAGATTGGGGAATCTCAGATCCTCACTTCAAGATCATTAATTTCATGGAATCTGTAAAAAGTCTTATATTAAGAAGCGTTCACAGGTTTCAGGACTAGGCCTTGAATATCTCTGGAGACCATTATTAAATTGTCATAAACATTATATTGGTAAATGGTTGTACGCTGTTTAAAGTTGTTGACAGTAGACTCTGGGAGCAAAGAAAGCTATCTTGCCCCAGACCTCAGAATGTTTAACTTAAGTGTCCAAAATTCTCTGCCCTAGGGCAGACTGGTTCCCTGACTCTGTGACAGAAAGAAAAACAGCAAACACCTAGGGGGTCCATAAAACATTGTACCTTTGAGAATAGCTGTTAAGTAAATGGTTTCCAACAAAGGTTTATGTTGTTTATCCCATGGTACAAAGATGCCTGGGGTAGGAACAGGGAACCAGTTCATCCATGGAGAGAATGCTCTGCATTGCCTAGAAATCTCTCAGCCATGACTTCTGCTCTGGGTACTTCTACTGGATTGTGTAAGCAGCTGATTTAAGGCTGTTCCTTTGCTTACTCTCCGGATCAGACCAGTCTAATTGTTTCTCCTGTGTGTTGTAAGCACCTGACTTGATGGTGTTTTGCACTCTATCTGCTGCTTCTGTCTATCTAATGGTTGTTGCTCATTCTTTTTATTATCATTGGCTGTATACTTTAAAACTTACTCATTTGAAACCAAAAGTATGGCTACTTTCATAAAACTTGAGGTCTGAATCTGTACCCCATCCTCAATGAGCTAATTAGAGCAGCCAAAGTAATAGGAAAAGAGGGTAGAATTTATTCAATATGGCCACATTAGAAAGAGGAACAAAGAAGACCAGTGACTACCTCCAGTCTAAAGGGCTAGAAATCTGCACATCTAAGCAGTCCTGGTATGAGACCCTCCATACTATAGACCTTTTCTTGTCGTAGGCTATAATGCTCTTTCTCAAGGGAAGAGTTTTCACCTAGGCTGCCTCAAGTTTTTCTTTTCCCAGCAAAAAAATCCCCATGGAAATTACAATTTCTTATGGGCCCTTTATTTTAATAGTCTAAAGTATCTCTTTAGAATATATTCATTTCTGCCAAGCCAGCAGCACGACTGTAGACCATTATCCACAGGAGATATCAACTTACCATGTACAGAGACTAGAATCATTTGCTCTTTTCTCTCTGAATAGAATCTAGATTTTTTTCTATATCTTTAACATCCTCACTCTGTGATGTACCTCAGTGCCTTTTATTTTATCCTCTTTCTTACTCCTGGTCTTGATAGATTTCTTTCAACAATCTGAAAAAGTCATCGGCCATAATATTATTTTCTAGTTAATACTCTAATGCTCATTCTTTTCTCAAAACTATACTAAATATTGCTATTCTATCTTCAGTATGTCTCAACCCCATTTCATTTGTGCCACTGCCCTTTCTATGAGACATAGCTCAAATAATCTCTTAATAAATTACACTGCACCAATTTTTTATCTACCTTTGTACAATTGACATTTAGCATCTCCAAGGTTTTCAACTTCTAATTATTACATCTGGTGACTAGTTCATTCCTGTCTTAATTTGGCTTCCTTCCATTTGAGTCTTTTACTCTTTACTCACATAATCCAGTCTCTATTTTTGAAACATACATATTCTATATTATGTAATCTTTCCTAGATTTCATCTCATTCATTGAAATTCCTTTTCCTCTTCCTCCTCCTCTTCCTCCTCCTCCTGCTCATCCTCTTCCTCCTCTTCCTGCTCCTCCTCTTCCTCCTCCTCCTCCTCCCACTCCTCTTCTTTCTCCTCCTCCTCTTCCTCCTCCTCCTGCTCCTCCTCTTCCTCCTCCTCCTGCTCCTCCTCTTCCTCCTCCTCCTGCTCCTCCTCTTCCTCCTCCTCCTGCTCCTCCTCTTCCTCTTCCTCCTGCTCCTCCTCTTCCTCCTCCTCCTGCTCCTCCTCTTCCTCCTCCTCCTGCTCCTCCTCTTCTTCTTCTTGTTCTTGTTCCTCCTCCTCCCCTCCTCCTCCTCCTCCCTTCCTCCTCCTGTTCCTCCTCCTCCTGTTCCTCCTCCTCCTCTTCCTCCTCCTCCTCTTCCTCCTCCTCCTCTTCCTCCTCCTCCTCCTCCTCCTCCTCCTCCTCCTCCTCCTCCTCCTCCTCCTCCTTCTTCTTCTTCTTCTTCTTCTTCTTCTTCTTCTTCTTCTTCTTCTTCTTCTTCTCCTTTCCTACCTCTCTCTACACATATTTATCACTTTCATTAGGACTCCTTTAGGAGTTTGTAATAGTTAATTTTTAAAGTCAACTTTTCACAACCTTCACACCTTGAAAGTCACAACTGACAAATTATCTTGATCACATTGGCCTGTAGACATGTTTATGGGGGATGGTCTTGATTATTAAAGCTCAGTGTGAGTCTAACAATTGTTGAGACTGGGATCCCTAACCTATAAATGAGTAAGGGGCACTGGCTGAGGACTAAGTAAGATGAAAGCATTGGTGCATGAGTGTTTCTCTACTCTTGACTGTGCCTATGATGTGACCAGCTATCTCAAGCTCCAGCCTCCACAACTTCCCCATAGTGATGCCTGCCACCCATAAACATAAGCTAAATAAATTCCTTTCCCCTAAGTTGCTTTCCCTCGTAATATTTTATTACAGCAACAGGAGTGGAACTAGTCCAGAGCTCCTTGACTCTGAGTAGCATCCACACTACTTCAGAGTGCTTATGCGTGATTCTGCCATACATAGAAGAGTGATGCCAACTGCAGCCACTATTATCTGAACTGTCCTCTGAGCCTTGCTAGAAAACACAGGTATTGTGAAATTGAATCAGAATTTACATGATGGTTATCATTTTTTATGCCCCTATCCAAGTCTGAAGTCATAATAGGAATGTCATTTCCCACCTCCTTGTTGATGCTTTCGTTTCCTACCAACTCTGATACAGAGAATACGCTCCCAGTTGCATGTGGAAATCTTTCATTAGACTCCACATGTGATTAGTCATCAGACTTAATCTCAAACCTCATATCCCCCAGATTGCAATGGGAACAAAAGCTTACAGTTTCTACAATTTCACCAACTTACTGAAAGAAAAACTTAAAGGTTTACATTTTTGCCTTATGTTTGGCCTCATGGCAAACATTGACAGCTTTTAGTTTAAAAATATTTTTCAATATGTTATATTTAGCTATTTAGGGGTCCTTTTCCTTCTAAGAGTATTATTCAGGCTAATCTTTCATTAAAAAATTATACTAAACCTTTGGCATAGGATTAAAATTTCTTGGTTCATGACTCTAATTTTTATTGTTGTTGTTGTTGTTCTGAGGCATACACCTGTGTTACAAACTGTTCCCTGTATGTCCTACCTGTGTTTCTGGTTAAAACTGAGTAATTGTTTTATTACTGCATGTATGTTTACTTTATCTGATCTTCTTTTTCCTAATTTTTATTGGTATTAACACTATTTTAAGAAAATGCAAGAGGAGCACACAGCCTCCTCCACCTGATCAAATCCTTTCTGTGCTCATGATGTATTTCAGTATCATTGTATAGGTCCTACCTGACTTCATATTTTCTCTCATAAGTATCCCTATAAATTACTATTATCTTCTTCTCCTGCAATCTAATAAATTCCACCAATAAATTTTCTTTCATCAGTATTATTCACTGGAGTGGGGTATCTGCAAATAGATAATCTTTATAAAGAGTTAAAATTTCAAATCTAGAACACTTATTGATAGAAGCTACAGAGAAAAAGAAGGAAAAACCAATAGATCTAGTTGTATTTTCAATGGGAAATGCACATATCTATAATGTGATAGAAAAATAATCACAATAAGTACAGAAAAAAAAATGAGGTTTGAGGTTCCCAGTTAACATGGATATCAAATTCTTCTTGCCAGTCATTGGAAGCAAAATAAGACTCTTTTGTGCCTTGCAACAAACTTACAGGAAAATGTCTATGGATATAATAAAGCGTGAGAAATTGCACTGTGCACTGAATAATAAAATTACTCAGGTCTCTGATTCTGCAAGAATGCATACTGATGCTTAGGAAAATATGCATTTCAAGTCAAATAAATTATTAAGGAATTCTATAAATCTCTACTTCACTTGCCAAGGGTTAAGAACACGAGAAAGTTAGAAGAATTCTAAAGAAAAGAAAATCCTCACATTTTCCCAGGAGGCAGATACTTAATTCACTGATTGAAAGCAAAATTGTCCTTCTCATAGAGCACACGGTGGAAAAGAATGAGATCTGATTGCCTCTGTTCCCTGGGAAATGTGAGTCTTCAGCTGGGGTGTGTGGCTGGCTTCGCAGGAGTGTGCCATTTTCAAGAGAAAGTGTCATATATGAGTACAGTGCGTCTCTCTGCAGAGAAACCCTGTGGCTGCACTGGACTTTCTAAAGAAGCCTCTATGTCCCTGTCCAAGAAACCAAGTGATGAACAATTGATATGGGGGCTAAGAGTGGTTTTTAAAGTGCTCCTTAGCACTCACTATGAGGAGAATGGAAATGATAATAACTCCAACAGGGCAAGCTAGAGACAAAATAGTATCTGTCAGACTCAGACACCTTATCTTACTTCCATTCAGGCCTCTGATCTGATCTTCAGGAAAAAGAGAGAGAATCAAAGGAGCAATGGAGTTCATATGGGCTGCAATATGGCTATAGAAAAAGACAGAATAAAGTCCACAGTATTGCATCACTGTCTATAGATATATACAATATTTTAGAAAAACAGAAAATAAAGTTATATGAAGACACAACACACAAACACATACTCACACGCACACATGTAGATATGTGTACACAGACACATAATAACATCATGAAAATCTAGGTGTGAAGCACGAGCACCTGTTTTGGGAAAGTGGTTGACACTGGGGAATAGAGAAAAGAAGCAAATCTTCCATCTGCCCAAAGCATTCCCCCTCCCTCCCATGCTTGCTTAATTCCACTGCCTTTCTTCCTTTTTCAGGTCCACGGCAGTGGATCGGGAACCTATACCTTGAACCAGAGATACAGTTTGCTGGTCTGATCCACTTTGTGTGGTCTTCTTACATTAGTCCGTATTAGGAAAGCATTATGAAGCCATTCAGATTGTGGAAATGGGAGTTTTTCCTTCATAGATTCTGAGAAGATTTGTAATTCTAAGACAGTCTAGCTCAGACAGCACCTTTCCAACACTTTTCTGTGCCACAAATAGATTCAACCTAAATGCAAATTTAAAATACAGAAAGCAAGGCTCTAAGGATTCTCTCTATATATCTATAAAGACACATGCCCATCTCGAAGTGCTGGATGTGAGACTCCAGGCCTCAAGTGTGCTAGGACAGTGTTTTAACCCTGAGCTACAAATGCAGCCCTTGTTTTATTGATACTGGATCTTGCCACATAATCACAAACTAGTAACTGTAGCTCAAATTACCTAGAACTCACAGCCTTCCTGCTCCTGCTTTGTGAAGTGGGTGAGACTGGTATGCACCTTGTATCTGGTGTGTGGATACTACTCTCAGCCTTTTAATCAACCTGCCCTGAAACCTCCTGAAATACTTGAAAGCCTTAGGAGATGCAGACAAATTCTCGGACCACTCAAGAAGACAAGTTTTGGGTAAAGTTAGAAACAAACAGAAAAATATGGAATCTAGTAGGATTGTAACACTGTATGAAGTAATCTCCCACAATGTGACATGGTCAGTTTCTAAAAATCTGAGGCTTCTAACATTACAAAGTTTGAAAGGTAAAAATGTGGGCTTTTTTTTTTCATATTACTCTCTACCATTTCATGCTTATAAGAATCATTTTTATGAAACCACAGAGAATCACTGCAGAGGTCTTACTCAAGCCAAGATTAATAGCAAAGAGGGAAAAATAAGGAAACACTTTCAAAGCTGTAATTAAAATGAGGAAGATATATTTTTTCTAAGTATGCACTTTGACAATTTAGATGCAAAACTCACACATAAATATTTTTTTGTCAGATCTTTAAAACCTCAGGAAAATTTTGGAACCTTCTAATACCAGGGGAAAACATTAAACATTTATATAAATTGATAAACTCGTATTGGACTATGAAATCACATTATTATTCATTTCTTTTCATTCCTCCAAAAGACCTAGATCTATTAACCATCTGTGATACCAGCACTAGTTCATCTCTGTGGAATAGTAAAGTTTATTTCTCCCTTAAGAGTCATGGCATCCGTAATCTCAAGTTAATGATAGTAGAGAAATTTTAGAGACAAGGTTGCCTGGAGAAGTTGAGAAAATGGAAGAAGGATTTGATAAAGCAGTGATAACAGAATTTGCCTCACTGAAGTAATAAGGCTTTAAGAATGTGTGCTACACTCTCCAGAGCACTCAGGTGTAGTCAAGCCAAGGCTCCAGGTAGATAAGGACACCCTGGGGAGGAGAGGTCAAGAGAATGCCACCAAAGCTGGGTGCCAGCGCATTTCTTGAACTGATAATAATATTGGTTAGAACAACTTCTGAGAAGTTATTCTGACCTGAGTCAGACCCTAGCTCCTGAGTTGTTCCCTACAAACTGATGAGGTGAGCATGGGTCTTCCTATTTTATATGGGGTGTGAAAAATCACAGATGATTTCCTTACTTCACAAAATGTGGTCCATGGGACCAATAGCATCAGATATTATGGAACTTACTGGAAATGCAGAATTTCAGATCTAGGCCTATCTAATAAGAATCTACATCATAAAAAGATCCTCTGGTGACTCATGGGTACATTAATGTTTGATATGCCCTCATTATTTATGTGTAGTGATGTAGGAAGTGTGGAGAATCTGAGACTAGATGGCTTTGGCCTCCAGTCCCAGCTTTTACCCATCTTTAGCTGTGTAACTTCAGCAAAATATCTCATTTCTTTGAATGTCATTCTGTAAATGTGATAAAAGTCCTTCCAAGCATTGTTAGTATAATTCAGAGGGTTTGATTTAGTGGAAGACAATGTGGCCAGCAGAGTTTTAAAATAAATCCCTTTATACCTCTAGCTCAAAATCTATAGCTGTCTTTCAAATCTAGCATAGACTCAATGGCAAAGTCATCTTTTGTTCTTTTTACCACCTCATTGCTCCTGCGGCCTCCACCAAACACCTGAAGGGTCCCAGAACAGACCACCCCATCTGCATTTAACTCTGTCTTGTTCCTCATGACTGATACATTTCCTTGACTCCCTGCCAAGACATCACACCCATAGGCAACCATTCTAAATAAAGTAGGTCATTGTTGGAAATAGAGTACAGCCACCTTTATTTGTAAAAGTGAAATAAATGGCTACTACAAAGCTAGTACTCTGCCTGTCCTCCTACACTGAACAGCCAAGGAAATAGCTGGCAGAGTTATGCCTTCACCACAACCCCACCTCCTCCATCACAGCACATACACGTAAACTGGACCAGACAGTCATCTTGCAATACTCTGCTCACATCACTCCCTAAACAGCAACACCTGGATGTGGTCACCAAGCAGGACAGCTGTCACCAAGTTCCCTGCTTATGTCTCTGAACCCCCTCCAAGATCTTTTGGTGTACCAAAAGACTGGTAAGAGAAGTCTAAAGAGGGCCTCTGTGATCTCTGAATATTGAGTGGTTTTTATATACTACTTTCTTGAATTTATCTTATTCAAGTGTCCCTTATATTTGATGGTGAACTCAAGGTGAACATTTGCCTTCCAACAAGCCTCCCATATCCTCAGCATTCACTGGGGACACTCAGTAGCCATCCTCTGACCAGCTGTGTGGATTTGGAAGAGGCTTGTGCGTCTCCTGGTCAGCTCTCTTATTTCCTGTCTCCTATTTTATTTTCTTCTTTCCTATTGTCTCACTGTCTCCATTGTCTCTGATTTTTCTCTTTTCTCCTCTTCTGCCTTGATCTTCTGTGTACATCCTATTCCCACTAACCTAGAATATTCTAAATTCTCCCAACTCCATTTCAGTCCTTCTTGTTTGTGCACTTTCCCTTCATTCCAAATGGATTCTGAATAACTTAAAATGGTCACAGCCACTCCAAATAGGACTGTAGCAATTGTTAACTGTGTCTTCACTTTTGTGGATGTGATATTATTGCTGAGGTATGCTCTAAGTTGCATCTGAAATGTAAACTTCTGCAGATCTAGACACAAGTTTTAAAAGCACTAAAATAACTTCAGGGACAGGCTAAAAATAATTTCACCTGGCATTTGGAAGGCAGGACAAATCTAGAGTCTCCAAAGTCCAACACCTCAGGACAGAGTCTGAATAGGAAGCCCTTCAAGTAATAGGATTCTGCAGTTATAGGCAGAGAGGAGACCTTTCCTGACACTCTCTACTCCCAGCAGAGCAATACAGAAATGAGCCCAGAAAAGAAACCTCAAGAGTTGTACAAGCAAAGTTCAATTAGTTCAGATCTGAAATACACAAGGACCTTTAGGCCCTGTATGATATAGTGCAGAACTGTGATTCAACCCCAGGAGTACCGTGAATTCAATGTCTCCTCCCATGCACACACAAAACCAGCATGAGACTACAGATACTAGTTCATCATTCCACAGCAGCTAGAGTTCAAAGAGATCAATTCCCCAAGAGTAAAGTGTGTGTCTTATACTCATAATCATACTCATACTTATATTTATACTTATACCCTGCTGTCTTCCAAGCACTGAGTACCAGGCCAGAGAGGCACTTATGAAGTACGCAAAGAAGGTTGAGGAGAGAGAGGCAAGAAATGACAGAAAGAAACAGAGAATTAGGGAATATCCTTCATCTCTACAAATATACCCAGACAGAGTGATCTTAATTTTTTTTTTTTAATATTTAAAATCATGACCCCAGGAACTATCTCTATATCACCAAGCCAATGTTTTTCATTTTGTCATTAGATTTTTGGATGTTTAAAAGCTAGTTGGGTCCTTTAATTTGCAGCATACTCCCCAGGCAGACATTCAAACAGAAAAATAAATAAAATAGCAGCGGATCCTTCACAGTACTCATTTGCTTGCCTGTTACAAACCATTTTAATTATTTTGTTTGCAATACCTATTTGTTTGTCTCAGGGGAACATTTAAATCTCCTTGTATTTGTGCATAACTCTCCCAACCACTAGGAAAATGAGACCTTATGTTTCACATTAACACTTCATGGGTTCTTTTAATCCCTTAAGAGCTGATAGAAAATTATAAATTTGAATCGCACTTATAATTTAAAATTCTGAAATATTACACTATTTTTTTCCAGAAAAATGATTCAAAACTAAATCATAGCCCAGAGCCTTATCATAGTATGGTTCCAAAGTTTAGAGATTTGAGCTCAACGTAGTGAAATCCTTATGTCTAAATAGAACCAAATTTGTAGGGCAAATGTATGAAAGATGTGTGTGATGGTTAACTTGTTACAAACTTGAGTTACCTGGGATGAAGTAAGAGAGAACCTCAGCTGAGGAATTACCTCCTGTGGGAATGTCTATGGGGCATTTTCTTGCTTAATAATTGGTATGGTAAGGCTCAGCCAACCTTGGGCAGTGCCATTACTGGACAGATTGTATAAAAAAAATTACTGGACAGATTGTATAAAAAAGCAAGCCATGGAAAGCAAGCCAATAACCAGCACCCCTCTATTACTTCCGCTTTTGTTCTTGCTTTCAGGGCTGGAGTTCCTGCCTTAACCTCCTTCATTGATAAACTGTGATGTGGAAACCAAACAATGCCATTCCTTCCAAGTTGTTTTTGGTCAGTGTTTCATGACAAGAACGAAAGCAAGCTGGGTAATTTAGGATGGGGATTATAAGAATGTGATCTGAGCTCATGTAAACAGAATCTATCTGCGTCTTATCGACTAAAAGCAACATAAATGAAACAACGGCTGTCAGACACTAAGCAACGGCACAGCCAGACAGTGATGCTCAAGAGAAGAGACAATGAAGTGGGCCTGAGGTCCTTAGAGGAGCTTCCAGTGCTGTAGCCCAGGAAGTGGGACAGTCGGGATAGACTATGATTATCTCTATGAACTGAAGCATGGGCTGAGGTGTTGGGACCTGGGGCAGTTAGGGGTAATAAGACAGGACACCACACAGCTACACACAGAAGGGGCCCCTTCAGAAATCTGTAAGGAGTTCTGTTTGAATCTTTCACAGAGTATTGATCAGTACATGTACATGAAGAAATCACCTCAGACAAGGAAAGGACCATTTAAAAGAAGCAGGTATAGCAATCCTAAGTTACAGGTCTAATTAAACAGACTGGAGAGATACGCCTATCAAAGAAAGGTCCAAAGTAAGTCTAAAAAGATCTAAACACATAAAAGGGATCAAAACACCCAAAAGGAACATGTCTAAGGACTGGGGAGTGGGTGTTTGAAAGAACAAAATTGAACCTAATGTCCAATCACTGAAAATTGTAACGTCCTCATAGAAGAGGTTGTGGAAACATTGTCACAGTCAGAGAACACTGGGAAGACTGAGATGAAACAGTATCTGGACATGAGTGTACTGCAGGACTCATGAACGCTCTGCACCTGTGGTTGCCTACCTAAGATTGGCACAATATAAAACCAGTTAACATTCCAGTATAGACAATGAGAGGCACAAGTTCCACCCATGGCTTTGGAGCTATCTACATTTGATGGTAACCAGGGGAGGGAGAGTCAGTTTTCTTTAAGAGTATGCTCCCTGGCAGGTTGACCATGCACACATGGATGACCCCACACCCCCACACTAATTGTGCTCAATGGGTTTTTAAAAAGAATAAAAGAAAGAAAACATAATTTTTGGAATGAGATATGAGGGAAATCTGGGAATGGTTGGAGGAATGAAATAGGGGTAAATATGATTGAAATATTATCTAGGTATATATAAATTTCTCAAAGATTAAATAAAATATTTTATTACAATTAAAATATTCCCCATCTGATCAAAAATTGCAATGTCTATAATGAAGCAGGGAAATGCAGTCCATAACTAGAGAAGTAATCAATAGCAACAGATTGGGAAACAATGCAGATGGTGGAATTAATAGAACTGAAACTTAACACACAATATGCACATTATAAACCTATACTATATATTCAAGAAAAATAAAGTAAAATTTGTTTGTAATAGGGAGAACAATAAAGAACAAATTGAATTTCTACAAATTAAATATTCATTGTCTGAGATGGAAAATGCATCAGACGAAGAAACAGAAGAAAATCAATGAATTTGAAAGTATTGGATAGAAATTACTCAAAATTAATTAGCTACCATGTTGAAATACATTCACTAATTTTAAATACAACAATTGAAAAAACATGATCAAGTAGTTTATTAATTCACTAATCAAATGAATCAACTTATTTCTCCTTAATTTATGTGATCATCTCAATAGAGTTCTATAAATGACTCAATAAAATTTAATATCCAGTTGTTTAAAAAAAACTCAGAAACCTAAGAATGAAAGAAAACTTCAATTTGGCTTTTTAGAAAAAGCAACCTATATGATAACTACTGAGGATGGGTGGGATATTTGCTTGTGGGAGTGGAAAGACACAGACATCCTCTCTTGTTATTTATCTCAAGTGCTAAATCCTGGTCTCATGCTTAGCTGCCAAGATGAGACAAGATCCAAGATCTGAAAAACTTCTTAGAAGCAAAGCAAGTTTGCTGACATTAAACTAGAAGTTCAAGCCAGTATAAAAGGAATAAAAAAGAAAAGACATAGATTCAAGGGGGGAAATGTAGCTCTCTTTGTTACAGAAGGTATGTTGCTCTACACATAAGATCATAGAAAACCTCTGTAAGAAATAATTGAGTGTAGTGGGGTTGTGTGAGATTGTATTCCTACAAGCTAACAACGCACAAATGCAAGTTTAAATTGAAAAGCAGTAGCATTTACAAGGGTTTGAAAAATATAAATACTTGGAGATGAATTTAACAGAATGACATGCACTTAACACTATAAAATGCTGCTACAAATAATTGAGGACTCTGATAAATGGAAAGATACTCCTTTCTCACAGGTCAGTATTGCTAAGAGTCAATTATCCCTGAAAAATATCTCTAGTTTCAACACGATTAAAATTAAAAGCCTAGCTGACTTTTTCCTAGAAGCTGACAAGTTAATTTTAAAGTGTAAGAAAAGGCAAAGCAGGAACTAGGAAGGAGCACTATTAACAACTTGAAAAATGAATTCCTCTGAAATTCTGTGGTCCATTGCCTCACAAACCTCAACATAGTCCCAGCTGTGTGGAAACACAAGGGCAGAGAAGGCTAAAACCAAAGGGATCTGACCTTACTTCACTTGATGTCAGGACCAACCAAAATGTATAGTTCTTAAGAGTGCATCATAAGTTGAAAGACAAAGCACAGTTCAATCCAGCAGAAGAGAGTATATCTACAAGTTGAAGACAGATTGATTTTTGGCAAAGACTCCCAAGAGGAAAGGATAGTCTTTTCATTCGCCGATGCTGGAATTATTAAATTATCATGCACAAACATAACATAAAGATCAAGCCCAACCCATACCTCATATCATGTAATAATCGACATAAAAGATATCGTGAATCTCCAAACAACTATACTGAGTGAGTAATCACAGACCCAGAAAACTCCATGTGATCTCGACACATTGACATAAACATGTACATTTTTATTCTTGGGATTTTCATAGATGTATACAATGACATATGATCATATATACTCCCATTTCCCACCCCCTCCACTCTTCTCAAGTCCCCTAATCCCATTCAAACTTCATGTCTTTTTTTTTTTAATTTCAAAGTAACTCAGTCCAGTTAGCTCTATTCATATATGCCTGAGTGTGGGATTACCTAGTAGAGTGTGGGAATTTTATCAGGGGCTGCATCCTCAAAAACAAATGATCACCTGTCCCTCAAGAAATGGATATGATATTCCAGATGCCTCAAAGTAATAATCTGTAGGAACAGAACAATGAGAGGTTCTTTGGAGGTTAGATGCCCTGATTACAGAGTGTAGACAAACACTCATGAAAAGTAGTAATGTTTGCTATTTTAATAGTTGTTCTAGTTTGCTTTCTATTGCTGTTACAAACATCATGACCAAAAGCAACTTGGGAAGGAAAGGGATTGTTCAGCTTACATTTTTCATTGCATCATTGAGGGAAGCCAGAGCAGGAATTCAAGGCAGGAACTTGGAGGCCATAACTGAAGCATGGAGGAATACTGCTTACTGGGTTGTTCACCATGACTCGCTCTTATACAACCAAGGACCTCCTGCCAAAGGGGGTCAATACTGATAGTGGGCTGTGCCCTCTCACATCAGTAATTAATCAAGAAAGTATCCTGCAAATAGGCTATTCTGATGGAGAGAATTCCTCAATTAAACTTCCCTCTTCCCAGGTGACTCTAATGTGTGTCACAGTAACAAGCATAATTCTGCAGCACAATAATGAAGGTACTTCCACAGTGGTGTACTGTGTGTGGACTGCACTCAACACACTGGCAGATGTTCATGATCATGTTTCAAAGGTTTATATAATGATAAACTAGAATCACCCTAGACGTGATCAAATCCAAAACTTTCCACATAAAATGACACTCACCCCATAAACACCATCAACCTCTTTGCTTTGCTTTAAATAGTAATGCTTTGCCCTTTGTTCTAG
The DNA here is from genome assembly GCF_011762505.2 of Arvicanthis niloticus. Lineage (NCBI taxonomy): Eukaryota > Metazoa > Chordata > Mammalia > Rodentia > Muridae > Arvicanthis > Arvicanthis niloticus. The sequence continues at coordinate 87,651,096 of NC_047660.1, read as the reverse complement.
GAATCCTCCTCCCACACATGGGTCATTAAGGGTCAGTAACATTTCAGAGCTGACTGACTCCTCCCACATCTCCCAGTTCACCCTGGTCCAAGCCAGCATCATCTTTAATGAACTTTTAAACCTTTTCAATTTTTCTCATTTACTTCCTTTTTCTATTACAACCCCCGTGTTTTATGTTCAAGGCAAGCATCAGGGTGATCCTTGCAAGCAAAGCTGAAACCATGTTGCACCTCAGCTCAGGTGTCCCAGCCCTTCCCCTACTTTCTCAAAATGAAAGAAAAGATCTTGAAGCAACAACAGTGCCCAGAGAAGCACCCCCAGGCATTCCTCCCAAGTAACCTGACACTGCTGCCATTGGCCAATTAGTAGACATTTAATAATCTCATGCCCAGGTTGTCACCATATTTCCCAGGCTAGGTGGTGTCTTGTTGAGTTTACTTCTCAAGTCTGGAGTATACAATCCCTTAGTGTCTCTGTCATTCTCTGTCGCTGTAACAGAATAACCGACACTAGGTGAGTAGAGTTTTCTTTCTCCTACTTCTAGAGGATAAACAAGTCCAAGAGCATGCTGAAATCACCTCCGAGTTTCTTACCAGGGTCTCCTGCTGCTGCTTCTCACGTTATGAAATAGGGGTAAAGTGGACATGTGCTTTGTGAAAGAGGCTAAATGTAGGGAGAGGCACTTATGTTATTAAGACCCACCCTGAAGCAACTTGCCTATTTCCAGGAGAGCTGGAAAACATTCCCATGACAAAGGTATTACTCCCTCTCAATGAGCTAATCACATCTCAGGGTCCACCTTGCCACACTGTCACCTCAGGGGCCAAATTTTACTGTGAAATCTGGAGAGGGCAAACCCCATCTCTGTGGTATGAGCCTAGAAACAAAATCTCAATGGATGATAGAGTGCTTCTTCCTGATGCAAATGTTTGGGGAAGGCAAGATGGCATTTCATGTGAAGCTGACCCACTTCATTAAGCTGAACTGTCCTTTGAGACACTCAAATTTAACAATAGAAAATTTCATAGACGTGCCTGACCCAGAAACCTCTTGTCCAAGCAAAATGATTGACAATCAAATTTTTTTTGTCTCCAAAACTTCTCACCTATCAGGAGACTATGAAAACTACAAATGAGTTACAACTATGGGAAATATTTAGCAGCAGAAATCTCTTTGTGGGAAGAAGAATATGGCTCATTTTTCTTCTGTAGGGTAAAGAGGGGACCTGCTTTCTACAGTCTTCCTTAGGGACTTCACTCAGACTCACACATCACAATGAAGAATCACACACAACATAATAGGACCTTTAAAAAGCAGGCTCACTTGCATTTAATCATAAAAGCTATTTTATGTAGTCTTTGTTATGGTTTCAGTATGAAACATCCCCCAAAGGCTCATGTACTGACAAATATTTGATTCTGACAGTTCATCACAAAGTCATTTAGGAAGCATGTCACTGAAGGCATGACTTTGAAGGGTACAACTTACCCTAATAGCTTTCTTCTTGCTCTCTCTGTTCCTGGCTACTGTGGGGTAAGAAGCTCTGCCATGCGCTTCTGCAAGGATGCTCTGCCTCAGCCTGGTCCAGAAGCAACAGAGCCAGCAAACATGATCTGAAACCTCTAAAACCAGGAGCCAAACCAACCTTTCCTTCTTTAACTTGTGGGTATCGCATATTTCATCACAACAATGAAAAAGATCGTACAGCCTTCTATTGTCCTCTTGAACATGCCCATTCATTTCCTTTCATTGGATCACCATAATGTTTGCCTTTTATCATTGTCTTTGCTATATTTCTTTATTAATAGCTAACATGAAATTCCACGTCATTTTCAGTTTCAAACCCATAGAGAGAATCTCTTATGTACTATGTGGAAGCATCATCAGTAAAAAGCTGATGGCCAATGAGCTGAGCTGAGTGACTTACTATTTAAGAATAAATGCCCAGAACATAAGCTTGGACTGGAGCCCTAACTAGCTCATAGCTTAATTAACCATCTATTCTATTCTATGAGTGCCTCATGGCTAGTTACCTCACCTCAGTTTCATGTGTCTGTCTCTTCAGAGTTTGGGGCAAATCTCTTCCCATGCCTGATTCAATCCCAATCCCAGAGTTCCTTTCTCTCTACTGGAACTCCCACCTCCTATTTTCTGTCTCAGATAATAGCCATCAGCTTTTTATTGACAGGTGATGTTTTCATTCAGTACACAAGAGATTCTCTCTACAGCTGAGAGGGTCATCAGAGAGAGAGAGAGAGAGAGAGAGAGAGAGAGAGAGAGAGAGAGAGAGAGAGAGAAACTCTGGGAAAGAGCCAGGCATGGGAAGATTTCTCCCCAGACCCAGAGGAAATGGACATATGGAACTGAAGAGAGATAACCAAACATGTGGCAGACATAGACTAGAATAAATGGGTTATATATGTTATATGCTAGTCAAGGGATGAGTTTATAGCCTAGGCACTTATTCATCAATAATTAAGTGTCAGAGTCCTTATTCTCAGAATAAAGAAGCTTAGGTAGAATAGTTTGTGGCTAAAATTGGCACCCACACTATGTGTTCTTAAAATCCAAGCTTAGTGCCTGAGACAAAGTCCTGGGTGAAAGATAAGAAACAAATCCTTCCCAGAGCAGTTTCCGAGCTAGGCAAAAAGTGGTTCCAAAAAAAAAAAAAGCAAACTGGAGCCTCAGGCACACCCTGCAGGTGAAAAAACTTTCCAGACTTGGGGCAGATAGGCTCAGCTCCTAGCTGGTACCTTCTGGTATGAGGCTCAACTCTAACTGAAGGGCAAACAGCAATTCTAGCCCCCAAAACCTCAAGGGCAGCCTGCTAAACCCATGCAAGGGGGTGGAGCTAGCCGCCATAGACCTGTCCAGGCCTGTAGAGCCTGCGATTGCACAGAAAGGCAGAAGAAACATTTTCCCATAGCTGTGGAAGACTGAAAAGCCCAAAATCCTGAACTGATAATTTATAAGTTTGAAAGCAAAAAGAGAAACCAATGCTTAGTTTTAAAATAATAAAATAAAATCCTTAAAGAGAGAATTAAATAAAATTAAAAAGAATCCCCAGAGGAAAGATTTTTATGAAAATTAAAATAAAGAAAAAGATATTAAGTTTAGAGAACAATAGCAAGAAATAAGTAAATCCACATAGAGGATCAGTTTCTGAAGAAAGGAGAGAGAGTAAAAAGAGAAATATGTGTGTGTGTGTGTGTGTGTGTGTGTGTGTGTGTGTATACACACATATATGTATGTATATATATATGCATAAACAGAGAAAGAAGAAACTGTACATAAACATTCATAAAAACACTGAATTTTAAATATAAGAAATAAAAAGTAAAGTCTCTGAAGGAGAGAAAAGAAAATTAAAATAAAGTCTCCATAGAAACACAGAAATGGGAAAACAAAGTTTCCAAAGGAAGGGAAAAAACTAAATTGGAGTCTCCATAGAAAGGAGAGAATTTAAAAAATTAATATTTTTTCCATACTAAAAAAATGGAAAACAGTATAAGAGAAGGTATTTGGACCCCATATAGTTTTGTTTTGTTTGTCAACATAAAATTAATTATATGTTCAGTAACAATTATAATTTTATATATCCTCTTTAAGGAAAATCAGAATAAAACAGACTTTGAGAAAACTAAAAAATTAAATGCTACATTGTAGACCATATAACAGAGATTAGAGGTTTCTTTAAATCAGAATGAAGAATCTTCAAAAGAATTCAGTCTGGCACTTATAGCAACAGAAAAGATAGTTCCGGATGAGAAAAATCCACAAAGCCCTGAGGAATTAAAATCCTCATAGTACAGCCCACAGAGATGCGCTGTTCTGAGGTAAGAATCCAGATTCTGCTTAACGATGCCACCTTAGAGGAATGTTATACAATAGCCTGTGTGCTTCATCTTAAAGAGTTTGGAGAATTGAGGTATATACATATGTTAATATATCATACAATTGGTACTTACTCAAGAATTCAATGGGCAACTTTTTTAAGTTCTTAAAAGGCTGCTTTTTTTGAGATTGTACATTTATTAGAGGTGATGATATCTTGTAAATATCTTTACAAATTCAAGCTGATGGTGATTTAAAATGTGTATCCATTAGAATATAACATTTTAAAGACACAATAGCATAGGAAATGTTACAGACATATCTTATAATCCTACAGGTCTAGGAATTATGTAGACTTTAAAGGAAATGCTCATAGAACAGAAGAGGAATATGGAATCTCTCATTAGTTTAAATAAGGCCTTATTGACCTTAAAAGTTTTAAATGCTAATGAGACAGACAATGTAACTGCTAAAATTCATTGGAGTTTAGAAAGGGCTGATGACTTAGATTGGCCTTTATAAGTGATACCTCAGAATGGAAGGCTAGAGTATGCTTCACTGGGGAAGAGAAAATGCTCTTGTTTAGACAGCAGAAAAGAAACTGTGGATTCCATCCAAATTGATAAAAATCATATTTGACCAGGGGAGATCCCTGAAGATCCTGATTGCAGATATGAAAGAAATCAAGAAGACCAACAAAACAGTTCATTTGTATTGTTGATGCCTCTACATGAGATCTCTGAGACTGGCTGAGACATGAAAAGGTCTCCCAACAAGACATCAGCTAGCATAACCATTACATTTTGTTGGCTAGAGAATCCTCAGGACTTATCATGCCATCCTTTCAAATGTTGTAGATAGAAATTTTGTATTATAGTTTGTTTATACAGTCCAAACTAACTTGTAAAAGACAGATGCCTTGCTTGCTCTAAGAGAGAGCAAACAATGAGCCTCAGCTAGATTGTACACACTGCTCATTCCATGCATGTGTTAATGCAGAAATATATATTATCACTGAATGTTTGTATGTATACAGACACCAATGAAGCTAAAGAAGCCCTAACAAGATTCACCCTTTAGGATAGATATTAGGATATGCTGAGACGCTGAGAAATATTTATTCCAATATCCTGCTTCATTCAATTTCAGACTGCCTCATTAGCTGTTTCATCAAAACTTGCTTCCAGGACACGTTCAAAGCTGTTGACCCCTTGATACCCAAGTTGGGCTAGCCTTTCAGACTGTTCCAGTCAGGACTTCAGTTGAGTCCTACATACCAAGACTAGACAGCAAATGTTACAGCTAGCTTTCTTAAGACTGGCCATATTGTAACTTTATTTGGACCCCCAAAACAACAAGAAGCATTTTTAAGAGACCAATGCCCCATTCCCAAAAATTAGGGTGGTTTTGGATCATTCAGTGGGTGAGTTTTTTATAGTTTTGGTCAAGGAGGAAACAAAGTAAGGAAAGTAAGATTCAGGGATTTCTTTCTTTCTTTTCACAATCCTTTCTCTCTTATCTAATGTTAGGGGGGAAGGGAGAAGGGATGAAATAAAAAAGTATGGATATAGGAGTGATAGGTAAAGGGGTAGATTATTAAATCTACTTTTAAGCCAAAGAGCATTAATAACCCAAATCTTTTGCATTTGGTATGGACTTTGTATATTAATACAAATTTAATGTTATATTTTGTTACAACATAGTATGTATGTATGTTTCAACTCTTGTTTAAGGTATTGTACCAATTTCTTTAAAAGGCAATGTTAAATTCTAGTCCTTTTGAAAGCTGCTTTACAAACTGCTTAGGATAAATAAGAAATGCAAGTTATCAAACTTGTGGTCGTGTTAGATATTAGTTTAGTTAATTAAAAAGACAACCTTCATTTAGTTTCCTTAGATGTTTTCAAGGTTAAGCAGATAGTGGATAACTAGAGACAAGAAATTCAGATATAGTATAGATTGATGGTCTTCAAAAACCTCAGAGATCAACTGAATATGGCATTTAAAGATGTTTTATTAATTAAAGTCCTTTTTGACAGAGAGACATGCCTGTTTCTGGCAGCACCCCAACTCTACTTCAAAGAAGATGATGAGCATTAAACATGGATGCCCCAAAAATGCAGAGAGATTCGGAGTGACTGTCCAGGAAATCTTCACCTTTCTCAAATCTATAGTTTTAAAAGCTACTTTCTCTGAACTTTCTGCACACTCAGGTAATAATTATTCCTCCTAAGGTCTCTGATAGGGTTTGAAGACTAGGTAATCAGAGTTTTATAATAAGCTTAAATTGTTTAGAATTTTAGAAAATGTCTTAAGGTCAGAGAATATATTCTTATGTTTATAAATGAAAGTCTTGATAGAAAATGATTTGATTATTGTCAAGATAGAATAGATAGTAGAAAACTTTCTCCACAGTTACCAAATGTATATGGATTGGACATTGTAGATGTGGCATTTATCTGATAGTTTTCATAATTGTTCTTATTGTATATACTTTTTTGATGTTATTCAAAGGGCCTTTCATTAGACTGGGGGGGGCGGGTACAGAAAGAACCTCTTATGTACTATGTGAAGCACCACCTGTCAATAAAAATCTGATGGCTAGTGAGCTGAGGTAGGATTATAAGGTGGAACACCTGTCAGAGGGAGATAGGAATTCTGGGAAAGAGTCAGATGTGGAAAAATTCTGAAGAGCATGAATGATAGCTCACAAAAGCTGGGAACAGGCTGCAAGCAGCTCAGCAGGTTAGAGAGCATTCTTTCCACGTGACTCAGTTCATCTCTGCTTCTTCCAGGAAGCTAGTCTGCTCTTAGGCTCTTCTTTATAGCTTGGCATGTCTGAAATTCTTCTTTCCTTACTCTTGTGAGGAAAGAACCAAGGGAACTTGATTAGTTTCAGGAACTTCCTGAAGTCATTTTCAGATATCCTCTGCAGAGCTTCCCTAAATGGTAGAGTATTTTAATCTTGAAGGAAAGGGATACACTTTCTCCCCAGAACTGGGGTTAAAAGAGCATAACAATATCCTATTGTATCCTCTTTTGTTAGACTGTGCCTGGCCTGAAATTTGACCTGTAGCACTCCAACCATTTGCATGCCTCTGCCTCCTGGGTGCTGAGACTAAAGGCCTGAGCCACTATACCCAACTATACCTGACTTTCTATGTGGATTCCTAGAAACCAAACTCAGATCTTCACACTTTGTATGCACTTCCCAGACTGAATATCTCCCAGCCCAAATTCTTTGCTCTTTAACCAGGAAGTATTTTATTCTTTAGAGATGATGGATAAACAAAGCCAAGTCTTGATTCAGAAATCAAATAAAACAATCAGAAGGTTTTCCGGAAGGTACCATCAAGAGACTGAGGTGGAAAGCTGTTGACTGTGGCACTATTTACAGAGGATTTAGACTACCCATGTTTCCAACAATTAAAAAGATTTGCATAAACCGTTATTCTTCCCAATGACAGAATGATATAATAGCATTAAATATTATCTAAAGGGCTATTTACTGACATGACAAATTATTAAGATTGTATTATTAGTTGAAAACAATAGGATTCAACAAAATTGAACCTCCCAATAAAAATCTCTTGAGAGGAATAATCTACATATTGTGGCTTTTTGAAAGGATGATTCATTGATATATTCATTTGTATTTTGTTCTTACTGTTATAAACTAATCAAGAAAAATTAGAGCAATTTTTCACTGTGTTCCCTCTATCCCTATCCCTCTTCAACCATGCAACCACTTTTGCATTCTTTATGCTCTAGAAAGTTTGTGCCTTTCTTCTGCACAAGACATTTCTTTAAATAAAAAAAAGACTCAGCATGATGATACATGCCTTTATTCCCAGCAGCTTGGAGGTAGAGGCAGGTAGATTTTTGTGCACTGGAATTCAGCCTGGTCTATATAGCAAGTTACAAGCTACCCACTGTGACATACAGTAAGACTGACTCAGGAAAAATTAAAAAGTAGACAGGACACTCAGCTGAGCAATCTTCTGTGGCTTTGAAAATCAGAGTGATCCAAATGGCAGAACCAGGAAATCTTCCCAAAGAGGTCAGAAAAGCACTGGGAAAAAAACCTACAGGACTCTCCAGCCCCTGATAGATATTTAGTCCCAAGATTGGGCTATGATGGAGGTGAGGCCAATAGCTATTTAGAAAGTCTGGGACTGAGACTTATGATCTCTCAAAGACAGAAAAAAGCACACTGAGGTCTAACATGAGTTGGAACACACTGAGTGTCCACAGAGATCTTCCTTTGTATTGTTATTACTATCATTATTATTGTTACCATTATTATATTGGTATTTATTATATTATATTGGTATATATTGGTATATCAAATTCTACATAGTTCTAATATATATATATATATATATATATATATATATATATATATAGTGAGATGGCTATATAAGGCTGGTGACATATTCAGTTACTCTCATAACTTTCTGTGATTATGTACTTTCAATAACTTAAAGTATATAATATAGCCATTAATTGCATTCCCTGTATTATCCATACAGTCTAATATGTGATATTCGTTGGCCAACATCTACACAGTCTCCATTACCACCCAGGCTTCTGATAACCATCATTCTACTCTCCCCAGTGAGTTCTTTTTGGAATAGATAGATAGATAGATAGATAGAGATAGATATATAGGTGACATCATGTGACAGTTGATTTCTGTGCATGGCTTATTTAGCATAATGTCCTTCAGGTTCCAATATGATGTCATAAATGACAGGATCTCCTTCTTTTGTAAGGTCAGATAGTATTTCACTGTGTGTATTTGCCACATTTTCTTTATTTGTTCATCTATCTATGGACACTTAGGCATCTTCTCTAATATGGATAATAATACAGTGAATATGAGAGTGCAGATCCCTCTGCAATATAATGATATCCTTCCATATATATGATATATATCCATACTTGGGTCTAATGGTATCTTTCTATGATTGTCCTACTAGAATTACAAAGTTTGTGATATGAGATAGAGGGGTAGGAACTGCTCTTCTACACAGGGTAACATTTGTACCTGCCAAAACACAGGTAAGTAGGCATGCTCAGCCTTTCCGTGGAAACATCAATGATACTGGCCACTGCATCAATACTGATGGAATTCTTAACAGCCATGCCCTGTTCTAAATGGCTTCCACATTTTTCTCTCATTTGCTTTTCATGATGATTTTCAAGGGTAGCAAATTTTCATGTCTTATATTGGCAAGAAACAGAGGCACAGAAAATTAATAAATATTGACTTAATGGTAGCTAGAATTACTGGGATTTTTACCCAGGCAGTCTGGTTGTTGTTGTTGGTGGTGGTGGTGGTAGTCATGGTGGTGGTAGTCATGGTGGTGGTAGTCATGGTGGTGGTGGTGGTGGTGGCGGTGGTAACTACCAAGAACAGGTCCCTATAGTTTTGTTTCTTAGTTCTTCTGTAGTACCCAAGTCTCAGAAAGAACAGAGACAAGATGGAGACCCTGAAGTGTGTGGCCCAGAGCCTTTGTTACATGCTTGGGTACCTGCCACTTTAGGATGGCATCAGTTGAACATCCCCTCAGTCCTCTAGACTCCCTTGTTCTCTTCCAGAGAGCAGGCCCTTTGCACCCAGCAGAAGAGAAGTAGTAGAGACAGCTTGACTCTTACAAGTATCAGAAGAGTCATCTCATCAAAAAGCATCATCATGGACTTTGACAAGAAGTATAGGCCCATCTCCTCTGCCTCATGCTGTGCTGCTCATGTACAACTGAAAGTGACTCTAATTTGGGGGAAACTGAAGCAATGTAACTTAATGAGAACAGAAAAATGGACAGAGGTTTAGGAGGTGACAGGGGGAAAGGATGACAGAGACTAGAGAGGAATAAGCTTCACCAAGGGAGAGGGAACTTGGGAGATCAACCAGGAAAGGAGAAACTGAGGCCCAGAAAGGAAGAGTATTCCCCTCAACTGCACAGAGTGATGACACTCATATTGCCTGACCCTTTGTCCAAAATGGAGAGGGAGAATGACATAGACGGTGTTCCAGTGAGAGGGACACACTTGACCCTTGTCACCTCTTCCATCCCCACCCAAAAAAGAAGGCAAAGGAAAACAGTACCATAGGCCTGTCTAACACCAAATTCAATGTCTCTAGTTCATAGCTCTCTCAAAGTCAAAACTCCAGTTTCTTAATCAAATCCTCACAACTTCAGAAAGAAGTTATAGCCAGATCTTGGCTATTTTGTCTTGCCAATTTATCAATGTACTCTGTGTCACAGTGAGCACCAAGGGAAGGCAGGTGTTCCAGCTATAATCAGTGTCACCTATGTTTCCTAAGCACTGAGAACAAGTCTCTCATGGGGCACATCTGTGATACAAGCTTTCTTTTCCTTCTGACAACATGAGATTAGAGAGCGGATTTAATGCTTTCACTAATTACATGTGTCTACAGCCCACTCAAGATTCCCAAGTCCCCTTCCCATTATGAATTTCTTATATAACTTTTATGAAATCAGAAAAGAACAAAGCATATTAAATGAGAATCAAATTTGCCATTATTCCTTCAAGTACATAGACCAATTTGTGTTTCCTTTTGTTTTGTTTTTTAATTGTCTATAAAGCATCCAAAGAAGAACCTAGCACGTACATACTATGAGAAGTGTGAAGTGGGGTAAGCAAGAGGGTCTTCAGATCCCAGTGGTTTTACAAGGTAAGCTCTTTAGCAACTCTCAAGCAAGAAGAATGCTGGGTGTGAAGGCCACAACAGCTGACTTCTCTATGGGCAGAAAAAGATCAACTGACAAACTGTTCTTTGGTGCTACAAGAAAATCATTCTGCTTCTGACCACTGTTAGCTGAAAAGTTTTCTTGCTTCCTTTTTTTCCATGCATGTTCTAACGTGGTCTGGCCCTAATTAACTTCTGAGATCAAATGTGTTCCGAGTGATATGGCTGTAGACTTCACTGCCCTTTTTAATGGTATACAGCATTCATTTGGAATTCTCTATGCAGGTTTAAAAGACAAGCTGTCCCAGTACATACATTATCTCCTGGTTTCAAGTAGAAGAAAAGAGACCCAAAGTTGATGCCACTGTCTCTGTAAGCTCCCAAACATCATGCACAACACTTTATGCTGATCAATTCAGAGTGGTTTGAACTCTCTCCTGACTGTTTCTGCTCGTGTTCCAACTTTAAAAGGAGCCTGCATGGGCAGCTCCACCAGGGGCCTGTGAGTCCCATGCTGTGTGTGATGCAGCAGCCTCTTGTGTATATGTGTGTGTGCGTGCAGGCGTGCTCACTTCCCTTTCTCTGTGTGATGAATAATGATTATCAAGCCTGGCAAAGGAGGTGTAATAACAGGGTAGAAGACACAGATAATAGGGCCTTTCTGGCACGAGCAGCAAGTTCATCGGAATCCACTGGAATCCGTTTGTGGGAAGAGCGATGGATAGAAATGCAGAAAGGTAGACACTAACCTTTAGTTTTCAGATACATTTGCTGCACGTGGTGATTAAAGCTATTTTTAAACACCCCTAAATGTCTGCACTCCCTTTCCCAAGCATTCTTCTGTCAAAACTCTGTAAAATGGCAATATATTTGTTGGGAACAATTGACTCACGTCTAAAAACATGGAGTCTAATTCCACAGCAACAGTAGGTTGTCTGTCTAAAGGAAAATTCAGCTTGAGTAGCAGAAGATTTGAAAAGCCCCCCCCCCCCCAGCTCCTGCTAGCTGTCTTTTAATGATCTATGGGTATCTGCTTTTTTCTACTTAAGAGGTCCCAAGATGTCTGAGGGTGGGGCACCCAGCTCTCAGAGTCACAGGAGCAGCCTCAGAATTCCAGTGCAATTCAGTACATACACGATGAATTGTGTCTTTTTCATAGTAGGAAGGCAAGATACTAAGAGTCAGTTTGTGTCCTCCAGCGTGTTGGAAAGGCCATGAACGGTATCACCAGTAAGTGAGGTAAGGGGGAATGTATGGTAATTGAAGATGACTATTAAAAGGTGTATAGGAGTTTGAGAAGCGTAGGTAGAACTAGAGTTAGCAAGCTCAAGATACAGTCATAGACACCTCAGCTCAGATTCACCCAGGCAAGAGTCAAGTCTCTGTGCCTTGTGCCCTTTATAAAGAAATGCACACACTTAGATTCAGGTCCTTACACTGGGTGTTTTCTTTATTAAGTCCAAAGGCAAAAGGACCTACAAGAAGTTAAGTACATGCTAATGAAAGGCACTGTCTTTTGAGACTGCCTGCTATTTGACTCCAAGCTCAGCTACATCCTGTATGTCAACTCAACCACCCAAGCCCAGCAGGTGGCAATTATTAGCCCTATGAACAGAATAGGAAAGCAATGTCGTGGAAGCAGAGAAAACAATCTGCCGAGCCAAGGTCACACATGTGGTGAGTACTGGAGCCAAGATCATACACATGGTCTCAAAGACTGTGAGCTAGAACCTAATGGCTCTTCTGTCCTGCTGCCTAAACCCACCACCTATGTAAACTCCAATGCCCTCTCAATGGGCTCTGAGAACATTAAAGGCACCTGCAGAACATGTCTGTTACTGTAAACACCAAGTCTCATAGATTCACTTAGAGATGAGAGAGGAAAAAGGCTCATTCTGATTAATGAATAACAGTAGATTTCTAGGGTTTTTTTTTTTTTTCAGATTCTTCTCATAAGATACATATTATCTTATTTCTGTGGGCTTTTGGGAGGTTCCTTTGCATTTTCCATTAGCAATTTCTAAAATAAGGTGGCAATATACACAGTAACATAAAAAGAACAGGTAACAAAAGTTCTATAGTAAGGCTCCCCTTAACAACATCTGTTTACTTCTTCCGGGTTATTGTAAAAGTCACATATTTCTGGGATTTAGTGAAATTCAGCATTCAGCCAGGGCTGCCTATTAAGGGAGAAGTAAGAAAACATAGTATGATACAGGGCATATAATTCTTACATTTTGAATCATGCAGATCTAAGTTCAGATCCTGGTCCTGCCACTTTCTGATTATAACATTAACATATCTGTCGATCTTTATATCTCTCTCCTTGTTTGAATGATTGAATAGTTTAGGATCTGAGAGACTGAGTCTTGCAACCCTTCCTAACAGTCACTATCTAGAGGAGGCCACTGAATCTCGCCAACAGCACCTGACATTGGTGACTTCTCTCCCTCCCATGTGATGTGATTTCTCTACTTGGTGTCCAGGACTCTATTCCTGCTATCTCCTCTCCACTGCAGACTGCTCCCTCTCAGACTCCTTTTTCAGTTTCTCCCCTTTGCTGTGGCTTGATACATGTCTAATGGTCAATTTTTGAATATCTGTTCATTTTAACTAACATACTCCCTGGTGATCTCTTCCAGCTAGATGTAAAGAAATCCTCTATATGCAAATTGTTCCCAAATCCAAGCCACCAGAGTCACCCTTTCCTGAACTTCAGGATCGCATGCCTGTACTTCTCTGTGGGGTTGCCCTCAAGTAAGTGTCTTAAGATGAACATTTTCAAACCAGATCCTAATTTTATTCCTCAAGCAGCAACACAGCAGCCCTCTAAGCTCAAAAAAAAAACAAAAACAAGAACAACAACAAAAAAAATCTTTGCCAGTGACTCAAGCTAAAGGTAAAACAGAACTCCAAATAAACAAAAGCCCACAATTTCTCCCTTTCTCACCTAACCCATGTCTAAGACAACTAGTCATCCCTCCCTCAGTCCAGCCTACCACCCTCTACCCTGATAACCACACAGTCTGTTAAAAAAGCCTTCCTTTCTGATTATCATGCACATGCCTCCACAGCCATCCTTAGAGAACCTGCCAAAATATGTGTTTAAAACAATCTATAGCTTGCTCAAAACACTTTCTTCAATTTTACTGCATTCAAATTGAAAACTACATGTATCACAGTGACCACAGTGGCTTACATGGTCTAGCCTCCTCTCCACTGCCTCTCCATTCATCGAATAGCCAGCCTCCAGGCTACTTCCAGACTCTGCTGCCAGGCTCTCCTGCTCAGAAACTCCAAGAGCTGATGCTCTCTCCCAGCCCTGGGAAGCTCATTCCCCACTTATATACACAGCTTCATATACTTTCACTTCTTCTAGTCCCTGTCCAAATGATCCTTATCCAAGAAGCTTTCTGTTGCCATCTAATATGAACAAGAAGACATTCGTTCTGTTTATCCTCCTTAAAAGGTTCCATCACTGTATGTAAAGTCTGTAAAATACAGAATCATTTATATTTAGTTAGTGTCTATTTGTCTTCTACCATTCAAAATATATTTACACACTCACACAAACATATACATGGACCTCTAACTACTGAAGAAAATGAAAAAATTGGATTTCCTGAGCCCATAACCACCAGAACAACCCAGGCAACCTACAGAGACTCTGTGTTTTAAAGAAAAGGATATGAATTAAATAAAGTAGGGTTGACTCCTATATTTAACTAAGATGGAGAATAAAGATTAGTTTTGTCTCTCTGCCTGAAATAACCAAATAAACTGCACAAAATATATGGAGGGAAAACAGTTTTCAAAATACTGAACAGCAGGCAAAAAATCTAATAGGAATCTTTCATATAGAAACAGAACAGCTGTCTTGAGAATGCTGTCTTGAGGGGGTTATCACACCACTGAAAAGCAGGGAAGAGGAGAGAAATGAAAGACAAGGGACTCTGCATTAAGTTATGGATCTGAGACACTAGATGGCAGAGGCTCTCTGACCTGAAGACTGGGGAGCACACAGATGTACTGTATCCTACAGGTTCCCCTGACACTTGGCAGAGTACTCCCCACCAAATATTTGTTTGGAAAACACTGGATGAGGGAGAAACAACCAACCAATAGGAGTTTACATAGGCCTGGGAAAGTGAATATGAAGTGAATGACCCAGAAAGTATAGCCCCACACATATGGGATAATTAGCCATAGATTAAATCTAACTCAGAAAGTGTCTGGTAAATTACAAGGTCGAGAGAATAGATGTGGACCAATGTCTTTCCTAAGAACTACATCTTACAAAAGGTAATACAAAAACACTCAGCAACTCACAAGATACAATTCACAAAGTTTGGTCTTCAAGCAAAGATTATTAACCACGTACAAAAAAAGTACAAAATAAAATAAGCAAAAGGAAAACAGTCATTTAAAAAATACTGTCCTAGAACTGAACCTGAAAATAGTTGACATAGTATAGATTTTTAAAAGTTTCTGTTTAAAGTTCTAGAGGTTAAAAACTGATGTTATAGGTGGAAATATTGGCAGGTTAGACATAGAAGAAAAGATTGATAAATCTGTATACATATGGTAAAAATTATGCAATGAAAAACAGAGAAAAAATTAATTAAAATAAAACATGGAACTAAGGAGATGAACAAATGTGGGGGCCTGAGGTTAGATCTGCAGAAATACAAACATCTGAACACACAAGTGCATGTCATCAATCCCTGTGGTGAGGTGAGAGATACAAACAGGAGGACCCCTGGAAGCTCTCGAGCCACCTAGCCTGGTGCAAGCCACAGTGAACAATACAAGGCACTGTCTCAAACAAGGTAAATGGCAAGGACCAACACCAGAGATTGTACTCTGATTTCCACAGACACTTGTGGTAAGTGTGCAACACACACACATAACACACAAGGATAAATACAGAAAGAACATCTATGATGTGGAGGATAACTGCAAAGCCCTATTTTGTGTGTAACAGAAAATAAATAAATAAATAAATAAATATTTAGACATAGAAGAAAAGATTGATAAATCTGTATACATATGGTAAAAATTATGCAATGAAAAACAGAGAAAAAATTAATTAAAATAAAACATCCTTAAATAAAGAGAGCGGGGATGCAGTAAGAGGTGTTGAAGAAATAATAGGTAATTTCACTTTTATGTTTTGAAGAGAAAATTTATGAAAGTTTTGATGAGAACTACAAATCTACAAGTACAAGAAGCTCAAAAAATTACAAGCACAATTAAATAATAGAGACTGAGGTGAAAAAAACCAAAGGTACACATAATAAAATTCAAATGAGAAAAAGGAAACCCTAAAGACTGCAGAGATACAGAAGAATGAAACCAAATCAAGGATTTGCATCAGATTTCTGATGTGTTGCTTAGTTTTGTCAAAGTGACGGGAGATCAGGTTATTTGGGAAGAGGGCATCTCAGTTGAGATGAATTCCTCAGTCGAGAAATTCCTTCTTCCAGATTGCTCGATAGGTATGTCTCTGGGGTGTTTTCTTGATTAATGATCTATGTGGGAAGGAAGGTCCAGCCTCCTGTGGGTGGTATGGCCCCTGTGCAGGTGATCCTAGGTTGTACAAGAAAGCAGGCTGAGCAAGCTGTGAGGAGCAAGCCAGTAAGTAGCACCCCTCCACGGTTTCTGCTTCATGTCTTGCCTCCAGGTTCCTATCAACAGACTGAAAGCTATACGCTGAAACAAACCTTTTCTTTTCCAAGGTGTGTTTGGTTGTGGTGTTTATCACAGCAGTAGAATACAAACTGGGTAACTCTGGGCCCAGCAAAATTTCTTTTAAATCAACGATGAAATAAAGTCATTTTAAAATATGAAAAATGCTAAAGATACCAAAAACTGAGAGCTTTCACTACCAGCTCAGATACCTTATAAAACAGTCCTAAGGCAGAAGGAAAATGATGCCAGATCAAACTACAGAGCGGCATGGAGGACAGAAGTAAGGCGCTCCAGATGGGAGCTACAACAGAAAGTGGACAACATTTTTCCTATGATTTCTAACTGTTTAAAAGTTGTTGGAGTATATACAACAGGAAATTATTTTGGTATGTATAACATACACAAAGTTAGTACTTAAGACATCAATTACATAGAGGCTAGGGAAGAATATAGGACGTATACAACCCTCATATGTTTATACTATATGTGAGGTGTTATATCAGGCCTTCAAAGTAGATCATGGGGATTAAACATTCATTAGTTGCCTTCCATACATTGGGATTCCACAACATGGTGTCAACCAACCATATAAGATGTAAAACATAGTAAGTGACTATTTCACCAAGTATCCGTGACCTTCTCCTCAAGCCACAGAAATACTGAAAACAGACCAGTTAACAACAGCACAATAACTTTTATTTTTTTAAATAAAAGGTAGAATTAAATTACACATCTCTCATTTTAAAATCAATAGTCTGAACTGATTAGCATAAAGAATAAATGACATACAGAAAGCCAAGTTAGGCTGAAAGCTAGGCCTCTCATGCCAAACAGCAACACCGTAAATACAAAGGACAAATTCTTGTAATTAAAAGGAACTACTCAGTGTGAGGAGATATATTGGTGATATGGAGAAAGTTGACTGGTGTGCATTCAAGATCAAACCAACATCCACTTAAAACAAAATCTAATGAGAACAGGGCAGTTAGTCTCTTCAGTTCTATGATGAATCAAATGGAAAAGGAAGCTCCAAAAGAAAAAGCAGAAGCAGAGATTAGCATATGGGGTTTAAGGAGAGAAGCCATCTCTGTAACATCAACATGCCAGATGAGGGAACGGGCATCGTAATAGAAGCTACAGCAAGTTACATGTAAAACGCAGATAACTGATGATGGTGACTACACTGAGCAATAAATTTTCAATGCAGACAGAACAACTTCATACTTGAGAAAGATGCCATCCAAGCATCCTAGCTAAAGAGGGCTTGGTATATGGTTTCAAAGCATCACAGGACAAGTTGCTTTACTATGAAGGGCTAAATGCACATGGCAACTAGAAGTTAAGGTCTATCCTCACATATCATTAAAAAAGAAATCTAAACATCCGTAAGAATTATTCTATATCTACTCTGCCAGCACTCTGTAAGTGAAACAATAAAAGCCCCCAAAACACATTTGCTTACAGTACATTGTTTCTGTTGTGTTGTAGCTCAATTGTAGTTTTTTATTAACTTGTGATAGTTGTAAAATATGTGTAGACACATAAAACAACATAATCAATATCCTCTCCTCTACGTATTGTCTCTTTCGGTTGAAGTTTTTACAGCCCTCTCTTCTGCATTATCATAAAATAATAATAAGTACTTGTGAACATCCCCTCTGTCTACAACAGAGCCCAACTTCCTTCTGTCAAACAGTATTTTGGTGTCAATTGTCCAATTTTTTTCTTTTCTGTCACACCTGACAATTCTTGGCTTTGGTAATTACCCTTCTACTTCAGAGATGTGGCATTGTATGTCACTTAACATAATGTCTCCCAGGTGTGTCCATTATCTACAAATAAATGAGAGAAACCTATTCTTTTTTATTATTACCTGTATTCATTTGTACATGTGTGTGTGTGTGTGTGTGTGTGTGTGTGTGTGTGTGTGTGTGTGTAGGGGGCATGTAAACACTATAGTATATCTGAGGTGGCTGGTAAACAACCTAAAGGAGTCTGTCCTTTCCTTCTATTGTGTGGACTCTGAAAATTAACATCAAGTTGTCAGTCTTGGAGGCAAGCCTTTATATGTCAAACCATCCCAGAAGCCCCAGAATTCCATTTTTTTCCTATAGGCTGATAATATTCAATCATATGCACCTAAGTTAGTTAAATATCTTTGCCATTTTTAGTAGTATAACACAAAACATGAAGTTATAGATATCTTTGGGATTTATTAATTTCATTTATTTTGAATGTATGTAGGTATGTATATTTATACATATGTATGTATATATCTATATGTATGTATGTATGTGAATCATATGGTAAATGGCCTGTTTGTTTGTTTTAACTGTATATTTAGATAATTCAGAACTACTTCAAGAAAGAAAAAAAATCCTTTTAAAACACCACTGTCATTGACGATGTACCTGGTCACCCATGAGCCTTGCTGGAGATATACAGTGAGATTAATGTTTTTTCCATGCCTGCTGACACAACATCCATTTGGAAGTCAATGGATGAAAGAATACTTTCACTTTTTAAGTCTTACTGAATGGCTGTTCTAATGGTAAGCAAAGTATAATTCAGAGAAGAGAACAAAGGAAGTCATTTAATAATGATTTAGGGTCAGTTTAATCAAGAAAATCTAAATGTTTGTGCCCTAATAAGAAAGTTTCAAAATATATTATGCAACAACTGATAAAACTGCACAATGGAATAAAACACAATTATCGCTGAGTGTTTTAATAAGCCTCTCAATAATTGATAGAATGATACACAAAGATCTCATCAAAGATACTGAAGGGATGAATGAAACTATCAAACAAATTGACTTGATTCACACTTATAGACTATTGAATGCAACAACATATTATATATTCTTTTCAAGCTCTCACGAAGCATAAACCAAAAATTAAAAAAAAAAAAGAAAATACACTGCACCATCAGTCTCACTAAATTTAAAAGGATCCAAATACTAAGAGCTATGTTCTCTGACCATGCCAGAATTAAATTAGAAATGGATAACAGAATGATCACTGAAAAATCCCTCCAAATTTCAAACAAAATAACACACTCCTAAATAATTCATGGGTCAAAGAAGAAACCAATATAGAAGGTATTTTGAGCTTAATAATGAAATATAATACATCAAAATGTATCTGATGACACTAAGTCACTGAACGGGAAACATGACACTAAAGACAAGCTGGAACTCAACCTCACCTCCAGCCGTGGAGCTGAAAGAAGTAAAACAAATGATGCCAAAGTAAGCAGGGAAGAAGCAATAAAGACAAGAGCAGAGAGAGGCAAAAGGGAGCGAGAGAAGCCCAGAGGATGGGAGGGAGGACAGCAGGGAGGGAGGGAGGGTTAAACAATAAATCATTTATGAACACAGAGTAAATATCAAAAGAAACAGGAAAAAAAACTATTGAGACCATCAATGCAATAGAAAAGCTGGTGTTTGAAATCAATTAACACCACTTAACTAGAAAGATCTAGAGAAACACAAAAGAGGCCCAAGTAATAAATGTGAAAGGTAAAAGAGCTCTCATGTCTAAAGATTCAACCAATGTGAGAAAAAAATACAGAAACATTATTAACTATATACTTCTAAGTTTGACAACTTCTGTGAAATTTGGGGGATTCTTTGAATAACCCAAATTACGAAAATTCACTCAAGAAAAAATAGCTCTAAGGCTGCCAAAGAGGAGTAATATGTTGTTACAACACTGTAACAAAGTAAACTCTAAGTTACTGGCATCATAAACAAAGCCTGGCAGTCACACAAAGAAAAGTCTACATAAAATTATCTAGAATTGAACACTTCTCACCTCATATTCTGAAGACATCATTATTACAATATTAAAACAAGGGAAATACATTAGAAGGAAGATGGACCAACCAAAATACCTTATGAACACACAAGAAATTTTCTAATCAAACTTTTCTCAAATGAAATGTGAAATATGTTGGGAGCCGCAGTGAGTGTGTCAGCATTCGCCATTACAAGATGGCACGGGAATCCTGTCCTCCCACTAGTAAACAACTGACTGCGCAGGTGCAAAAGGCAGAAAGCGCGCCAAAGTCACTGCCCATCCCGGGGCGTAATATGGGGTGATGAGTGAACAGCCAATCAGAAGTGAATACGCCACTCTAGGGTACATATAGCAGTGCCTTTCCCGGGCTTTGGGTCTTTCCGCTTCTGCTTATACAAGAAGTAAAGCCTTGTTGTAGTAACCACCCGAACACTGCCTCACGTGTCCTTTTTCGCGGGCGAAGGGGACACAGAGGGGCTCGGAACAGAAATATAATACAAAATATATAACTAGTAAGTCTTATTTCAGGGGTAAATTTAAATTAGAAAATCAATTCATGTGTTTCAGTATATTAACAAACTAAAAAAATGCATAATCATCTCAGTACATATAGAAGGAGCAATATGCAAAATCCAACACAAATTCCTCAAAAACTCAGCAAGCCAGAAAGAGAGAAGGACCTTCTTGGACTGATAAACAACTAGCATCTGATATGACACCCAATGATATGGCACTGCATTTCTTCTCAGTATCAAGACCCAGAAATGATACATTATCTTAGCACCACACTCATCTTTGTACTGGAGGTGATGACCAAAACATCAGAAAAGACAAAGAAAAAATGTATCCAAACATAGGGGCACACTTAAAGTAGTTGCACCTCCAAAACACCTGACAGTTCATGCAGAAAACTGCCACAGAATGTTTGTAAAGGTGCTATAATTATTAAATGTTAGTATCCCAATATACAAGATCAGTACATAATGCTCAATTGTAATTCTACATATTATCAATGAACAATTAGACATTGAAGTTTTTTAAGTACCATTTAGAATGGTATTGATCAATAATATAAAATATTGACATAAAAATCTGACAAAAATATTAATGGTCTGAACACTGCAAACAATAAACTACTGTTCAGAATATTTTAAAACAGCTTAATTAAGTGGAGAGAAATACATCTTGGATGGAAGAGTTGATTCTATTGAGATGGCATTTCTCTCTGAATTTTAATGTAGATTAAATGCAATCACACATGGAAACCCAGACATCATTTTTTGTATTACTGACAAATTCAATCAGTAACAGGCAAATTCTAAACTTCATATAAAAAAAAATCTAGTGACCTAATGTAGCTAAAACAACTTTTAAAAAGAAGATAAAAGTCTTTAAAATGTAATTTCAAATGTTACTATAAAGCAATTATAAGTCAAAGAATGTGCAATTGGTATAAAGATAGAAGAAAAAAATCAGAACAACTGACTAGAATAGGATGTTAAGAAAATTTTCAGTTACTACTTTAAAAGCACAATCCACAAAAGAATAAATTGACAAGTTGCACTTCATCAACATAAAAAGGTCTGTCATTCATAAAGACAGTATTATAATGAAAAATACAAACCATGGACTAGCAGGAAATATTCACAAAGTATTTATTCAGTAAAGAATTTTGCATAAAAATGTACGTATCTTTCAAAACTCATTTAAAAGATATAATCAGCAAATACAGGCAAAATGTTTAAGCAAATAATTTACTTCAGCAGGTCTATAGATATATGCTTCAAGAGATAGCTCATCACTAGAATATTTATGTCTACCATGTCCAAGGTCCTGGCTTCTACCATCACCAAAGGAGGAAGAAGAGGAGCCGGAGATGCAAGAAGGGATAAAGTGCATGAAAGCAGAAAAGATGGGAAGGAAAGAAAGATAATATCATTAGTCCTTAGGGAAATTAAAACCAAAACTACTACAAAAAGAACCATCAGACACCACCTATAATAACTAAAATTTAAGTATATACCTCCCTATAAAATAAAAGTATACATTCATGCAAAGACCTATTATGTATATCTCTGTGGTAGTTTGAATAATGATGGCCCATAGGTTCATATATTTGAATATTTCATCATCAGGGGGTGGCACAATTAAAGATTAGAAAGTGTGGCCTTGTTGGAGGGAGTGTGTCACTGGGTGTGGACTTTGAGATTTCAAACACTCACATCAGAACCAGACTCACTGATGAAGATATAACTCTCAGATACTGCTCCAGCATCTGCCTGTATACTGCCACGCTTCCTGCCATGATGATGATGGACTAAACCTCTGAAACTGTAAGGAAAGTTCTAATTAAATGATTTCTCTTGTAACAGTTGCCCTGATCTTTGTGTTTTTTCACAGCAGTAGAACAGTGACTAAGACAGAAGTTGGTACCAGGGACTAGGGTAATACCTATCCATGCTATTAAAGGAACATGGAAGACTTTAGAACTTTGAATTAGAAAAGTGGCTAGAATCTTTAAGTGAGGATTAAGGGCCCATCCTAGTAGGAACATGGAAGACAATGGTGGTGCTAAGGGCAATGTGGACTATGAGAGCTCATCTCAAGAAGTTTCAGAGGGGAATGACCTAAAGACCATTTTTATGTTATTTGGGGAAAAAAAAATGTGTCTACTTTTATCCTTGTCCTAAAAATCTACTTGAAAATAAAGTGAAGACTTTTAGATTAATGGGATTGGCAGAGGAGATTTCAAGACAGCCTAATATTGAGTATGTCATGTGGTTATTAGTGGTTACTCTTTTGCAGATCTATAAGGAAAATGAGCTAGCTGATCAAGGAAAAATGCAAAATGTATAGTTTGAGGAGAAAAAAAAAAAAAAAAAAAAAGCCAGGAGAACCAGGAAATGTAATGAAGCTAAAGCCCATGCTCAAGGAAGCAAGAAATTTAAAGGAAAGACTATGCTAAGTGTAATAAAGGGAGTGGTAACTCAGGGCAGGACCCCATGCAGCTAAGCTTCCAATTTGTAAAAATGAATTAAAGAAAAGATTAAGCAGTTAAGAAAAACATTAAAAACAGAAAGGTGCTAAAAATGTATTTGAAAAAGGGAGCCTCTGCAAGACAGAGAACTTGGCAGCTTTAGCCACATGGGTCTGGATTGAGAATTAAGAATACAAAAAGAAGTTGTAGAATCTCTCTCACAGCCAAAGAAAGCAAGGACACTGAGGACAGGTATGTGCCAGGAATGTCCCTGCTTGGGGGCTCAGAGAGTCTATTGCATGAAGCTGTGAAGATTAAGCCTAGAATCTTTACAGACCTCAAGATGTTGCAGATGCCAAAAGCCATGGGGCACCTGCCAAGGAGAGCTACTAACAGATATATGACTAGCCCAAGAGAAGGAAGTGTGTCCTAGTCAACAAAGCTGGAACAGATAAGAACACACTGACATCAGACACAGAAATGCTGAGGTTGGAGGTTGCTCTGCTGGTATTGAGTGGTGGTTTGTTCCAGTAGTTCCTCACTATGCTCCTTTTCTTCCCTTTAGAACTGGTAATGTAATATGTATTCTGTGCCATTATGTATTTTAAATATAGATCTGCTTTTCTCATTTTTATTTTTATGGGGCTTACAGTTAAGAGAATGACATGAGTCTCGGAAGAGAGTTTGAACCTTGAACTTTTTATTAAAGTGTTGAGACTGTGAGTGACTATGGGGACTTCTGAAGTTGAACTGAACGCATTTTGCACTATGATATGACTACAAGCCTATGGGTGCCAGGTAGTGGAATGTGGTGATTGAACGAGAATAGATAGCTCTGCAGGTTCATATATTTGAATGTTTAGTCACCAGGGAGTAGCACTATTTGAAAGGATTATAGGGATTAGAAGGTTGACCTTCTGGAAGAAATGTGTCACTGGGGATTGGCTTTGAGGTTTCAAAAGCCCATGCCAAGACCAGACACACAAGTTCCTCTCTCCCTTTCTCTTCTCTCTTCTCTCCTCTCTCCTCTCCTCTCCTCTCCTCTCCTCTCCTCTCCTCTCCTCTCCTCTCCTCTCCTCTCCTCTCTGTCTCTCTCTCTCTGTCTCTCTCTCTCTCTGTCTCTCTCTCTCTCTCTGTCTCTCTCTCTCTCTGCTTACAAATCAGGATATAGTTCTCAGTTACTGCTCCCATGTCTGCCTAGATGCCACAATGCTTCCTGTTTTGATAATAATATTCTAAACCTCTGAAACTGTAAGAAATCTGCCAATTATATGCTTTCTTTTACAATGTTGCCTTAATCATTGTGTTTCTTTACAGCAACAGAACAGTAACCAAGTCAATTCCTAATAGCACTATTTGTACTGGCCAAAAGTCTAGACTTAAAATGTCCATCTATGAGTGTGATTTACTTGTACTGTTGAATATTCCTCCTCAGAAAAGAAATTACTTCTATTTTTAAAATACCTATACTTGAATAAAGCTATACAAAGAGAAACATATTGAAGTATTCAATTTAAACAATTCACCAGAAGATATAAATCAACAACAGGGACTAAGCTTGTTACTTGTCTATTATTGTGATAAACACCATGACCAAAGCGACTTAGAGAGGAAAGGATTTGTTTCATCTTATGCTTTCAGGTCACAATCCATCGCTGACAATCAGATGGGAAATCAAGGGGCAGAACCTAAGGAATGCTGCTTAGTGACTCAGTTTCTGGCTTGCTCACTGACACATGCTCAGCTAGTTTTCTTAAACAACAAGGGCCAACCTGCTGAGAAATGCCATTGTCTGTGTGGGCTCAGTTCTCCCATACTTATCAAGACAATCTCTCACACACATGACCATCAGCCAATCTGATAGAGGCAACTGTTCAACTGAGGTTCCCTCATTACTCATAACTTTAAATTGTATCACTCCACAATAAAATTAACTAGGAGAGTGCCAAGAACAGATCAGCAGTTGCCTAAGAACTTATAAAGGTCAGATAGAAGTAGGTGGAATATGAAGAGGTATAGGATACTGTGTGTGATGGGCATGTTTACCATCCTCATTGACATTTTGACTCATGAATGTATACATATGTCAAACTCAATGTGGTACACTTAAATATGTCCATTTGTTGAATGTCAAAGCTCACTAACACTGTTAATTTTTAATAAAGAATAGAAGTAATAGTCAAAAGCATTGTTGGGCCAGTGATATGACTTAGTGGGTAAAGGCACTTACCATCAACCCTGATGACATAAGTTAGATCCTCTGTACCTACAGAGGAAGAACAGAGTCCTACAAATTGTTGTCTGACCTCTACATGCACACTGTGAGACAAACACACGTCAAATAAAAAATTAACAAATGTAATAAATTAGTTCTTGGTTCCACCTAACATCTGATAGATGGTGATACCTATTCTTCATTCTGGGATTCTGAGCCAGAACCACAGAGATGGGTACAATGTGCTGTGTGATCTCAGTGACCTTTCAGTGCAGCTACAGAGTGAAACAAGTAAATAGATTACAACAAATAGTCTGCTTTTGAAAAACATAGAATTAAAATTAAAGATGACAAATAGTACAGAAACTTAATATTCAAACAGAATTAAAATCTTCCAAATGAAAGGAAAAAAATCATAACCCTCCTTCTCTGCGCATCCTAAACAGAGATTTCTTAAATGTGGGAGTCTGCTTTTGTGTGTTATACCTTTCTGTGTTATGCTTTCCTGTGTGCTTTTGTTTTTGTTTTCACTTGGTTTTGACATCTTTTCCCATAGTAACCTAATTTCATATTAATGCCTTTACCTCTGTAAAGGTTCTAGGTAGGGAAGTCATGAAAGTCTAATGATGCCTCCTGGACTGTTGTCAGAGTTTTCCTTATGTTGGTCAGCAACCAGTGACAGTAATTAAATGGGGTGGGGCCCAAGGAAAAAATGTAGACAATATTCCAGGGAGAGAGCACTGAAGAGATCCACAAGCTGGTGTGACATCTATCTGAGAGTAGAATCTTCTTAAGGGCTAGTTGAAGCAGCCCCATAAATAGGACTTCCTTTCAATACTGTTGCTGTACCAACTCCAGTGGTATATAACCTCCTTCAGTAAAGGTGAGTATGTGGGGATCATATGATGTTTGGTGAGATCAAGTACATGGAGCAGACAGTGTTCATGATATTGTACATGGAAAGATATGATATGCACTGGCTTCAGTAAACCTGAAGGATACAGATATTTCTAATTATTTTACTTTGTTTGTTTGTTTGTTTGCTTGCTTGCTTGTTTTGAAAAGGGTCTCAATATGAAACCTTAGCTAATCTGGAATGTACTACCTAGACCAGACTGGTCCTCAAAAAAGGATCCCCCTGCTTCTGCCTCTACCTCCCAAGTGCCCAACCATACTATTTAACTCTCAAGTTATTCAGCCTTTGATCACAGAATCCATTCCCACAAAGCTTCTCAGTATATGAACTGGAGTTTCTGTGGGACAGACCACCAAAAGTACATGTTTCCTGCCTGGGTGCAGCTTCATGGGAAGGCATCATCTTCTTTGTACAGAGTCTAGCCAGCATTAAGGACACACCAGATGGCAGTGGACAAGTCATAAAGACCTCTCACTTAGAATGTGATGGAGTGATAGAGAGAAGGCTTTCCCTCCAGCTAACAGAGGTTTCAGAGGCTATCCAACACATCCAGGCTCAAGTGCATGAACTAACATCTCCATCGCTGAGATGTCAGCTCTTTAATTATTGCTTTCTTTCTCTGATACAGACTGTGAAGTGCCCATCAATGCAGTTTGTTCATCACTGTCTAGATTGATCTACCTTCAATCCAACCTTTCACCAATCTATTTTCTACACAGGGCATTGAAGACTCATTGATGAGCTAGGTCTGGCCATGTCCTCAAGGAACTCACAGTTTGCTCATCTAATGGTTCATTTCTTTTCATGTGTCCTTATGACTTAATCAATCAACTAAAATGTACTTTATAACAAAACTGAATCTGTTTGCCAGCATCTCACAGTAGAAGCCAGAGAGTCGCTGAGTCTCCCATAGAGGTAGACAAATTCAGAAGCCAATTGTCTCTTCTCAAAAGCAAAACCAAATAACAACAACAACAAAGGTTTGTAATGTGCAACAGAACTCACTAGTGAACAAGTAGATGTAATTAAGAAAACCACCACACAAAGAACACAAACAAAAACATGTGTCCTTGACTATCCTGAATGAAGAAAAATACATAAAGCAATCAAATATAGAAAGATGGTGGCACACTTGTAATCTCAGCTCTGGAGGACATAGAGACAGATGGATTTGTAGGGCTTACTGCCCAGGCAGCCTTGCATGTATGGTGAGCTCCAAGCTAATGCAAAACCCTGCCTCAAAAAAAAAAAAAAAAAAATCAAAGTGGATGGCATTTGAGAATCAATCCCTTATATTAGCCTCTGGCCTTCACATATGCATTCACAAATGTGCACATTTACTTGCACACACATAGACCTGTACACACACACACACACACACACACACACACCAAGTTGAGGTTGGAAAGTAAGTCTTTATCAAATGCTTGACTCTTTGATTCTTTAATTTTTTTCCTTTATTTTATTACTAGTCACTATATAACTATACAAAGAACGGCAACTATTTATAGTTCTGTGTTTGGTTAGATTAAATTCTGTAATGTTTAAAATGCTACAAAACTACAAGAAGAACAGAGCTTTTGCCCCATTTGGGGACCACACTTAAACAGGAAATAACACTCTCAATGTGGCTGGCCCTATAGCTAAACTGACATGTCATTTAGAGAGCATCGCTGTCATTAACCATATGCTACATCGAGATTTGGGGTCAAGACTTTATCAGTCTCTACCTTTGGAGTGAAGTCTTCAAAAATGCCCATATGCTGGGGCTAAAGGCCAGCCAAAGAGTGTCCCCACTGTCATGTATACATGAGCCCTGCCGATTGGCTTTTCGAAAGATTCTGACTACAAGTGCTGGATCTTTGCCAAAGCTATTAGCCTCATGATGTCACTGACAGACTGAGCTTTAGAGCTAGCTGATCTTCATAAAGAATTCTCCAGCAGGAGTGTGGAACTGGCCCAGTGATTAAAGCACCTGCCATGCAAGCATGAGTTTAGACTCCCTCCAAAAAACACATAAATTCTGGGTGGTCATGGAAGCCCACTTTGTAATTCCTGCCTCTGAAGACAGAAAGAGGATCCCTAGAGCAAGCCACATCAGAGACGGGCCAGATCAGAGTGTTCTGGGATCGACTGAGTGATCCTTGCTCAGTGAATAAGGTGGAAGATCAATTGTGGTTTATGCCCAACATCAACTTCACGCTTACATACACACACATACACATGTCCATACCCACACTGGCAAAAATGTGTATATGCACCAAAAAAATGGGGATAAAAGAATCCCACCAACAACACATAAAGTCTGTCTGACTGTAAGAAACTGATTCAACTCCTGCGACTTCCATCTCCCTGTCTGTCAAAGAGAGATGATGGGAACTGTCAGCAGGGCTACTGGTGAACAGTAACGGGGTCAGCAAGGGTGAAGTGACTGACAAGCACCGGTCATGTCCAAGTGACAGGAATGGGGGCTGCTGCCCTGTGCCTTTCAAGAAACAGAGCCTTCCTGGAAAAAGAAACAAAACAGAAAGGAGCAGAGTCTCCCCAAATCCCCTCACTTCTGAAGAAAGACATGTCTACATTAGGACTCTTAGATCAATTTGTTTTTTCTGGCCAGCCAGGGTGAGTGCATGTTCTCTGTGGTACAGCAGAGACCTGCTCCTGTGGCTGATCTATGTTGGCGCTACAGTGCCCCATACCTGTCTCCTGCTCACTCTAAGCTTTGGATTCAAGCTTCCTTCAAAATACCTGGGTGCTTAAGAGCAAGAAGTACCCAAAAGCACCACCTACTATGGTGTCTGAAGTTAAGATTGGCTCTGGAGAGGGAGTCAGGCTTGAAAGAAAGGGTGTCCTAGGGATAGGTGGGGTTACAGAAGAGGGAAGTAGAAGTCTTTAAAATGTAAAACAGGCAGGTTTCTGAAGCCTGGCTACAGAGAAAGACTGGCTATTCACTGTGTCGGAGTCATCAAAAACGTAAAACCAGCACCAGACATTTGACTTCAGGGACACATGGAACGTTTCCTTTCACTGGAACAAAGAACATGGGGCTTTGAAGAGCCTGCAGAGAGGCAGCAAAGCTCCGAGAATCAAAACTTGCTGAGGATCAATGAAGCCTCAAGCAGGTTCTGAAGAGCAGGGTGGGGTGGCCACATCCCCCTTCTAATTACCAGGACAGTCATGGAGCCACCCCAAGGGAAATGTGCAGCAACCACGTGTCTCTGGCTGGCCCATGTAGATGCAGAACTCAAAAGATAAGAATTCATAGAGGAAAACCATCAGCAGTGGGCCTAGCAAGCAAGCAGCTAGTGTGTGATACTACCTGTGCCATTATTAACATCAGCCACCCAAAATGGATTTCAGCCATATTAGCACTGCGCTAATGAAGAAATACACATCATAAAAGAAGAAATTACCCACATAATAAACCCTGAATCCTCCAGAATGAAGCCATTAGAAATTGATCAGCTAATTTAGTAGGAGCTAAAGGCTGCATCCCCCACTGAAGGCAAAACTGAGAAACACTTACATGCTGCTTTCATTGAACAGCATGTGGAGGTCACACAGGCTGCCTGGGCTCTGCTTCCTGAAAGAGCATGTGGGCAGAGGGCTCTTCAGAAAAGCTGGGACCATGTGACAAAAGGTCACCCTGTGCCATAGCTTCAACATAGGCTAGCAGGGTGGTATTTCTGAAGAGTGACATCTCATGGTCCCATTTACCCCTGAGGCCAAACCAGTGGGGCGGCCAGACCTAAAGGCACTTCCTACTAATTTTTTTTTGGATGAGTGCATTATGAATATACGCACAGACCACACACAAATACACACACACACACACACACGAATATACTTATACACTTATATGGATGCACAAATGTCATAACTATATATATTCTCACATACTTATACATACATGCACTTGTACACTCATGTGCATATGTATATGCACATGTTATTATTCCTACACATACACCCTCCCAACTATACTAATGTGTATTTTAAATACCAATACACTCAACACATATATTCACATACATATACAACTCACATATGCACACATAGAATGCAGTTCACACACATCCATACTAAATCACATGTACAAACAACTCACACATACATACTCACACAAACATTTGCAAAAGTACATTCACATATCCACACTCATAAACCTACATATACTCTCATAATACACACCTGTACATATAGTTATTTGTACATGTTCTCATGAATATAGACATACATTAACACTCAATTCAATCCACACAATTCATACACATACTGTTATTCCTATACTACATACTTCCATGCATAAAGCTCCTCACATATGTATATGCATACATTTAAACCATCACATTTTCATGTATGTACACTCTTAAAAACATATACACTCCTGCTCACACTCAGACACACTCACATAATACCCTTACACACTTGTAATATTCTGTATGAGAAAGGGACTCTATTCTCTCCTAATTCCTTTGTCCTGCCATCTGTATTTATTTTATAGCCTGATCTGTGCTCCCAGGCCCTGGCTCCCAAATGACTGTCTGCCTCACCTTATCCCCTTTACATAAAAGTCTGAATCCAGTTGTCTGACTTTTGACAGTCTCATGGACTCAGGTCTGGACTCCTCTGCTAGATCCCACGTGCTCCAGGTGAGCATCTTAGCAGGTCAAGTCCAGTTCTCTGACCGCTTGCCTTGGCAAAATGGAACTCCAGGATCCATTTCAGCTCCCAAAGTCAGGTTTGGACTTTAAAGCACTGTTCTGAGTTTCCTGTGGGACAGGGGTCAGGGAAGGCCACACCCATCACCATTCTGGGGCTCTTACCTCATTCACAAAGACCCAGTGACTGTCCTTGGAAGCCAAGTTGGTCTCCACAGCCTGCAAAGAGAAAAAGAATATACATGAACAGAAAAGCAAGGCAGGAGCTAGCAGACACACAGGATCATTGCTAAGGTAAGTTTTTATAAATACCATTTGTTTTTCAGAAACTATTCCTTACAAAACATGCCAATCCCTGGAGCCCACTCCGGATGCCTTGATCACTAGAGACACCATCT
The DNA here is from genome assembly GCF_011762505.2 of Arvicanthis niloticus. NCBI lineage: Eukaryota > Metazoa > Chordata > Mammalia > Rodentia > Muridae > Arvicanthis > Arvicanthis niloticus. The sequence goes on along the minus strand of NC_047660.1, from coordinate 87,619,886 downwards.
GTTCTCCATGTTCTTCTGCACTGGCCCAGAGTGAGATTAGAGGCACTAGTCCTGCAGGTTGCCACAGGTCACAGGTACCATAGGCATAGCCTTCCTTCCCTGAGAAAGCATTAAATTCTTTTCCAAAAGAGTACTTAAGGATGGCATTCATCATTACACGAAACTACAGAGTGAGGAAACTAACGTTGAATTTATGGCAGTTCACCCAGCTGTGCTGAGCAACACCAGGAAAATAGAAGACACTGGCTGAACTATGGTGCTGCTTTTCATTCGTATTTTAGGATCTATGGAGCCGGATTCTTTCCAGCTATTGAGGAGGAGCCCATCTCCACAATTCTCTCAACAGCTTTGTTACAGTGCATACCATTTTTGTGTGTAAGTGGCTACAAGTTTACTCCTTCTTATTGTCTATTTTCTCTGCCAGGTTATGTGGGGACCTTACAAGATAAAGGTCTACATCTCTCAGGCGAGAGCTGTGTCCCAGAACTTTGTGCTGCAGCAACATAAAATAGGCGTTCAATAACATAGCTTATATGTGAATAAGTGGTAGGCAGTGGCAGAGAAAATCCTTGTTTTGTTTGCATACTTTGAACTTGTTTGCTTGTGTGGTTTTGTGGATTTTGCCTTTTATATAAGAACATGTCATAAATAGAGCAAAGGCTAGTCTTAAAACCACTGTGTACCCAAGCCCCGAACTCCTGATCCTCCTGCTTCCAACTCCCAAGAGCTGGGATTATACACATGCACCACAATGCCTGGCTCTTTTGTATGTATTTATGGGTGCTTCCTCTCTTCTTGAATTGGAAAGCCAACAGGCTGAGAGAATTGGAAGGAATTGATGGTTTGCAAGCATGTCCTGTAAGAATGCTCACGGGAGCATGTGCCAAAAGCTTGCTGAGCACCAGGCACTGTGCCAAGCCATCTATGAACGTGCGAAAGAGCTTTCAGATTTACTCCTTTCCTTTATACATTTTTTTTCACATTTTAGTAATGTAATTTTTATTACTCTTTTGATTTTAAAAATATAGGCAAATTAAGATGCTTAATTAAAATCTCTCCATAATACTTTCTCATTTTAAAAGAATGTGCCCATGGACTAAAAAAAAATCCCCATTTATTTAACCAGATTCATCCACTGGAGATTGTCGGAAGTGGCCCCTTTCAGAAGTTTCTACAATCATATCATGCAAATACATATCTACATATACATATCAGACAGATGTTTTTAATTAAAATCATATTGGGAAATGCATATCAGATAAAAATTCTCATTGATAACTTATTGATATATCAAATTTACATTTTTTATCAGTAAGTACAGAAGCAATTGTTCTTAACAAAGGTGGTGTAATGGTTGGTATCAGAGCATCAGGCCTTTGTGGTAATGAGGTATCCACACTATCAGAGCACATAGCTCTGTCAGCGCCATGATCCATGGGAACAACAAATTTGATTGGGGAACACAGTAGATCATGAGAATAGAGATCATAAAGTGCCCAGGAGAACCCTAGCCCATCTGTCCTTACCAGACAACATTGCAGGACACCAAGCACAATGCAGAGCCTTTCCTAAACCACTTGGGGATGAAGAACATAGACTGACCTCTATAGCCTATGAATGAGAGACCATCATGCCATGAAAAAATGAACTTCTGCAAGAGTCTGAAAGAGAAGGAAATAATCTACCCACTATCGTTTGTCTAGTGAAGTTATGTATAACATATATATAACAGCTGTCCCTCTCCTATGTCCAAAACTATATGACCCACGAGGCCAGAAGAGGAAAATTCAGAAAATGGGGTCCATAAATGTCCCAAGAACTTCACAGGAAGCAGAGATAGAAAGATGGACATTTTAGTCCTCTAAAGGTCCACCCTCACTCCTCCTTTCACTCACATCTATTCTACATCCTTTGGTTATATAAACCTAATTCCATGAACATTATATCCCCTGCGATAAACAGACCCCTGTCCACCCAAGGAAGGAGGCTCTGGGGATTGGTTTATGCCCTTATAAGAAAGTGAATTTCAAAGAGACCAAAGGCATCTATGTACCATGATGCTGTATCTTGAGACAGTTCCCATCCCTTTCTACAAGCCTGAAAAGCCAGGCTGTCTCCAGAGAAGCTTATAGGACCCAAGATCCAGTGTCTTTTGAGGACCTTGAACTACTAGTGTTGGATGAATATAAACTCAGGGTAGGGTCTTGGCTACCCAGCCTAGAACCCCTCTCTTCTCTGCCACAGATGCCTTTAGATATCTAAGACAATGGAGATACGGAAAAAATACAGGAAAGTGATCTAAATAATGTGAACACATCACTGGACCCTTGCTGGACTCAATCCCTAACCTTTAACCATTTCTGTAATGCTCCTTGGTTACATCATGCTCATTAGGATATAACACAGATCTTGGAGGTTTTCCTAAGTTCCCAAAGGCTGGAATGCTAAACCGAATCTGAACAGAGGAAGGTCAATGAGGCTGAACTCAAAAAAAAAAAAAAAAAAAAAAAAAAAAAAAGAATAGCAAATGGAGAGAAGAAATTTGAATGTAGTATATTAAAGACTAAAAACTTATGAAAAAGCTCAGAGTGGGGGTGGAGCATTGGTTCTACTCTTGGTGCTGATCCAAGGGGGCCACCACCCCAGTGATAAAACAAACCATACTCTAGATCCCAGTCATGAAGGGAGACAGTTTAAGCCAACAGCCACTTAAAGTAACAAGGAACTCTTACTAAGCAGGACAATGTAGGTATCTAACCAAATAAAGAACTGGCTTGTGCAAGAGTCTAAGTTGTTCTTTGCAGCATCTAAGCACAGATTTACAGTGGATTGCTTTAGTAATCAGAGAAGATCAACACAGTGAAAGAAAAGTTTTCTACCTCTCCAAGTAATGCAAGAAGAAATAAGCTGTCTCAGGTAGTAAGGCCCATCAGAAGTACTGTTAATGTCAGAAGTATTGTTAATGTCAACAGTAGCTTGGAAAATAAGTGGTGGCTTGGAGGGTGGCCATAGGGTGACAGGCACAACTCGATGCTGAGCTGACATCCATTGTAATAATTCCCAAGTTAGGCTACAGTTAAGGAGCCCCTAGAAAGTTTTTTAAACTGTAGGCTCTGCCCTCAGTACAGAGGGTTCTAATTTACTGAGAGCAGCCACCTGCAAAAAGCCCTAGTCCTTTCCAAGTTCTGCTTGCACTTTGACCCTGAGACCTGAGATCTCGCCCGTAGAAGCTGCAGCTCTTTGAAGGTACAGGTGCATTCTGCAGCTGAGAGGTACAAGTATTGCCAATGGCCAATTGCCAATTGCTGGGAGATCCTAGGGAGTGTGTGGGAGCATGGCTCCCCTAAGAACTCTTCTTACCTGGTATCAGACTCAGGCATAGAAGGTACCGGCAGAGAGAATTGATCAGAAAACTGCGGGATGACTGGCCAACCTCCCTGTCCTACTTTCCCTCACCAATTAAGCATCAGCTAATTTGTTAAGCCTCTTTTGCCCACACAGAGATAAATAGCACGTAGATACAGCCTTTTTCCAGAGGGTGCAGCTCACACAGAGACTGGCATAGGTGGTAAGAAGGAACAGCTACTGCAGAGTGAACAATTACTGGCCTCCCTTCACAATTACCAGAAAGCTGCCAGCTCTGGGGGATGAGCCTTAACAGCTCACAGACCAAAAGGCCAGGGTCCTTCCCAGCATTCCTGATTCTCCTTCTAAGTGCCACCCTCTCCCTTCTCCTCCTGTATATGTCTGCAACAGATAGAAACAAGTTCATCATGAAGCAATATGGGAGAGGAGCCTTTGCTGTGTGCTCCCTAGTGAATTGTGTCACCTCTCCAAGCACATTTTTGTGACCCACAACACTTGAGTATCAACCATGCTGTGTTGCTCTGCCTAAAATCCCTCACATCATAGTGAGATGTTTGATTATCCAAACTCCCTGTGTGTTCATTCTCCACCACCAGCAGCCAAGACTCAGGCTGCCAGCGTATACCCGACACTCATGATTACTTGGGAATTTATATCCCACCAAGAACTGAGGGTGCCACAGATGCAGATACCAGATGTTATGCTCCCTGGTGGGGATGTCTGTGTGTCATCTGAGCTGTTTCCAGAATCCAGCTACAGAATGAGGTCACAATTATGTCACTTGGCATCCTTCACTTCCTTGTTGCACATCTCTATGTACCTGCTGGCTTTCTTGTTTGAATCCCTCCGGGAATACTTTTTTATTAAAAGTCATCTGATCCCTCCTCTCAAACCCTGCTTCTGGGATCTCAACCTGAGATGAACAGCTCCAGTTTGGGGTAATGTTAAGAATCAAATGGCTTTACATGTTGTGACACCAATCTAGGAAGGAGCTCAGTGCATGACCACTCACTGCAGAAGTCCTCCAAATTCCCTTCCGCTGCTTCTCCTGCCTTGTCATCATTCCAGGGTCTCTTCTAAGTCCATAATTCCTCATATCTTCCCTCCCGCACTGAACAGATGAGAACTGTCACCCATGCCTCAACATCTGTCGTAATGTTCTGAATCACATGTCTCTATGAGATGCTGTGTCTCTCCACTATAGGGTCAAAGGGCAATTAAGAAAAAAAAAAAGACAGTGTGTGCAGCCTTGAAAAGTGGTAGGTGCTGTCTTTTCTATGTTCTCTGGCCCTTGGAGAAGCCCAGGACCCCCTTTCTCATGCCCAGAATGAGATCCTCCAGCCACATAGCACCATAGGCATCTACCTCAATCAGGTAAATCCTATGTCCTACAGGTATGTCTGAGGTGGAGGTGAGATAGCCTCATGCTCAGAGCAGAATCTCATTCACCTCCACCAAGTGGGAAGTTGGTTATGTTTCTCCCTGGAGCTGAAACTATGGCTGTTGCTACCATCCTTAAGATAAAGCAGAGCAGAGACCTAAGTAACTACAGAAATTCAGGGACCTAGCCAGGTCCGAGGTCTCAGTGAACACAGAGAGATTGCTATTCTGGCCCAAAGCTTTGGCCCAATACAGATAACCCTGTCATGAATCCTTCAAGGTATTGCCAAACTGACTATCTATGTACCTGACTAGTGTGACTTGTTAAGATCAGAAAACACAAAATTTAGAAAAATAGGTGAGGAGATGCTACTTCAGAGGGGCCAAGTTTATTTTGCTCTGGCTCTTTTCATCAGGGAGAGGCAGCAGGAGATGGTGGTGACAGATAAAAGAAATAGATGAGGAGAGTGACACAGGTGGCCAGTGAAAGATGCCATAGTGTACAGGCACATCACATGTATGTGCAGATTGCATGGATATACAGGATGACACCCACACATCATCCTCAGGAGGTGAAAGTATGATGCCATAGGTAGACACTGGCTAAAGTAAGCAGAGAGCAAGTGTTCTTCCCAGCCCTGGGAAAGCTAAGTGCAGATAGGAAGGGGTCTCCTTGCTCATGAGTTGCTGCCTGCTGTGAACCTCCAGTATCTTTTTCTATGGCCAATGGAAACAACAGTACTACAGTATAGAGCATACAGGACTTCAACACACCATCCCATGAGCCCATTCAGAAATGAGACACATGAGTTCCATTCTGGCTATCCTGATCCACAGTCTGAACAGAGAAAGCAATTCTGGCTAAGTTCCAGCTCTAGGCTCCCTAGTAGGCTGTGGGCAGGAAGCAGTCCCTGAGCAAGGGAGAGATGACAAGGGTCAGATTGTGCCTTGATTGAGTCTGGAGAGGGTCGGCAGCTGCCCCTTGATTACATGGTGATGAGGTTCAACTCCATATAGAAGCAAGAGTATGCAGGTGATAAGCACACCATAAGAAGCATCTGCAGCCTAGATATACTCATGTCCTTAGAGCAGTATACAGAATCAAGTGTGACCATTTCAAAGGTCACAGAAGCCAGCTTGTACAGTGCCTCCAGGATACTTCAGGGCAGTGATTCCTCTACTTCATATCCCTCGTACCTCATTTATTCCCAACAATCTAAATAGGTTCCCATTTCACTGTGGGAAACAAGGAGTTCTGTGCACACCCAGATTTTTGTAGACGAACATTTAATAGAGAGTGTTACCCCAGCCTGAGTGCTCCAAGCTCAGTCATATGGCTCCCTAGAAAGCCCAAACAATTATCTGAGAAAGTATATTATCCTGCAAACCTAGGCCAGGTCCTACAACCGTGGGAACAAAATAAGGAAAAGTTGTTTGTTTGTTTGTTTGTTTGTTTCCTTACATGTGTATTTCTTATATTGAAATAAAACCATTATACACAGCCCTGTCCTCATCTCCCAGGCTAATTTGTTCTCAAAAGCTCAAGGCCATTATTCCACCCGTGTCCTTAGGTGTGAGCCCATTTCCCTTTATCTTGGCCTACAGGACTAGTAAATGGAGTGGAAAAAACCTCCACGTGGAAGCTTTCCAGCTCCATCACTAAGGGTTTATTTTACAAAGTACAAATGCCAGTGGTAATTTATGTGTGCGTTAATTGTTGGCCACTTATCTAGGCACCCCCCTCCCAACACTGGCAGCCTGGGATAATGAAAGCTTGACAGCAATTAGCATCTTTTAAAAACCTAACTCTACCACTTGAGAACATCCCCCCATGGAGCCTAAGGCCTGGCACTCTCCCAAGGACAGACATGGAGCTAACTTAAAGACTCACTCGCTGCAGTGGTTGCTTCAACATGCTGTTTAGAAACACTTCCCCCTCTGCAATGTCATCCACTGAAAGAAAGCATCAACACTCAGGGATAGATGACGATGCATGATTTCATTGATGTAGGAGCCCATCTACAAGAAAACCAGCTAATTGGCCACCATGAGTTCTAAGTGTTGGAAGCTATGTCCAGAACAAGGAAACCTGAAAATAGCAGCTACTATACACTACCTGTATATACAATGGGGGAGCCATTGTATCCCCCAGACTCTTACAGTCTTTGGCAAAGAGTTGAAGACTCAGGCCCAGACACCTCTATTTAACTTGAGTTTGTCTACAGAACTTCTTTGGATCTCATTTTATAGAAAAAATGTCTATCCTTGTTTCTTCTCTGCTGTGGCAATAAAACTCTCTAGCCAAAGCAAGTTTAGGGGAGGACACAATTTGTTTAATGCATGCCTCCCTCTCTGAGAGCCGGCAGGACAGGAACCCAAAGCAGGAACCTGAAGCAGAAAGCATGGTTGACTCACTCACAAACTCTAGCTTGTTTACTTCTTTACAGCTCAGAACTACCTGCCCAGAGGACTGTACTGCCCACAGTGTCCTGGGCACTCCTACATCAGCTAACAATTAAGGCAGCCCCCTGCAGATATTTCTATAAGTGGGCGGTGGTGGTGCACGCCTTTAATCCCAGCACTTCTTGGGAGGCAGAGGCAGAGGCAGAGGCAGAGGCAGAGGCAGAGGCAGAGGCAGAGGCAGAGGCAGAGGCAGAGGCAGAGGCAGAGGCAGAGGCAGAGGCAGAGGCAGAGGCAGAGGCAGAGGCAGAGGCAGAGGCAGAGGCAGAGGCAGAGGCAGAGGCAGAGGCAGAGGCAGAGGCAGAGGCAGAGGCAGAGGCAGAGGCAGAGGCAGAGGCAGAGGCAGAGGCAGAGGCAGGCAGATTTCTGAGTTTGAGGCCAGCCTGGTCTACAGAGTGAGTTCCAGGACAGCCAAGGCTATACAGAGAAACCCTGTCTCGGGAAAAAAAAAAAAAAAAAAAAAAAAAAAAAAAAAAAAAAAAAAAATTTCTATAAGCCAATGTGATCTAGGCACTTCTGCAACTGAAGCTCTCAGAAAATTCCAGGTTGCCCTGAGTTGAAAATTAAAACTGTAATGGTGTACTAACATTATTCTCATGGTTCCAATTACTTTATGCCCCCCCCCCCCCAAGGTCTGAGATGCCACTGAGAAATCTTGGACACACAAAGGTTTTCACACGGGTCCTCCCCTGGCCTCTTTCTAGCAGCCAGCCCTTCCTGACTCAGCTGATGTCCCATGATTCCAATTCCCTGACATTTCTTCTAGAGCCTCATGAAAGCTCAGGGATTCATTTATGGAGGAATCCAAGAAAACTGAGCCCCAGAAAAAGTTATTCAGCATGAGGTGAGAGGGAACACTAAGGGTCTCAGAATATTGATTTTTCTGATTTAGGAAAAAGAAACCATGGCTGACTCTACATGTAAACTCAGATAGAGTGGAATGGTTTCTAGTCTATCATTAGACTGACTCCATTCACTCCGTTGTCTAAGTTGGAGATAAATAGCCAGTCCAAACTGGACAGAGGGTAGGAGTATCAGCTTGCAGCCTCTGGAGGAGAGAGATTCATTACAGATCATTTGTGCCTCCTTCAGATGAAATAGAGACAGGTTCCAGGGCTATGCAGGACGTGCAATTTACTGTAATAAAAAGAGAGAATATGCTACATGCGGACAATTTATGAGGAAACGTTAATATCAGCAGAAAAATGAAATGAAGTCAGCTTGCAGGCACGATCTGTTTAATAAGATCAACTAGGAGAAGTGAAGCCAGGTGCTGCCAACGAGTATTGGTTGATGGATACTTGGACTTTAATCAGTGATCTATAATTCCCACCTCCTGCAGGGCACAGAAACCAAGTAAGGCTGTCCATGTTCTCACTCCCATTGATACTCGGGCTGGACCCTAAAGGGAGGCCACAGGAGCCCGGCTTTTCTATCCAATCTTGTCTCGCTGATGAACGGGAAAGGCTTTCAGGCCCTCGGCCACATGGACGCCATCATAAAATCCCTTTTGAGAACTCAAATCTATAGTAAAACAAATCACTTCTGAGTTTATTTATGCCCTGATCTGCTTTAGCAAGGGCAGCCACCAGCCTCTGCAGTGTGGGCTGTGAGCAATCAAATGACTTGGTCCTTCTCCACTCCAGGGCAGGGGACACAGACCTTGGGTGGCCGGTGGCTGCTTGGAGCCATTACTTGTATATTTGCTGTTCAACTCCAGCTTCAAATGATTTTTCAGAAACAAGCCAAGCAAAGTCCAGACTGATTAGCAACATTTTCACCTCTCTCGTTCTCTCTCATGGGCATTTCTATGTTCAAACCAGAGCTTGCAAAAGTGCTGCCTGCATCCAAAACTTTGCTCCAGGGACCCACAGCCTCAGATGCTCCTGATGAAGGATACAGGGGACTGTGTGGGGAAGGACAGTCCCTTCTGACACTGCTGGGTCATATCACACCCCCAGAGGCATGTTCTCCCATGTAGAGACCCAGACCCCAGGTAGGGCTATCCACTGAGAAAAACAGCTACACTTCCTCAAGACGCTGGAGTAAAGCATCAGTCTTTATCACCATGACCCCTTCAAATTGTGCCCAAGGTGATTCTGCAGCAGCTTCTAAGCATGGGTCTAATTCCTTTTCTCAACCTAAATTGTTTTTAAAAGATGGAAGGCTAAAATGCTTTTTAAAGCAATAAAGTTGAAAGTAGCAATTCTTTTCCGCACTGATAAGAGTTGTTGGGTATAATTTGTATTCTTTTTTATGAGCCTGACTTTGTAGAAAATGGAACAGAAACAACAACAACAAAAAGCCTTCTTTTCAGTTCTAAAAGTCGAGAATGTTTTCTTCCTGGGTGTGCTGGGGAGGAGCTTCCTGGCACTGGAGACAGTTGGGAAACATGCTTCTTACTTAGGCCGTGAGAAGCCAAGGAGGCACCTGTGGATCTGTAGGAAGCTGGAGGAGATCAGGAACACGACAGCACAAACTGCACGTCGCACAGGCAACTTTGGCACTTAGTTTGAGCCTCTGTGCCCCAAATGACCAGGAGGCCACAGTGGAGTTTAGAACTCTTGGTGACTATGGAAAAGATTTAGCCAATTCAGTAAGTGTTGAGGGAAGGGAGCAATCTGTTTTCCTTTGAATGTACAATATAAAATCCTGCATTGCCTCACATACAGCCATTCTCCAAATATAAAGGGCCACACAATTGGAGTCTAGAGTTGGGAATGGCTTAAGCATTTCCCAAAAGCCCCATGGGCCCCCAGAAAAGCCAAGCAACCCTGCATTCAGACCCTAGAGCATATAGGAACAGAATCAGACATTAAATAAGCATAGATTTAGTCCTAGGAAGCGTCCCCACTGGCTCCAGCATCCATTTCCACTCTCCCCACAAAGTACCTTATAAAGGCTCCACCCAAAGATGCTCTACTTGGAAAGAAAAATAAATACGCGTCTCCCAAGGAGACAACACACAAGACCTGGAGGCAAAGAAGAACATGGAGCCCTGTGCAGATGCCCTTGAGTCGTATGTTCACATGCTGTGAACAAGGATTTGCTTCTCAAGTTATCAGGTGGGGTGACAACCTCTATGGTCCTCAACTACAGCTTCATTTTCATTTCTGGATGTAATGACTAAATCATCACCACCTGCCAAGCCCTGTTCCATCTGGCCACTGCTCTATCTAAATATTCCACAACACTGGAGCTGCTTCCTGCCTCACGAATAAGGACAGGAAGTATGTACTTGAATCTCCACAGTTAGATTATAGAGGAGCTTTGGGACTATGTACCAGTCTTCCCAGAGGACCACCCTCACTGCTTCAGGCTTCACTATACCTGCTACCTTCTGGTACAGATATGGCATTTTTCTGCCTAAGAACAACTTGTACACATGGTACATCTTCAGTGGTGATTATGGTCTGGCTCAAAGTCTGAGGCAGGAGTATCCACAACACAAGCCAAGAGTTATTGCCTGGAATACTGTCAGACCCCACCGGCAGAGTTTTACAATGGGCAAAGGAGCCAATCAAGTTGTAGGTCCTGGATTGTATTCTAGAATGTTAGAATATGCTAGAAGGTTTTAGGTGGTGAACAACATTCCTTGTTTTTAAAAAAAAAAAAAATGAAAATCTGTGGCTGAAGAGATAGCTCAGAACTTAAGAATGCTTGCTGTTCTTCCAGAGGACACAAGTTTGGTTCCAAACACCTACATTCTGTAACTCACAACTGCCCAGAACTCTAGACCCAGGAGATCTGACACCCTATTCTGGCCTCCAGAAGCACCACACATACACAGCCTATGCAAGCAGGCACACAAAAATAAAAGTAACAATTTGAAATCCTCTTTTAAAGATAAAACCTGTGGTTAGTTCATGTCTGCCTCACCTTGAGAATCACAAAGCAAGCTAACAGAAAAGTCCTCATGCCACAGAACCTTGTCAACCTTGGCGTAACCTGTTTATCAAGCTTCTCCCAGAATATTAGATTTCTTTGTTCAATTAAACACTGAAAATGCACAGAACACCAATGTTACAAGAACAAAGAAGACTAAATAGAGCCCTAGGCTTTGGATACCCAGAGCAAAAACATCAGACTGGAAAGTTTCTGGTCAGATTTGGAATCCAGAGAAAGAAGGGTATCCTTGAAGGTGAATGTCACAGGCATTAGAGGGACATGTGGCAAATCAGTTGAGAGCAGTTACAATGGTCTAGAATAGTGGGAAAGGTTCCCACAACATGGCAGGGGTGATTTGCTGAAGAGGAAAGATTGCAGTTTGAAACTGTTATAAAGAAAACATTGAGGGAACATGGTCTGTCCAGGCCAGCTGGACAATCAAGTGGGACCTTTAGACCCTGTGGAGAGGATTGAGATGCAAAAGAAAATAAGGAGGCACAGCAAGTCAAGAAGTCTGATCAAGCTGGCAAATTTTTTATTGTTCACACAGGTTATATATTCTGAAAACAGGGTATGGGGAGGGGTAGGAAAGGAAAGAGGGCTTTGCAGGTAGAGGAAGCTAGCTGCAGCTGTGGGGTCTAACTCTCACAAAGCCTTTTCATTACCAGGGCTTCTAAAAACATCTATCTAGCAGGATGTTGACTAAATCTAGAGATCAGGAGGAAGGGTTACTATGGTGGGTTGCTATGAAGCCTTGTTTGAAGTTCTGAGAACTGACAAGTGAATCATGGAAGGTAAGCAGAAAGAAACATAGTAGATAGGAGAGCCAAGGGTGAGTGTTTGCTAAGAGTAAGGCCTTGCCATGGCTTCCCACAATGGTCCACACTGGAAAATCTACTAGAGTTTGATACAGAGAAGGAAATCTAACATAACTTCTACAATCATCCTCATCAAAAGAGAAATTAGGCTGAGCTCAATGGAGAAGATAGTAGATTCAAATGTGACTTCCTAAGGGAACAGGAATTTGGAGCAGCCAACCTTCAAAGTTAGAGACTGGTAAGTAACCATGGTAGCAAACAGCAAATGAGAACAGTCCATAAGAGCAGGTGATAATGGCAACTCTAGCCTGCAGAGTTGCCAGCACGCATTCAGCTCCAGTGGTAGGATTTTTTGACATTGACAGCTGAGAGCCAAGCAGGGGATGGAAGAAGGGCAGGAGCCACAGTAACCTCCATCAGTCTATAGGTCACAGCTTCCTCACCATTGATGACTCACTGATGCCGAGCCACTAGAATCCCAGAGATGGTACAGTTTACATCAAGCTACGTCATTCTCAGTCACTGATATGTATTTATTAACTTATATGTTTACATGGACACACACACAAACACACTTCCCCTATGTGACCTGTACAGAAGGTTCTCAGGCCTAACAGAAGATTTCTCATTTATCTTGTGACTACATTCTGCTGAAACCAGCCCAGTGATGTATCTGACCTTGCAGACCTTCTCAGATCCTGCTCATGTGTCCCCCTCCATTCACCAGTAGAAACAGCTCTGTGGCTAGCACGTACATGATCATAAACAGGCGTGAAGACTACCAGAAACCTTTTCCATCTTTTTCTTGTTTTCAAATTCTTAGGTTCCATTTTCTTCAACTTGAAAGGCTAAGAAGACGACAAGACTCATGACTGGACCTCAGTATAGTCTCAGATTCTATGGGCAGTCCCAGTAGTCTGGGACAGGAACATCACTGTCCTGAGAAGAAATGGAAGCCTAACCAGATGAGGGTATGTAAAGATAGTGGTGTGGCTTGGGCTACCTAATATCAGAATCCTCGATCTGTGTAGATGCCAACATTGGTGCATGGAAAACTTAATCTCCAGTGTAACAGTGTTAAGAAACAGACCCGTAGGAAGGAACTTGATTCTCATGAATTGATTCATGTTACCATCCAGGAAGTGGGATCCTAGTAAAATCAGGTTCTTTACTCATATTCTATTTCCCAACTCTTCAACCTTCTGCCAAAGAATGACACAGCATAAAGTGCCACATGAAATACAAGAACCTTGAGCTGTCCCAAGCTGTGAGTAATACATTTGTGTTTCTTTAAACTACCCAGCCATGGGACTATTGTAGCAATACAAAGTAGACTAAGACTTGTGTTATGCAGACTACACCTGGGGTGACCTTACTGTATCCACCCCATGCAGCATTCCACAGTACTCTGGAACTTTCTCCAGCATTCTGACCACTTTGCTTGTTGCCCAATATAATTTGAATGAATTCCTTTTATTTATTAACTCTAACTCTGTTTTAAAACTTTGTGTCAACAATAGGGAAAATAACACTTATTTTCCAAAATCTGAATATCAAACACTGGTAATACCAATGTGCTAAATAAGACCATAATCAAATGTTTCTTAAAGGAGTATAAACTGAGCAATTTCAAGGCACAATGTGACAATTATAGACAGTAGTTTATAAGCCTATTATTCTATACTAAATCATAATTTTACAAAACTAGTATTTTTGAAATTGTTTAATTTTAAAAAGGCTAGCTACAGACAAATGACACTTCCTAGTCTGCCTGCCACTTGGTTTTGCTGTATAGAGACAAACATAATTCTTAACTATTCCCCTGTGACTTAATTCCATATCTCTGAATCACACATAATTATATTCACACTTTGTACATGGTTGATCCATTTTGGGCATTGTTATATAGCATTATCTATTATCTTCCAGATATGATAATGAGGATTTAAATCTCTCCTACAAATCTTCCTTTCATTCCTCTTCCCAACATTCTCTATCTAGCTATGTCACAATTTCTAAATTGATTCTGCACTCCTGTGTGTATTCTAGCACTCATCACAGTAGTCAATATGGAATCAGTATAAGTATTCAAGAGAAAGGACCAGATGATGATGTACAGATGATGATGTGCATATATACCTCAGCATGCAGCTCAACCCTTAAGGAACAGAATCTTGCAGTTTGCAACAACACAGATTAACCTGAAGACATGTTAGATGAAATAGTCTACTGACCTCACTTATGGGGAAGCTCAGAAAGTTGGCTTCACAGAAGTAGGAACCAAGGACCTGGGTCAATGGCTCACTGGGCAAAGTGTATGCCACACATGACTGAGAACCTGACCTTTAATCCCCAGAATTCACATAAAAACCTGGGAGTGTCAGCATGTGCTAGTGCTGAGATACAGAAGCAAGAGATTCCAGTGCTCACTGGCCAGCCAGTATAGCTGAATCAGTGAGCTCCAAGTTCATTGAGAGACCCTATCTTTTTAAAAAGTGCATAATAATTGAAGAAGACAATTAACATTGACCTCTAGCCTCTATGTGTGCGTGTACTGGTATACTGGTGGGAGCTGGGGTGATGGTGATTTTTGGCCTCAGTGTGTGTATGTACTGGTGTACTGGCGGGGAGGAGGGGGATGAGAGAACAGAAGTGTAGTTAGCAGAGTTATCAAAAGATACTGGTTTTAAAAATACACTATTTAATGTAGATGTAAGTTATATATGCAGAATAGCAAATACAAAAAAAAATAGTAAGTTAAATAACTGATTGCCCAGGGACATGAGGAGCAGGATGTGGGGCAGAGATGAGGTGAGTTGGAGAGAGAAATGGGGAATGGCTACTGATGGCTACAGAGCCTTGTCTTCACACTCTAACTTGATGATGGGGATGGATGATGGATGGATGGATGGATGGATGGATGGATAGATGGATGAATAGATGAGTGGGTGAATGGATGAGTGGATGGATGGATGGATGATGAATGGATGATGGATGGATGGATGGATGATGAATGGATGATGGATGGATGGATAGATAGATGGATGGATGGATGGATGGATGGATGGACAGATGAGTCTATGAACCTGCTAAGAACCACTGGGAAGTGCAGTCTAAGCTGATGGTGTGAATGGCTTTGGGACTTTGAATATACTGAGCACTACTAGTGCAACTCTGTGACAGGTGAGCTCTAGTTCAATAAGACTCTTCTCTATAGAATTTGAACTTTGCCTCATAACGCGGGCACTACTCTTTACTAAACTCAGTTGTGGGTTACGATCATACTGTTTTTCATTATACATCCTGTTTTTCTTTTGAATTACCCTGATTTATATTTATTTGCACAAGCGCTATGGTATCCTTTCCAAATGTTTAACTGCCTCATATAAAATAGGCTTTTATATCCAGCAGCCGTGGACATCACCCATCACAGCACTGGCTTCCTCCTCCCAGAGGCACCACTGGCCTCTACCTCAGAAGTTTATCCTGAGACTCCTCCTCTGGAATCTGGAATCCCTAACTTTAAATCCTTCTTGGAACATAGTGGTTTTTTTTTGAAAGCTGAACATCTAGAATTTACTTTTAAAACATACATTCATACAAATTTTTGAGTTTTGCAATGTGTAGCTGCTTGTATTATGAATGCTAACTATGTTCCCCCAAAAAAACTGTTTGCAGGAGAGTATCTGCACATAACTTCTGGGAACCTGTCCCCAGTTGATTCTGATTGGTAAATAAAAAAGCCAACAGCCAATAGCTGGGGAGGACAGAGAGAGGCAGGATTTTAGGATTTCATGGGCTTAGGAGAATGATCAGAGAGAGGGACGAAGGAAATCTACCTCCATGCCAGGAAAGTGTCAAGAAGAGAAACTGAAAAGGGTCCAGGAGAGGAGAGATGCCAAGCCTGAGAAGAGTGCAGGACAGAGCCGCATAGCCACTATGTGAAGGAACCAGAAGAGTGTGGCCCAAAGGGCTGCCTAACTGGGTCTAGAGCAGACAAGATAGAACACAGAAATAGTAAGTAATAACTCAGAATTAACTGCTTGGAGGTTAGGCAGTGACCCAGCTATTGTGTTGTTTAAAGCAGATTAAAATATAAAGGTTGTCTGTATGTCTTTAATTCAAGAACATAAACCATTGGTAGTGACCCCACACAGGGATTAATTAATATTTAATGTTATAGCAATGGATAGATTTTTTTGGTTATTCTATTGATTGATAGATTCTCATAGCACAAAATTAAGGCTTCCAAACAAACTGTTCTTCTCGGGTATCTTCAAACATTAGCTTGACTCTCAAACCATGATGTCTAATTCCCACTCATTCTACGTTGCCCTCCTTCCTCCTCAAGCCTCTCCATCACCTTCTTCTTTGTTTGATGTCTCACCTCCTCTGCACCTTGCTAAACTTGCATCCTCATGGGGAAACATTTCATTTACTTGGCAAAGAACAAAATGTTTACTAGGGCTTTAATATGTAGATGCATGCCTTAACTTAAACGCTGTTATTTATCTTCATTGTCATCATCACCACCATCATCGTAATCGTCATCATCGTAGTCATCATCATCATCATCATCATCACCATCATCATCATCACCATCACCATCACCATCATCATCATCATCATCTGTATATTTCACTTTTTCCACGTTTTTCTGCTCTCGCTCTAGAATTCCTTTTAGAATAATATTGAACTCTAGAACTGAGGCACAAAGTTTTACCAACTTTGTTCTGTTTCTTTCTCTTTCTGTTTTACCCTCCCACAATTGGA
Organism: Arvicanthis niloticus; assembly: GCF_011762505.2. Taxonomy (NCBI): domain Eukaryota; kingdom Metazoa; phylum Chordata; class Mammalia; order Rodentia; family Muridae; genus Arvicanthis; species Arvicanthis niloticus. Next base: position 87,603,201 of record NC_047660.1, on the reverse strand, counting down.
TTTTCTAATACTTTACCTCCATATTTTTTTGCATTTCATTTTGTATATTTTTATTGACATACTTTCTTTTTCACTATATTTTGTTTCTGTCTTAATAGTGTAATTGGTTTCTACATCCTTATCTTTCTAATGAATTAATTTGTTTGTTTACATCCCAAATGCTGTTCCCCCACTTCACTGAGTTTCTTCTTCCACTCCCTCTCTCCTTCTCCTCTGAGGGTGGGACCCCCACCCTGGGTATCCCGCACACTGGCTAATATCCACTTCTCAATGAGTACATACCACGCCTGTCCTTTCGGCTTACCCCACTCGGGATGATCTTTTCTAGTTCCATCCATTTGCCTACCAAGTTCATGTTCTTGTTTTTAATGGCTGAATGGTACTCCATTGTGTAAATGACCCACATGTTTTTTATTCATTCTTCAGTTGATGGACACCTGGGTTGTTTCCGGCTTCTGGCTATTACACACAAAGCTGCTATGAACATAGTAGAGCATGTGTCCTTGTGGGATGGTAGAGCATCTTTTGGGTACACATCCCAGACTGGCATAGCTGGGTCCTCAGGTAGAACTATTTCCAATTTTCTGAGCAACTACCAGATTGATTTCCAGAATGGTAGTACCAGTTTGCAATCCCACCAGCAATGGAGGAGTGTTCCTCTTTCTCCACATCCTCTCCAGCATCTGTTGTCCCTTGAGTTTTTGATCTTGGCTATGCTGACAGGTGTCAGGTGGAATCTCAGGGTCACTGATTTGCATTTCCCTGATGACTAAAGATGTTGGGCATTTCTTCAAGCAATTCAAGATTTCTCTGTTGAGAATTCTGTTTAGTTCTGTACCATATTTTTAAATTGGGTTTCTACTTCATTATTTGTATTTCAAACAGTGTTTTCGAAATTTTCATTTTCATATTGGTCAGTTTTTCCTGGTTTCTTTTCTCTTAATTTGACTTTTTTCTTTCTTTTTCTTTCTTTCTCTCTTTCTTTCATATAAGAGATATTTCTAAACTGTATAATGATTTATGGGTGATCTTCCATATTTAAAGTTAGACATTAAAAAGTTCACTGAAAGGCATGAGACACAGCTTGTGGCCAGTAAGTTCTGTCTTAGTTTATTTCCTATAAAAAAAAATACCTGAGGCTAAATAATGTATAAGTAAAAGAAGTTTATAGTATAGTTCTGGAGATGACTGCAGATTTCATTTTGACAGTGGCCTGTGGTGTGACACACAATGTCTGGTATTGTCACAGTGAAAATATATGTGAGAAATGCCAACACATAGCAAGGAAAGCAGCATAAGTGACTCTGGGGCTAGGCTTTGCCCTGTCTGGGGCTAGGCTTTGCCCTCTTTGGGGTTAGCTTTTGCCCTGCCTGGGGCTAGGCTTTGCCCTGTCTGAAGCTAGGCTTTGCCCTGCCTGGGGCTAGGCTTTGCCCTGTCTGAAGCTAGGCTTTGCTCTGTCTATAATCCCAGCACTCAGGCAGAGGTATAAGGAGACACATGTTCAAAGCAATTACAATCTATGTGTGGAGTTCCAGATCAGGCACAACTATAGAGCAAGATCTCATCTTAAAAAGCAAAAAATAAATAGATAGATAAATGAATAAATAAATAGATAAGATAAATGAGAGGTGCTGGCATTTACCAGGTGACTGAAGGAAAGGTTACACCCAGTGACCTGAAGGCCTCCCACTAGACATACCTTTAAAGACTCTATTACTTCTCAAGGTAGCACTATAGGCTAGAGACCAAGCCCTTTCAGCACATGGGACTTTTTTGGAGGCTGTCAACTTCTGGACACTTATCCACACTATACGTATACTCCAACTACCACCATTCTAGGGGTTCACAAGGAAGAGAAGCTTGTGTTCCATATTCTTCAATTACAAAACTATGCTTGTTTTCCTGTTGTCTCTTGTCATTTGCCTTCCCCACCTTTTAAGGTCTTAGTGATGCAGAGTTAGAGGCTTACAAGTAGAATCAGCTTATGCCCACCCCCAAATAATAATAATCTTATTATCAAGCATTTATATTACCATATCTTCATATTTCTAAATCAGTTTCCTGTCCTCCACTCACTTTCTTTGGTTGCTCATAATTTTTTTAAGACGGGGTCTTTACTCTGTAGTCCAAAATGATCTGAAATCACAGTAGTTCCCTCTGTCCCAGCCTCCAGAGTGCTAGGATTCTATGCATATGCTAACACGCTCACTCCTCTACTTACTTTCTGCTTTCTGAAATCTGGTCTTAAGTTCCCATCCACTGTTAGCATATTTTTTGACCTTCTTGGTCACAAGAATGTAACTCTGTACTGTCCTTTCAAAATATTCTGGGAGGGAAATAAGAAAACATGGGCTGTCAATCGGATTCACCTAATTAATAAAAAAAGATGACAAAGGAGGACATTAATCAAAAGCCTATCAATGTATTTTTGCATAAATGGAGTAGAGCTTTATCTGCAGACACTGTTGAATAAGAATGTCCACTGGTCCAGGTTGAGCATCCCGGTTGATCTTCAGATTTCTGAGCCCTTTTAGATTTACAATATTTTACACAGTTTATGAAATAGGCTGTGCTCTCAAAGGGTAGGATTTTAGAACATATAGAATTTGGAGTTTGACAGTTAGGTATGCTCAATCTGTACACGGAAGTCAGATGATGATCCATGCTCTGTGCCAAGCTGACAGAGGACAACAACTTGACAGCAAAGTTAAAAAAAAATAATAAAAATAAAAAGGATGTTGTTTTTCTACACCATACCCTGAAAACCCGCTGAGATGCAAACTCCAAATGTTGTATAAGAATGCATCTTCCTGAGCTTTGAAAAAGTGTAACCACTGACCTAGACACTGGAATGGAGGAGGGATGATTCTCTCCTCTCTTTCATCTGTAGCCATGAGGCCCAGGGGGCTCTCTACTCCTAGGGATCCAGAAGTGGAACAGACACAATATCCTAGAGAATTCTTGATCAAGCCCATAAGCCCAGCCTGGGCTCGAGCCTGTTTATCACTCATAGAGGGGAAGGATGTCATAATCTTATCTTACAGCTTCATAGAACAACCCATCAGAATGAGCATATGTCAGGCACTCCACAGTAAGAGGAGGGGAGGACCCATCAGTAACCTTAGGACTGACACCTTGTCAGATGGATGGCATAGGGGCTGGGGATTTATAACAGGCTGTTCAAAGAAATACTTCAAACATTCTGACTCACTTTGATCAATACATCTCTCTGAAAGCATGAATGATTTAAAAATCTACAGAACAGAGGACCTGGGGTGCTTCAACATATACAGGAGGAGGGGACCCTAGGCATCCTCTGTCTTCTATAATGGTGAGTTTGGAGGCTACAGATAAGTTGCAGATTGCCTCTTTCTTCACTCAGACTGAATTCTATTGAGAAAAGGGGAACAGATAGTGTATGCATTCTGTGGAAAGGGGAGGTGCTGGGTGTTGTCTGCAATGGGAGAATTAAGAGCAGTCTATACAAGTAGTGTGCATGAACAGTTAGTGTGCAAAGGGTACTGAGAAGTCCATCATGTCTGGGATGTTCAGGGGCATCTGAGAGGCTAGTCAGATCAGCTAGAGACCTACTAACCCTCCACATTCCAACTGGAAGGTTCACAGAAGTGGGAGAATGTTTAAAGAATGAAGATTGGAAAATTTTAAAAGAATACAGATATTAAATAAGGTAAGAAAGAGCAAAGCCTCTCTCTGTCTCTCTTTGTCTCTCTCTCTCTCTCTCTCTCTCTCTCTCTCTCTCTCTCTCTCCATGTGTGTTCACCCCTTTTTCTCTTTCTCCATCCTTTCTCTACCTTGCCCTCCCTTTCTCCATGGTGATATCCCTGGCCTTGGTCCTTGAGGCCAGGGAACTTGCCCACGCATGAGCAGTGGAAGGAAGGAAGGAAGGAAGGAAGGAAGGAAGGAAGGAAGGAAGGAAGGAAGGAAGGAAGGACGGACAGAAAGGGAAAGGAAAGGAAAGGAAAGGAAAGGAAAGGAAAGGAAAGGAAAGGAAAGGAAAGGAGGGGAAGGGAGAGAGGGAGAGAGAGAGAGAGAGAGAGAGAGAGAGAGAGAGAGAGAGAGAGAGAGAGAAACTCCAACTTTCCAAAGTAACAGTGAGCACATGGATAAAACACAGTCATGTAGAAGAGGCTCAGGCTTTAGAAACTAGAAGCACAATGGCAGTCAACTCATTCAAGTGATGTGGCCACCGGGCAAATTGGGGACCAAAGCTGGATACTAGAATATTCTTGAGTATATCTCCCCATTTACTATCCCCAAAACAAACATCAACAAAACCACTCTAAATAGCATGCCTGGCACAAGAATCATGGTAAGTAATACTGCTTTCTAATATCTTTGACTTACTGTGTAGCATTCAAGGCAAAACAGCAGTTAGTCCATCATGTCTGCTACGTTCAGGGGCATCTGGGGTGCTAGTCAGATCAGCTAGAAACCTCATTAACCCTCCGCATTCCAAGTAGCAGGCACTCTGCTCTGGCCAGAGCCAGGGAGAGAGAGGCAAGGTGCAAGGGGCTTCTATACTCCAGAAATTTACTGAATACCAATTCCTGTAACAAGAAATTGGCCCTGGGGGACTTGGTTTAAATAAGAGTAACACTGGAACTCTAAGTTTTACCTGCCTGTTTCACAAAGGAACTTTTATTTGCTTTGTAATATTGAAAATAGAGTTCTGGAGCTCAGTTATGCTGGGTAAGCACCCTTCAGCAAAGCTACATCACCTGCTCTCAAGAAAGATGGATTCTAGAGCAAGAAAAGGGCAAGTGTAGACGGCACAGAATGTTGTATTATGTGCATTTTTATATAGTGTGTGTACACGTGTAGGTCCTGGCTAAGCACCCTGTAGAAAACAGCCTCATTATTTCATTATTTCAGACACCCAACCAGAATACCATCATCCTGCTTGGTAAAATGGCACTGCTGATACAAAGGTCAAATAGAAAAGAGGCTGAGCCATGAGAGAGATTCTAATATGTTGGTTGGCATTCCAAGGGAAACTGAGGCCACAACAAGAGGCCTTATCAGAGTTGACAAGTCTCAGAGACAGACTTCTGTCATGGAACTACCTATATCCTTCCACAAACCCATTCTGAGAACAGAGTTCCTCAAACTCTTTATTGTTGTTGTTGTTGTTTGTTGTTGTTGTTGTTGTATTCTTTATTTACATTCCTCAACCTCTTAACAGAAGAGAACTAGAAAGAGTGCATATACTGTCTTACGAGGATCATCTTACTCCCTAGACCCCACATGCCTAATAAATCTGCACACATAATCTATTTTGAATAATCAGTAAGTATGTCACCTCCAACATAGGCTACAGCTTATCCTGCTGCACACTAGCCCTGGCGAGACAGAAGTCACCAATTATGACCACTTGTGACAGCAATTTCTACACACCACACACTGCACTAGGTTCCATGTCCTAATCTCTTAGTCAGCATCCCCAGTTTCTAGCCCATCTTACAGATGTATAAATGTAAATCCAGACAGATTTTCCACTGTCCAGCATCATCAAAATGGGTAGTAGTTGCATTATTTTCTTGTGTTTTTGATATAATGACTAAAAGAAACAACCTGCAGAAGAAGGCTTAATAGAGCTCCTAGTTTGAAGGAATGAAGCCCATCCCAGTAGGGGAAACAGCAGCAGGCACACTGGCAGCAAGAGTAAGTCACAGTTTACTCACATATTGGCAGATCAGGAAGCATGGAGACACAAGAACCAGAAGCAGGCTTGGCTATTAGCCCACTCTCACTGCAATGACCCACTTCTTCAGGATAGGCTCCACACCCACAACTTAGACTGTCTCTGCTGAATGCCTGCATCTTTTCCCAGAGGACATCCCATAGGTCCTACATCTCAGTACCCTGGGATCTACATTACAACTTAAGCCTTACCTCCAAAGCATCCTGCCCCTCTTAGGACATCTTTGCTGAAAATTTGACACTCCCATATGTTGCTTGACTTTAGCAACATTCTGGAACCTCAGATCAAATTCATATGACCTTGAAAGTCTTACATTTTGCATATCTGTAAAATCAGCACCAAGTAAGCAAGGACCCCTAGTTCCTCTGTCTGCTTGAGAGGTAACCTGATTCCCATTTCCCAAATCTGAAGTGGTCTCTGATTACCTGAGTAGCTCAATCTAGTAAAACATTTCTGCAGTCCTGTTGGAGAAGGACACCAGTGCTGTGCCAGGCAATTGAGATGTGTTTTGATAGGCACTTACCTTTTGAACTGGACTTTTTCTCAAATGAGCTTTCATTGTTAAATCCCCAGAGCTTTCAGTGGGTGAGATCTTGTCCTTAAGGCACCTTCTCTATTGCCCCAGGACAATGGTCCTTGTCTCTCTTCCATGGCTCTAATCAGTTTTACAATCATAGCCCTTTTGTCAGCACCCAGCTTGCCTGTAACATTAAGTGGTCTGTGTAGAACTGTCTATGCCAAATTGCAGCTCATCTTTCTGTTACCTTTCTGTTCTGACTCTTACTGTAAGTCTAATATCTGTGAGCAGTAACCATGCTACATCCTGAATGCCACACTGTCAGGACATCCCTTCCACAAACAATTTAGTCCACTCCTGACACAGTCAAATTTTCAGATCATTGACAGAACACAGTGAGATGCTCTCCCAAAAGGTAATACGAAGGCCTCTAATCCAGTTCCTGATAGAGTCCTTATTCCCCTCTGACATTCCAGAAGTCCAGCCTTCCAATGTCAACACTTCTATCAATATTTTGATCTTCACTGTGGACAAAATGGCCTATTAAGCTCTGTTTACTGCTTTCTGGGGATTCTTCAGCCATCAATGTCAAATTCTGGCCCATTCATCCACAAACTAGTCCCCAAGGCCTGTGAACCACATGGCAAGGCTCTTATAGCAACAATAACAACAACCATCTCTGTTCCAAGTTTTCATGTCCATTACTTTTGTTATTACTCTGATAAAATACATGATGTAAGATAGACATCCATCAACAGATAAATGGATAAAAAATGTTGTACAGAGACACAAATAGAGTTTTATTCATCTTTAAAGAAAAATAGAATCATGAAGTCCTCAGGAACATAAACTGATCAAGAAAACATTATGCTTATGGGAGGTAACCCAAACTCAGAAGATAAAAATCAGGTGTTTTCTTTCACATGCGAATCCTAGCAATGATGGTTATTCTCCACTGTAAACTTAATGAGACCTAGGGCCACATAAGGAATGGGTCACAGTATGCCTGTGGGAGATTATCTTGGTATGATAATTGTGAGAGAGGACAAACACACTGTGTGGCACCATGCCTCATGCTGGGATCCTGTGTTGTATAAGAAGGAGATGGTGAGCGGCCCATAAGCACTCTGCATCTTGTTTCCTGGCTGTAGAAACAGTATGTCTGGTCCTCTCAAGCTTCACCTACCCTGACTCCCCTCCTCCCCCCATGGCAGACGGTTTCCTGATACTGTGAGCCAAAATAAAAATCTCTCTCTTAAGTTGTTGTTGTCTGTGTATTGTAACAGAGAAACAAAAAATTAAGAAGTTAGCTCATAGTATTTATGTGTAAGTGTATTAGTCAAAGTAAGTGTGTACACAATCTACAAAACTAGGAAAGAGAGCACAGGAGGAGGAGAGAGACTGCAGAGTGGGTCCAGAGAGACACATGTGGCTTGAAAACAGAAAGGAGGGCCATGGGGGAGGCAAGGGGTATTGTGAGTGATGTGAAGGTGGGATAGAGAATGAACAAAATGATTTCTGTTTGAAAAATCCATTAGTCTTGCTTAATACTATGCATGCTAAATAATAAATAAATTAAAAGTAGAAACAATTAAGAGAGAAAAATTATTTTGGCTTATGGTTTGAGTGATACAGATGAGTGATATTATGATGAGAAAGTTATGGCAGTGGGCAACACCCCATATTTTCTCCCATCTTGGCAGACCAAGAATCAGAGAGAATAGGACCAGAAGCAAACTTGCTATTAGCCTCAAGGCCTCTCCTACTCAGTGAGCCACTTCTTCCATTCAGGCTCCTCTCATCCTTTAAAAGTTCTACAGCTTCCTAAGACACTGATGTCAGCCAAGGACCAAGTCCTCAAATGTGAGCACATGGGAAGTATTTTATATCCAACTCATGAAGACTCAAGTTTGAACCTGGCAGTCTGTTGCCAAAACTGGAAACCTGACCTCTCTGTATATGACCTTGTTTGAATGCCAAATTAACACCCACAAAAGCCTACTATGTGTCAGCACCAGTAATACAAGCAGTCCTGATATCACACCTACCATTCAAAGCTAAATGTCTTCAATCTAGACACATAAACAGGTATAATGAAGAGATGTACAGTGGGGTCAGGGTACACAGGAAATTAGATGAGGAAATGGTAGGGCACATAACATGGTCTCAGGTACTTTCAAACAGATGATGTTGAAATTACATCTTTAAAATGAAGTGGATGCTAGCTAGAAAGGCCAAGAAACACCAAATTTTAATTTCTTTTAAAGCTATTAAACTCTACCCTGTGCCAAGCCCAAATCCGTAGGAAGCTCCAGTGGATGGTACCATTTCAGCTGTCCCCAGCAAAACTCACACTGAACTAAAATAACACATTGTTTATGACTTTGGCTTCTATCCAGGGCTGATAGCAGAAGCAGCCATACAAATCACATTTGCATTGTTTGTAAAACTGCAAGCAAAGACACTATCCATTATGTTGTTCCATGTCCCTTATCTAGAAACTCATGTGATAAATGCCTCCAAAGCCCAAGCCAAAAAGGAAAAAAAATAAAAAAATAAAAAGTGGTAACCTCCCTCCCAATGGGCTGGCATTCTTCTGTATGGTAAGCAGGAAGGGCTGGGAGTTCTAGTTTATTCTGTTGTTGCATTGCCTACTAGGAAGCTCAGAACTAACACCAACCTGACAGGTTTCTCCTTCTGGCATGAGGCTCTTTTCCCCTTTGGTTATCTGTAAGTTCATTTTAATAGATTCCTGACCTTACAACTTTTCATAGTTACATTTCCAATTACCGGTACAACTGTGACTCAGTACAGTACAGAACCGCTAAGCAGGCTGCTTCAATCCTTAAAGCAGACCTTCTGCCTAGATTATTGAAGACCTACAACTTTCCCATTATTCCTTACACTCCCCTTAATGATGGGAGGATAAATCTGACCCCAAAACTAAATATGCAAGACTGATTAGCCAGAATTTCCCTAGTCTGATGTTCAGGGAAAATCCATGCCAAGGTTTCATTTCAGAATCAAAGTGAGCTTGCCATTCCAAGAATTCAGTCAGCTGTAAAGATTTGCTCTCTGAGACTCGGAGCATCAGCAGGGAAAACAGGTAAGAGATTTTTGAGATCATTCTGATGATCCTCTGTATGTGTCTGTCTTTCAGTGTGTGTGTGTGTGTGTGTGTGTGTGTGTGTGTGTGTGTGTGTGTGCATGTGAGTGCCTGTGTGTGCATGTGTGTGTGTTTGTGTGTGTGTGCATGTGAGTGCCTGTGTGTGTGCATGTGTGTGTGCACGCATGCATGCCCATGCATGCCTATGTGTGCCCAAATCCACTGAACTGCCAGGCTTTGACGTAAGTATATCAAAGACTTTTCTTACAACTATGACAAAACATCTGACCAGAGCAACCTAACAGGATTTATATTGGCCAACAGTTTTGGAAATCTCAGTGCATCACGCCTACATAAGATAGAGCAGCTTGGTCTGAGATGGCAAGAGCTTAAAAGAGCTGTTTCTTGTGAAGCTCCAACTAGGAAGCAAATGGAGCCCTCCAGCTGGAAATGGGGCCATAATATAATCCCCAATGGCCACCCCTATTAAACCATTTCCTGCAGCTTGCCCCTACCTCCTAAAAGTTCTATAACCTCTCAAGTCAGCATCTCTAGCCAGAGGCCAATCATTCAAACACACAAGCCTATAGAAAGCATTTTACAATCAAACCATAACAATGGCTAATGGATTTTCTTGACATTCTGTAGTCAAGGGTAGCCTGGAACTCAAAATGTAGCTCAGGTTGGCCTGGAATTCATAATGATCTTCCTGCTTCAGACTTTCAAGTGCTAAGACTACCATGCCTGCCTGACAGCTAGAATGTTTTTAATGTTTATTCTCATCCTCACAAAAAGACTAGTAATGAAGCTTACACAGTTGCACATGAGATCCCTGTAAACAGCACCAGCATAATAAATGACTGTTCCTCATCTGCTTGTCTATGTTCACTCACATCCAGGAGGTGACGACTATGTCTCTGTATGGAACATTGTTATCCCCAGGCCCCAAGACAAATACCAGTCCTTCCAAGCCACTCACAGCAAACTTCACTTCAGTGAATAAGTGAAAAGTAGCATATGAATGAAGGGCATGGGACAGAGCCAAGTCACCAAATTACAACTCCCTTCCCCTTGGATGTGCCAAAAGACCACAGCCTTTCTTTCTCTCAGAACTTTTTCACAGTATCTCTCACTTCTGGTACCAGGGAACCAAACATTACATACATGGCATTGATCACTTTGTGTTCAACTGGTCTCTGGCAGGTGCTCAGTCTCCTAGGTAACCCCAACCTCACTTGCCTCTAGGAGGAAGACCTGAAGTGGGGTTTTGATCACCTAGTAAGTATGCAGATGGTATTCAGAACTGTTCTCTGGCCTCTCTGGCCTGGTCCTTCCCTACTTGCTCTGCTCTTCCAGCAGAGACAGTGGTTGGCTTCCTTGATGCATCATGACTAGCTGACTCTGTCTAGCTGGCCTGGCTTCATGATATCCAGATGTTGCTGGAATTGCAGGCATAGTATCTCTCTGACCACAGGCTATCCTATCCTCCCTGCAGTCATGTAGAAAGGACATTCCATCATCCCTTATGGTGGATTATGAATTTACTTGCTCTGTCTTTGCTAAGTGCACCTGAAAAAAAGTCACTATAACTTTCTTCCTGTATGTCTGAGCATGGGCTTCCACAGAGGAATGAGGCACCTGTAGGCCTGAGTGTGTACTTCCAGAGTCCTGGACACACACCCTTCAGGAGACTGCTTCTTACTTTTCTGCATCCAAACCTCTAAGATGTGCCGGGTACACAATAGGTACCACAAAGATCTGTTCAACTAAAGGGAACATGAAACTAAAACAACAGAAATGCTTACGTTCAATATGAACCATTCTATTAGGGAAAACTGGGGGAGTGGGGGACTGGATCTTAAAAGCCAGCTTCTAGAACCTATTCTAGAGAGAACCAGAGCCCAGATCAGAGCAAAAGCTTACCACAAATATTTTATTGAGATTTTGTGATGTGCAAATAAAACATACTTAGTTAAAAGTGACTTTTTAATGACATCAATAAAATCTCTACTGGTACCCAGAGGCCAGCTAATAAGTTAATTTTAATTTATACTGTTTTTACAAATCAATGAGGGTTTAATGTTATAAAATAAAACAATGCTTTGATTTCTTGAAGTAGAAATTTCTCAACTGTCCTAATGTGAATCCTGCCCAGACATGGACAGCAACTCCAGGAATCCCATCAGCTCATACCCTGGTCTGTGTCACAAACCCTCACACAGGCTCTTCTCTCTTACTTTGGACCTAAGGTTTTCATCCCTGCACACCTGATTCACCCTGAAGGCTTCTGAAAACTTATGAGTCCAGATCCCATCCCCAGAAATTCTTGATTTAATTATTCTAGGATAAAACCTGGATACCATACATTCATCTAAAGAAATCGTATAAATCCTAGAGATAGGAGTATCCCACAAGCATTAGGATGTGAAAACTGTTTAACCTAACAAGAAAAATGAACATAGAAAGCCAAAAAGACTTCTATTTGCAAAACAGGACCTTCTTTTGTAGCCACCAAAGAAGTTTCAATGAAGGTTCTGTCATACACCAACCCCTCCACCTCAGGCTTGGATCAACCTTTGTTCTGCACAGAGCCAGACTTACGATACCCACTTGCCATACCCACTCTTCCTTGAGGTTTCCATTATGCCTACTATATTTTTATGGGAACTGAATATAATAATATCTTCTGATATCCCTGTCTAACCTGTCAAACTAGAGGTCAGTCATCCCCTCTAGGGAATATCTGCAGTATCTGAAGACACTTTCCTATGATCATAATTGGGCGGACAGGGGATAACATTGAGGAGATTACTGGTGTCTAGTAAGCAGATCAAGGATAATGTTAAGCATCCCATGGTTCAGAAACAAAGACTTCTCCAGTGATGGCAGAAATGGCCCATCAGCATCTAGACTCCTCATGACACATTTGTCTGCCTTCCATGAGTGACAAGCTTTTGAGTCTATATTCTCCAAAGCCACCAGCCAGGGAAATTCCTCTAAGACTTCTGAATGCCCCCATTACAATTATGATCTCAAAGGTGTTGCTGGCAGAAGTGCAGAAGAGGAAGCTGGACTCCCTACAACACATTTACCTTTTGCTAAAACTCAATATTAAGGAAGAAGTTCCACCACACCCATACCCACTGAATCTCCAGCATCTAAATCTTGGCAAGGGAAGACTGCTCCCTTCCCCTTGCCAGGATTGTCAGTAGAGCCAACCTTTTGTATTAAAGTTTCTAAAATTAGAGACAAAAATGAGAGGAATCAGTATTTATATGTGAGTGCTTAATATGGGCTATGCATGCTCAAAGAATTATAAGGCTTCATCCTTTAAGTCTCCCAGCAAGCCCATGGCATAGTTTTGATTAGGATGTCCATCACACAAATGAGAAATATGAGGCTGTGAAACTGATAATATGCCATGATGACAACTGAGCCAGGATAGGCTAGGCATCAGGAATTGTGGGTAACCATGCTGAAAATATAGACAAGGCTCTTGGATTCTATGCTGCATTCAGGATAGGAAAGCAGATGGGTTCTCCTGCCCAAGCCAACCATATTCAGCAGGAATCTATTGGATGCTACCAATATCAATATACAGGGAGTAATCAGAATTCTGACCACCTCTAGCTGGGTAATAGCAAATAGTCACTGAACCTTTGGTTCCCCCTAAAAAAACTTCGAAAAATTAATACTTGATGATATCACCAATAAAACCACACTCAGCCCAAAGAAGCCACAAGAAAGCACATTAAAGAAAATCTCATTTGAAACTTAGATTTATCAAAGGATTGCTCAATGATGGAGATCCATTAGCATCCAGGAGGCTTTGGGTTTGGCATGCACACACATGGTTCATGAAAATAGTTAATCAAGCACAATTGCTCAAACATCTCAGAGGGTAGTTATTTTTCAAGTGGATTTTGACAGTTTTAGTTCCCTTGGAAAGTAATCCTTGTGAAATGCCTGCCCCAAGACCAACCCTCATCAGATAAGTCACTGTCAACCAGATCCATCTGGTCTGCAAAACCAGATTCACCTGGTCCACACAGCTACCATTCTGCCAGCATACCCAAACTGCCATAGTCAACGTAGGTTGACCTAGATCAAGGTCAAGTCTGTGCTTTCCCATCCTTCCTTACCAAAGTAGATCTGGTTGAGCCTCCTAATGCTGAGATCTTCTTACTCGTCATGAAAAAAGGTAACACACTGTACTAGTTCTCTATTAGTGGTGAAGGAATTGCCTCCTGTAATGGCATAAAGAGCACTTATGACTGTACTGGAGTCTGGTATAAGTCTTACTAGGCTAACATCAGGGTGATGGCAGGATGCTGAGCCCTGAGAGTGAGGTATTAGAAGTCAGTCTGATTCCTGATAGACAGACAGATAGGGAGAGGAACCACAAATATATACTAAATATGGCAAACTAACGTCTTCTGACTCCAGACAAAGGCCTAAAGGCCCAGTAGGCTTTTTTTCCAGGCAGTAGGGACTGGTCTGCCAAAATCAATCCCCAATCAGGACATATTCACCCCAAAGTTGTGAGACTATCAACAAACCCAATCAAGACCCCTAGACAGAATAAACAAACAAACAAACATCTCAAGGTTACAGATCACTTCTTTGGTCCCTATCTTCTAGAAATGATTCACATTCCTTGGTTTGTGGTCCTTTCCCCTCCTCCAAGGCAAGCTATGCTGCTTCTTTGTGTGCCCTTCCTAGTAGTCAGAGTTCCCTGACACTTGTCTTCTTTTCTTCTTAAGAACCCTTTTGATTATATTTAGCACAGTTAATAGTTCATGATAGTCTCCTTGTGGTAAAAGCCAGTTTATTAGAAAACTGCTTTCCATTTTCAGCCATAATTGTTCTGTCTCCGTAATAAAAAACAGTTAAGAGAGATCAGAGGTCAGGATATGGATATTATTCTCCCCCTCCCTCCTCTCTTTGACAGAGTAGAACTGACAGAGTAGAACATTCTCAAAGGAATTTCCATTGCAATTCCCTAACTGAGCCTGAAGGTGTTCAGTAGGACACAGCATCTACCCCATGTCTATTTTTCTCTACAGTCTTTACCCAGCCATCTGCCCTCATTTAATCTTTCTCTCCAGTGAAGCTGAGACTGTTCTAACCCTGGAGGATATCTTCAACACACAGGCAGTCTTCCTTCAGCTCTTCTCCTAGGAAGGCAAGCTCAGAGAAGTGCTCTTGTGTATAGACCCCAAGAGCTCCTGGAATTCCGCCTTCTAAGGGCTTTTCCACAGCTATGGTGTGAATTCATAGAGCTTACTCCAGAATAGCTTCCAGAAAAGAAATTGGGAAAAGGGTGTTCATTTCCACTGATGCCTGAGTGAGTTATATCTCTAGATATATTCCTAGGATGATCTGACTAAATTTTATAGATCTTCAGCTTCTCCCAGCTGAAATCCACTTACTATTTCCACAATAAAGTCATTGGATTGATCTTCTTAAACTGAAAGTGACATTGGGAGAACTTTGGCTACCTGGAGTGCTTAAATCTTTTCTTCTATAGAAATGCCATTGGGCTTCTGAGTAACCTAAACAAAAGCATGAAAATGGCAGGGTACCTGAGGGCACAGTGACAGGATCTGGCTGGGAAAACAGGAGCTGGAGCTTTGGCAAGAAGAGAGCAAAGCAGAGGCTCAGAGTCATGCAGAGAGGACTGAGAGAGCAGTTCCACCAATAAGCTCTTACAGAAGGGTTTTCAGGAGCACAGACTGTCCCTAAGGGGGAACACAAACTGTCCTCAAGGCTGAGTTCCTAAACCCTAAGACTCCCACCAAGGGTAGGTTCCAGAACCCACAGACTTCTCCCAAGGGTAGGTCCCTGGACCCACAGACTTCCCCCAAGAATGGGTCCCTGGACCTACAGACTTCCCCCAAGGGTTGGTTTCCAATAAAAGATGAGAACAGAAAGGTATAAAAGAGAAGAACTGGATTTATTAAGGACCCATACATGGCAAGGGTTTTACATCTATCACATTTCTTCGTTTATTCTTCCATCCTTATCAAGACTAGTTTCAATAATCAGAAGATGCAGGTTCAAATCCCAGGTGCACTGTTTGCCAGCTGCCCGACCTTGGATAACTTGCTTCACCTTTCTAACTCTCATTTCCTCATCTATATGCAGAAATTATGCCATAAACTTCACTGGATGTAGAACTTTTAAGGAGGATCCAAAGAATATTTAGTAGAAAGGAAATTGCTCATTAACTGCATTGAAAGAAAAAATATACATGATGATGGTAATAAACTGAAACAATACAACTCAGATTTTATTAAAAAATACATATACTTTGAATACATGCATATCTATATGCATTAAGTAGATATGCATATATATGAGATAAAATAAATAAAGATATTAATGACGGTTATTTCCGAATAGTGGAAATTCAGATGATTTAATTTTTAAATGTACTTTTCATATTTTGCAAATTGCCTACATTGAACATGGCATACTTTGAAATATTTTTCTAGATTTGCATTTTTATTGCAAATGTGATCCATGTTCAATGTAGAAAATTAAACTGTGCTACCACTGGGAACAGCTTTTTACGAATTCTTCCAGATGTTTTCCTGCACTGATGTAAATATACATGTAGAAGGCATGAAATTCGCAGGCCATGAATCCAGGTGCTGAACAGACATGGGCTGTCTAAAACCTCTGGAACGTCTCTCCCAAGTTTCCACTGCACCTAGTCACAGAAACTTAACACTAAGCATGGAAAAGTATGCCATAGAAAATAAGAATTTTTCTTGGTCAAACAAGAGTTTTCCTGTGAATTTAACCTTGCCCACCTGCTATGGTTTAGACAGGGTTTATCTCACAAGGGCTTATGTACAGAAAGCTGTGTTTTGTGGTTTTTACTGAAATAAAATTATATCACTCCCTGCCTCTCTTTTCTACTTCCAGCCTCTTCCAGTTTCTGTTCCTTGAACTCCTCCTGCCTCTTTGCATTCTCAATATGATAACACCTGGTGAGTTTACTTTTGTTATTTTTGTGTACATGGTTTCAAGGATGACCACTCTGCACTGGACAATTAATTGTCCCCATATTAATTGTCCAGTGCAGAGTGGTCATCCTTGACAGACTAATTCTCCTCCCAGCAGTCAATAGTCACCTGCAGTTCTTTGTCTAGGAGTAGGAACCCTTTCACATTAATCTGTCCATTGATATTGATATTGTTCTAGCCTTATTCATGTAGCCATTCCTGTTATTCTGACTCTTACAATCTTTCTGCCCCATCTTCTGAAATGTTCTTTGAGCCTTACACACAGAAGCCATGATGTGCATGTATTCAAGTGACATTTTAAACCCATGGTGATATTTTTTAAATTGTACTGGCACAAAACTTGCAGACTAATGGAATAAGGTGGAGCCCAGTGAGTCCTTCTAACTATGGCCATCTGATACTGACAGAGAGGCAAAAATATAAAGTAGGGAGGAAAAGTGTCTTCAACAACTGGTTCTGGGAAAACTGACTATCCACATGTAGAAGAATGAAATTCGACTCATATCTACTACCTTACACAAAGACTAGATTCAAGTGGATGAAGAACTCAACTTGGAACCAAAACCACTAAAATACTCCTTTAAAAAAAAAAATAGGGATTGCCCTAAAAGATACAGGCGTTTGAAAAGGATTCCATTTGCCAAGGAATTAAGGCCAACAATCAAAAACTGGGACCTCATAAAACTAAAAAGATTCTGTACAGCTAAAGAAACAATCAATCAAGTGAGAAAAAACAAACAAACAAAGAATGGAAGGCAAATTTTACCAGCTATCTATCCAATAGAAGATTAAAATTCAGAATATAAAGAACTCAAAAAAAAAAAGAGTCAAAAAACAAATGACTCAATTTTAAAAAAATAAATAAATGTATGATGGATATAAACAGAGAATTCTCAATAGAAAAGATAAAGAGATAAGAAATCCCTTAAAGAGTATTAATCATCTATAGCAATTGAAAACAACTTTGAGATTTCAATTCATCTCAGTGAGACTGCCCAGGATCACCAAACCAAGTGACAACAACTTCTGGAGAAGTTGTGGAGAAAAAGGAGCCATCCCTTCACTGTCAGTGGGAATGCAAACTGGAGCAGTCACTCCTGGAAATTAGCATGGAGAACTCTCAAAAAAAAAAAAAACAAAAAACAAAAAACTGAAAGTAAATTTACAACACTATCCAGCTATTCCACTCCTGGAATATGTCCAAAGGACTAGACAGTCTATACCACAGATATTTGCCCAACCATATTCGCAGCCACACTATTCATAATAGTCAGGAAATGGAAACAAACTAAAGGTCCTTCAACATATGTATGGATGATGAAGATATAGTACAGATACACCATGAAATACTACTCAGCTGTAAAGAAAACAATGAAGTCTGTAGGTAAATAGATGGGCCCAGAAAAGACTGAATTGAATGAGGTAACCCAGGCCAGAAACACAAACAGAACATCCTGTTCTCTCTCATCTGTTACTCCTAGATCCAAATTCTCAAAGGTGTAAAGGGATCATGAGGAGATGGGGCCTGAAAGTCAAATAACAGGGTCAGGTGAGATGAACCGGGAAATGAACAGGACCACTGGGAGTGGTCTCCAACTGGGAGAAGACAGAGAAGGGTAAATAAACAAGAAAAGGGATCAAATAATGCCAAAGATGTTTGATAAAGCCTTAAGGAATCATTATTTCATATAGGCATAAAATTATACAATTATGGATGCATATATACATATATCTTAAAGGAGGGTAAGCCACTTGGGATGACAATGCTCTTCACAAGAATTGTGCAGTAATAAAACTGCTTCCCACAAGATCTACACAATAGCAAAAGCCTCATTACTAGGCCTAAGAAATCTTTTGAAGTGTTACTCAGGGTAGTCCAAGTGACTTTGAAACAATATAGACTTTGGTCTCTTCTCAGGAGTTGAGAGTGGGCTCCTAATGTTGAAACACACACACACACACACACACACACACACAACACACAGGATTCAGCTGATTCAAGCTAGATCTGACCTAAAAGCCCCTTCCTTTCCTGTGGTCTAGCTTTCATGATCTTCCAACCCCCCAAAAACCTACACAAGCTGCCAAGGGAGGGGCACACTTAATCATTCCTACCCAATTTGAATACCTTTGAATCATGATGATGACCAGCATGGCAAGATATGCATACAGTTTCAAGAAATGGCACTCAGATGCCTGTAGCAACCCACAGCTGTCTAATTGGACCTAAGATGCACTCTGTAATCATGTCTGCTAATGGAAACTAAGCCAGCTTCCTGGGGCTAGTAAGGTCAGGGCCATAGGAAAGGATCTACTGTTGCCATTTTGCTAGACCAGCATAATTCCTTACTTTACTCTGAGATTTATCTTTAAATCCACAGATAAGAGGAGCTATCACCTCTTATCAAACAAGCCCATTCTTATAGCAAATGGAGAGCATCAAAGAAAACCACAGCTGGGTACAAAACAGAGATTAATGGATTGTGAGGAGCCCAGCCTACTGGATACATTTACAATAAACAAACATTGCTGCCCTCTGATGCAATACTAAGAAGTGGTCAGACTTTAAGAGGTGGGATCCAATGAAAAGCAATTGTGTCACTGAAGACCTTCCCCTTGGGAGGAATTAGGGCTTGTCTCTCAGAGTAAGTGTTCCCAGGAGTAAAGGTCATGAGCCTGAATATGGAATTTCTCTCAGCCTACTCTGTCACCAAATGACCTCTCCTTAATGTACTCCTGCCCCTGAGATGCCTTGTGCTAGAAGACACTCCTTGGTAGCTGATTTCATATGACAATCTGATTTGGGACTTACATATTCCCAAACCATAAGCCAATAACTCCTTTGGTTTATAATATATCAAGTCTTCAGTATTTGGTAAGACAACAGAAAATAGACCTATGTAACCCTCACCTTTCTTCTTCCTAGAATTTAACTTCATTTTAAGGATGAGAATGTTCCCCACACAGCATTGAGGTAAGCAAGCATTCTGTGTACTTATGGTCTTTTCGTGTCACTTTGAGCCAAGGTTACTGTTTTTCTTCCCTTGGTCTTCAGGTCTATCCTAACTGGTAAATTCCAAGATGCCAAAGTTACTAAGATGTAGCTGACAATGCACACTGAGTGCTCTGAGGTACCGCTCTGTGCGACCTCTTCTGGTCCAACAGCCCCAGTCCCTTTATTTCACAAAGGTGATGCACACTTCAGGGTGGCTCTTTACACCATCTTGGCCTCCATGGAGGCCTGCTGAGAACAGAACTTGTAAAAAGCAAATATGTCTGGAAGGTTGTGGTGCAAGGCCATTTTTGCAGGCTACGAGCAAGGTCTCCTGAACTATACACAGCTTTCCTTAAAATTGAAGGTGTTTAGGCAGGAGATGAAACTGAGGTCTACTTAGGCAAGAGATGGAAGCAAAGCAAACAAAACCAGAGTGGTCTGGGGAAAAGTAACTCGGGCCCATGGAAACAGTGGCATGCTTCATGCCGAACTCTGAAGCAACCTTCCAACAGACAGAGAGCCTGAGGACACTGAGCTTAGGACACAGACCTGAGGCCAGGAGTATTAGCCTCATACTCAGTGACTACCCAAGTACTCCTTTCCAACCAGCATCTCTGTTACAGATAGGATGTCTACTGGAAAAATTCAAGGCTGACCACTAATTTTTGACCTGTAGTCTCACATTCTGCCTGAAGACTGGAGGTGAAGGAGTAATGGTCAGACATATACAGATACAAAAAAAAAAAAAAAAGTTAATTCTTCATAATATTACTGTATGTGTTTCTTTGGGCATAGAAAATAAGAAATATAGTTTACTAGTAGAATAGTGTACTTTTATCATATAGATTTTGTGTAGGATTAGTTCTTCACTGAATAGAGTGGTTTCGGGTCATTGGGAAAATTCTATATCCATTGGAATAGCTGAAAGTCATTCTGTGGTATTATTAGGTATATAATCACTTTTTTTTTTAAAACAGAGGCATTGTTTCCGATCTTTAACCCTCTAGTGCTGTAGAGAACACCCATGTGTGATTCTCCTGAGTGTTTGATTGACTTTTTGCTAAGAACCAATGTTTGGAGATAGATTGTTCTATCAAAGAATATTATCAAATTGCAGCCAGCAATAAAGTATGTGTGAGAACTTTATAGAAAACAAAACTAGAACAATCCAATAGGGAAATTATATATTGTCCCATAAGTAAATTTAATAAAGAAGTATAGAATAAATATGTATTTATATAAGGTGTATTATATATGAAAAATGTAATGTCAGGCTAAAGCTCAAAGAGGAGCTACAGAGACAGAGACAACTCGGTGATTACGAGTACTTAGTGATCCTACAGAGGACCTGATTTTGTTTCCCAGCACTCATGTTGGGTAGCTCACAACCTTCTGTAACTCCATCTCCAGGGATCCAATGCCTCTGCCTCTGAGCTTCTTGTGTGTGTGTGTGTGTGTGTGTGTGTGTGTGTGTGTGTGTGTGTGTATGTTTGTATACATATATGTGTGTGTATGTGTGTGTGTGTGTACACATGCGAACACATACATATATATACTTAATTAAAAATAACAAAAAACTAATTCTGTGGGAAGCCAGACTGACCCAAGACTTCCTTAGAGGTCCTGTTGAAAGTACAAAGGGAACTTTAGTTTTGTATCCTTGTCCAGGAATGAATTTGGTAGGGCCTGTCTGATGCCACAGCCAGGACCTTACTCCTAGGAGTCAAAGTTCCAGTTTCTGGGGTTCTGAGTCTTCCCTCTGAGCTCTGGTTATTAGTCCTTAGGCAGCTGTGTGAGGTATCCTGGGTTCTTTGCTAACATTGTCTGACTTAGCTCTCTACTGACCTTGGCATATTTTTCCTCCTGCAAATAGTCTAAATGATGTTGTGCTTCTTAATAAACTTGCTTGGCACTAGTCACCAGCTTATGCAAGCCCTTTTGGTGCCAGATATGCTTTTGTAGCCTTTATTTCTCATCCCCTGTCCTCCCACTCAATACTTTACCATTCAGGTCTCTTATTCCTGTGGGCTTAGGTCACAATTCTTTTTTTAATATTTAAAGAAAAAAATAAAGTAGCCATGCTATAAGCAACCAACCAGTTATGATACTACCCAGTTATGATGCCAAGGAAACACCAATGACCAGTGTGGTACAATAATCCTAAGCATGCAACGGCATACATACCTTGGTGATAACCAATAGCTCTCTGATTACACTTAAGACCCACACAGTAAGAGGGAAACCATGCCTAGTGCTGAAAATTTAGCCAACTACCAGGGCTAGTGAAGTCCTGAATCTTGGAGCAGCACCTACAACTACCACCTTACTAAATCACCATAATCCCTAACTACATTCTAAATATTTATCTTTATACATACAGAGTGTGATCCTAGTCCCTTATCAAGGAAACTTTTTATTACAACAGAGGGAGACCATTAGAGAAAACCACAACCAATTGATTGAAATGCAGAGTCCTGATGTGTAAATACAACTCCTGCACCTAAGGTTTGGGGATCATTGCAGGAGACTGGGGAAAATGACAGTATGAGGCATAGGAAACAGGAGGTTGCTGTTGAGACTGTGCCTCCTAGGAATGCCAGAAAGATACACCAGTGGCATCTCACCAACATAATAACCTAAACATGAGCTGAACAAGGAAAACTGTAATAGATATTTTTTAATTTTTAAAGGCGTATATACCCTCTATTGTAAACAAATTTTAATCTAATTGAAAAAATCTTCATTTTATTAAAAATGTCATATAATCCTCTAAGATGCTGTAGGTTAAAATGCTCACTTATCTTTTGATTGTTTCAATACTTGATTTAAAATTTTGTCATGGTAGAAAAAGGTGACTCTGTTCCATGTCTCCATACTAAAGAGGTTCTTGGGTCGTATGACTTTCTCAACCTTAAACACCATAGTATTTGCCAAAAAGATGGTGTGTACATTTCCAACTTCCCAAATGTTAGAAGCAAAGGCCCTGAGCACACTAAAAGGTCATATGTTTACAGTCATCTCAAAGCACACTAAAATTAATTATTTTGAAAGTTTCTTATACATGAGTTAGAAAATTCTGTTCTGCAAGTTTGGAATGTTCATGGTTTTCATAAGCATCTTTAAAATACATCAAACTCCTCAGTCCATGAGTTTTTAATGTACAGGCTAAAAATTCTACTTCCCAGGGAGACATTTTACTATGTAAATGTGAGGATATAAAATAATTGGTACTCTTGAATGACACATACTGTTTTCAGCAATAGCCAAATTAATAACACAAATATTTCCAAATATCTATTTCTGAAGCGCTTTCTCAGAATAAGAAATTCCTTTTTAAAAGCAATTACTTTCCCATGCATTGTTATAACATTGATGGGGCAGATTAATACATTTGAATTAAAAAAAAAAAAAAAAAAAACCTGCCTGGAAATTCTTCAATGACATAGTGTCATCACTAAGAAGGTCAGCAAACCTGAAAGGAGTTTTTATGAAGCCAAAGCATCTTAACTTCAAGGTCTTTAAAGCATTTTGTCACAAGATATTCAGTGAAACACAGGGTATCTGGCACACTCTTCTGGCTTCTGTGGTCACTGCGGTCACACACACAAACACACATGCAAACACCTACATATTTTTAAACATAACTTAATGCTTTTTTAAAGCCCTAGTTATACCAGGGGCACTGTTGCTGTTCTCTGGGGTATCAGAGAACAATCCTACTTGACACTGTTGGTAGTTTTCAAAAGGAAGGTACCTGAGCAGGGACACATACGTGTAGCAACCTCACAGAGGTTTTTTTTTTTGTTTTGGTTTTGTTTTGTTTTGTTTTAATAAATACAATGGTCACATCTGCTAAGGAGGGAAGAATGGAAGTCACAGTGAAAGAAGAAACCCCAGCCATGAAATCAGCTTTTCTTCCAAAACAGGAAAGAAAGGAGTTTTGAGAATACAAACATACTTAAGAAGCCTCCTTCTATCTAGAAATCAAAGGAAAGCACCTGGGGGCTGTTACAAAGAAATTCAGTGTTGATTATCACCTAAGGTAGCAGGCAGCCTTGTAAGAAGTCTACTTAGCTGGAGAAAATTCAGGAAGTAACAGTGTTTAGTGGGTTAAAGGAGATCCTGGGATAGGAAAAGAAAAGTTGTCTTAATCCAACGCAGTGCATTTAAGACACTAAAAGTAATAAGTGCAAGTAAAAGTAATACACAGAGAGAATGAAAGCAGGAAAGTCCTGAAACCGTGTAGGCAGGACAATCTGGGCAGAGGAGCAAAAGAAATATGTCCCTCCTAGGAAAAGAAGGGCTGCTTCTGACAGGACAGGGCTGTTGCAGTTGCAGGGGTCAGGGGGAGACCAATCCTGCCTTCACAACAGGATGTGGTGGTCAAGAGCAGGCTTGTGAAACTTTTAATTCAGTTTTAATTAAAAAATTTTCTATCTTCAACCTTACTTCCTGAAGGTATTTGCTTTCAACTGCACATCCTACCAGAAGAAATCTTTAGATTGTATAAGAATCTAACTATAAACTCAACAGAAACAGGATCATGATGATATCATATAATATGTTTCTTCATTACCTTGAAGCAGAAGATGGTGGACACCCTTTGTATATAGAGATCAAATTCAGTCTTTTGGAAGCTACATTGTATCTGTTTTATGGGTGAATGTTAGATTATTTATCCATTTCTCCATGCATTTATATTCACTCAGCTTCCACTGTTTTCCTGTTTACAGATAGGGCTGCCAAGGGTTGAGTACAATCTATACATCAAACCTTCTGCACTCCTATCCCATCACTTCTGGGTACCACTTCTGGAGGTCTGTACAGGTTTTTTTAACCTTCTTAAAACTCCATGCCTTCATTTTTAATAGGAAATAACCTCTACTCTATAGAGTATGCTGTTTGACCTTGTCAACTTGACACAAACCTAGACATTTCTGGAAAATGAGAATCTTAATTGAGAAGATGTCTTCTAAAGATTGGCCTGTAGTCAGGTCCCTGGGGCACACACAGTCTTTACTAATGGTTGATTTGTGAGGGCCCAGCCTATGAAGCAGCCCCACACCCTTAGGCATTTGGTCCTGAGTTACCTTAAAAAACTAGTTGAGCAGTATTTCTCCACAGCCTCTGCTTCAGTTCTTCCCTCCAAATTCCTCCCTTGAGTTCATGATGTCACTTCCCTCAATGATGAACTCTCACCCAGGAAGTGTAAGATGAAATAAACCCTTTCTTCCTCCCCCAGTTGTTTTTTGACATGGTGTTTAAACACAATAGAAACCCTAACTATGGCATAGGAATAGTTGTGAATTGAATAGGTTCACACTGATTAATGAACTTAAATGAGCAAATCTCCTCACCCTGCCTCCTCCTTCCCTCCCTCCTTCCCTCTTTCCCTTTTCCTCTTTCCTCTATGTATAGATAAAGACACTGGACTGGGGTGGGGTACAAAGGCCCAGCAGAAGTTATTCTCTATTCTTAGAGAATAGAAGGAATTTTATAAATTAATGATCAATAAGCAAGTACATTCCTCCAGACTTACAGAAACAGAAAACAGACTAAAGCACAAAAAGCAACCTGAGCCCCAAAGGGTAGACTTCAGGTGGGTTGTAGACAAGCCATTGCAAAGATGCTACTCTTTTGGACCTGATGACATGTGACTTAGGAATAAAAGTATAGATAGCATTGCGAGAAGGCAGTACTGACATCCTAATGGCAACGGTATGGGAGAGCAAAATTTCAGCATCAGTGCCAGTGAACAACAGACTTGATCAGATAGGTTAAGAAACACACGGAGAAAAACACAAATTATAGTGCCATACCGGAGACTCTTACAAACAACAGAGGTTCAGATGATGAAGCTTTGGAAACACAAGCCAGGAACAGAAGGGGCAAAGATCTCAAAAGGTCCAGGGATAACAAAATATTTAAAAGCAGGAACACAGCCTTGCAGTCATCTCTCCATCATTCTTAAAGATGATCAGCTTTCAAATCCAGGAAACCTCATGCTCCCATCTGTCCTCCTAGAGAGGATCTCTCTGGCTCACTGTTGACCATGCCAGGTCTGTCATCTTGTGCAGGTCACAAAACAGAGTCCAGGACTCTGACCCAGTCAGTGTTCAGGGTCTTCTCAACTCCTGTCCCAGCATGACGGGTGTTGCTGTCCCTCCACACACACCACAGATACATACACCACTTTCACAACATGATCATTGGTCCCTCTAGAGCACCCTACCATATGGGAGACACCCATCTGCAGTTAGAAGAATGTCTGATAACTCTGCCCAATGGGAAAAAAAGCTGTTGTGACCTCATCATCCAGCTCTGGTTGGATACCACTCCTAAGATCGACTCTATCCCTCCATTCAGTGGCAGTGTCAAAAGCTGAGAGCCCAGCATTTACACCACTAAACTGAACCTTTCTAAGAAAGCAGATAGATGGGTGTAGGGATATAAACTTGGTTCACCTCCTTGGGCTGGGGCTGCCACCATCATCCTGCCTGCCCATCATGAGAAGAACCTGTGTCTGGGCTCCACAAGAACAGGGTGTGAGAGTCTGACAGATTCTGTATAGGCATTTGTTGAGTGAATAAATGAATGTAACAAGATAGAATCAGATCAACAAGCAAACAAAAAGACAAGTGGGCTGAAGGGACAACACTTGTGGCTTGGCCCTCTGACTCAGGCTGCCTGCATGTTCCCTGTCTGCAACTCCACCTGTGCTTGCTCCAGTTAGAACCTTCCCCAGACAGACACAACAGCTTAGACCACCCCACAGTTACTTCCTATGCTGTTTCTCCCTTGTGGTCTTCCCACATGCTACCAGCTAACCTCTCCCACCGCTCAAAGCCTTCAAAATTCCTCCTAGCACACTATCTCACCACTGCTAACAACGAGTCATATTTTCTGCCTTGATTTAAAGCTACTTATTTACAAAACTGCAGCAGATACTGGGCAGATCCCAGAACCTCTTCCTCATGTGGTTTAAAGACTCATCCCTCCAGCCTGCCCTCCTTTGAACAACAGGAATCCAGAGGTACTTGAGAGTCCCCCACCCCCACCCCCCCACCCCCAGTGCTCCATCCCAGGCAGCAGGCTGGGGAACATGCTCTGATTTCAGTCTTCAGGAACCCTGCTGAGTCATTCCTGTCCCTGACTTCCCCAAGGCCTGGCATGGGAGGTCACCTCTCCTCTTCCTGTCTTTCCTCTGGCCCCTTTATGAAATTTCTGTTCGTGAATCTACACCCTAGAGATGCCTTCCGAGGTCACTAACAGCCCGTCCCATCATGCCTCTTAAGCACCAAGCACAGGCTGTGAATCTGTTCCTCTCCAGGCTCCTGTAGCACAGAGGAGTACAGAAGAAGCATTCTGTAAGGAAAGCAAAGCAAAGCAAAACAAAAACAAACAAACCCAGGTGGGATAGGAAGGAGGTCAAGGGTGCTGGAGGAGAGCTTCAGTAAGCCAGGAGCTGCCAATGTGAGGATGCTGTTGGGAAACCATACTAAGGGAATTCCTAGAATACATTAGCACTTTAAAACATTACAGAGAACAACAAAAAGGGCCTATTGTTTTTACTATTTCCCGAAAAAAACTTAGGTGTGTCTAACGCGTGCCTCCCGTGTCGCCCCACGCCCGTGGACGAAAAACACGAGAGAAGGTATTCAGGTAGTTACTGCAAACGAGGACTTTACTCTGTGACACACACGTGGAAAACAGGAAGCGGAAGGAAGCGGAAGGAAGCGGAAGGAAGCGGAAGGAAGCGGAAGGGCTGAGACGCGGAAGGGGCCTAGCTTAAAATACACCCTAGAGTGACGTATTCACTTCTGATTGGCTGTTCGCTCACCACCCAATATTACGCCTCGGGATTGGCAGTGACTTTGGCGGGCTCTCTGCCTTTGCATCTGCGCAGTTAATTGTTTACTGCTGGGAAAACACGAGGCCAGCGCCATCTTGCAATGGAAACCACTGACCCCGGCTTCCTACAGGTGTGGACATTTACAGTTTTAGAAATTCATCTTTTCCTTTATTGATCCCCTTCAGCATTGGCTGAAGCGTTATATCTCTAGGCTCCTCAGTGAGGAAATGAGCAGTTAGGCACCCACAGCCACACTGAGGTGAAGTCAGTGGGGTTAAGGGCAGGGTCCTCACAGCGTCTATCTTGTAAAGATGTTTTCTTTCTCCAAAACTTGGTTCCCTCTATAGATAATGCTTTCTATTAAGAGACACACAGAAATAGAGAGAGCAAAGGAAGCAAGGAAGAGACAAAGACAGAGGAAGAGACTGAGAAAGAAAAGGGAAGAAAAAACCTTATAAATTGATTACCTCTCTCTCCTCTCCTAGACCTGTCTGGGCTATCACCTAGGGAGAAATGTTAGCTTGGGGGATATTCTGTGAGAGGAATCTTCCAAATTGTATGTAATGAAGATGGGTGTCCTCCCTGTACAACACCAAAGGCAGCCTATCACCACTCTGCCTGTCCCCTCCCCTTGCTTATACGCCTGAGGGCCAAGCGTAGCCTGTTAGCAGTCCCTCAGTGTACCTCCCTCGCATGCATGAAGACACAGACAAAACTCTTCCAGGATAACTCATGTGCCCTGTCACACATACCCTCCTCAGAAACATCACACTGTCTGGTTTTAATATTCATCGGCTGCTTCTCCATCCAGAGCTCCTAATTCGCAGTGTGGGACAATGTTTTCCTATTAAGCATTTTCCCCTAAGCCTCATTACCTCTCTGTGGTAGAAAATCACCGCCGTGCTTTGGCTGCCTTAGCAGGAGAGGAAATTAATTTACAAAAGAGGGCAAAATCATCTCCAAATAACAAATCCTTCTAAACTTGGAATCTGGCACTTCTTAATCAAGTCAGATGTAAAGGGAGATGTGACCATGCGACAGTTTCCAGGCGCCTCTGCAAATGACCTGAACTTAGCAAGCTTACAACACAGTGGGGAGAAGAAAAGACAGTGGGAAGCACTGACCACAGAGAATCAAACCAGCAAAGGCCAAGGGGTGGAATAAATAGAGGAGGGCCCTCTGAGGATAGGAGGATGCTTGCAGAAGAGGATGTGGAACTAAATCTGAAATCCAACAGAATGGACTTACCACAGCTCCCACTGCAAGCCAGCAACCACCAGTCACTGTGAGGAATAGGTATGCTGAGCGGTTCTAGATTCAAATCTCCTTAACATGTGCTCTATTTAATGGGCTGAGAGAAACTTGCAGCACTGAGACATCTCCAGAAATTAGGTTTATGTGAAAGTTTCTTATCACAAATATGGGAAATACAAATGGCTCTTTCATCAATACGCTAAGTAGAAAGAATACCTTTCTAGCTCCTTGATTATAATAGATTCAACTTGAGATACACACAGTTGGTCATTGGTATACTTGATAAACCTGTCCTTAAGTCAAATGTTACTATGTTGGGCAGTTTGTACTCTAGAACAAACAAGCAATAGCAAAACCAGGTGATGCATGCTTCTTGGTATTCACAAGCTGTTGGTCTGTGTGAAACATCCCAAATTCTGACCTCAGTAGTTAAGTGGTACTGATAAAAAATGGAAAAGGTATGAACCTACACTTGAGCCCTGCAATCTGGGTACTCAGTGAACCACTCTGACAGCCAACAGCCCATAGTGTTGCAAACGGAAAAGACACTGTGGCTGTTAATCATCAAACCCACTGAAGACCTTAAATTTTTTTTTCATCTCCTTTGCAAATACAAATTTTGAGAATGATCTGAAAGATTTGATATGAGTACATAAAATCTCTGTAAGAGATCCCAGTCCCTCCCCACTTTGTGCAGTGCAGGTATCAATAGACCCCCCCCCGCCCCCCATGTCCTCAGGGACTCCTACTGCCTGGGTTGAAGAAAAGACTCCATCTCCCTGTTCCTTGAGTAGCACAGGGAGGGACTTACTTATCCACACGAGTAGAGACATAATGGCTCATCTT
This sequence comes from Arvicanthis niloticus, assembly GCF_011762505.2. Taxonomy (NCBI): domain Eukaryota; kingdom Metazoa; phylum Chordata; class Mammalia; order Rodentia; family Muridae; genus Arvicanthis; species Arvicanthis niloticus. The sequence goes on along the minus strand of NC_047660.1, from coordinate 87,573,875 downwards.
CCCTTCCAAGGGCCCCAGTCCATCATGGTGAGTATTCAGGATCAAAGTGGAAAACTTTGAACCATGAGCAAACAAGGTAAGAAGGCAAGGAGAAGCCCTTTGTGACCTGCACCCAGATACCAGCCCGCACCAGATATAACCTGGCTAACAATGGCTGAAGTACTAAGAACCTAATGAAAGGCCAACTTTGCAAGTCAGACTGCTGAAATCAGTGGTAAAGGGTCTGGCTGGCCCATGCCCTGGCTCCTGCCCTGAAGGATATGTAACTTTAAAGCAGAAACATCAGGGAACTTGAACCTGACCACTACACAAAAAATACCGAGAAGAGAAGAGAAAAAAAAGTAATTCCAGATTCCTGGATTTGCCTAAGATAAATAGCAAGAAAACCAGCCAGCCCCTAGCAGGTCCCAGTGAGACTCAAATCTATCTGGATAGTACTATGGCACTACTAGACTGCTTTTCTCCATCGTTCACTTGGTTGGCAGCTTCCCAGACACCCTCCAAGACCAGTACCATTGTCTGCCAAAAGCTGAATAGAAGAGTGTAGTCCTGCAGTGGGATTCCTCCTTTTTACCCTAAGCACCAACCCTTCCCCTAGCTGAGCCTCCTTCACAAGAGGTGAGACAGCCACTGAGATCCTCATAATCAAGAAGAAAGTCATCTGTGAATTGAATAGCAAATCCTTGTGAGCTAGGTTTCCTCCAGGCATCCTGGAAACATGGAATCTCGGGTCCTCACAGTGGACAACGCAGTCCTGGGGTGATTACTCTGGATGTATGATGCTCAAGTCACTGTGCAGGTTCACCCACCAGCCTCTTCAATATCCTTTATACACATTCTTTGTTATCCAAATAAGGAGCTCAATTTAATTTTAATGTAGACAATTTCCTGAATCAAAGTTTAGCCACTGGCCCCCAATGGCCTGCCTTGACTGGGCCAGCCCTGGCTCTGGAGACCCAGAGGAAACTCTTAACATAGAGTACCATGGAACTTGTTGTAGGTGATAGGTGGCTAAATCAAATACCGTCCAAAACAATTTCTATTTCGCCCAGTTCCTGCCAGCCCAAACCTCCCCAACACCCTACCATGGAAACTTCTAAGCTGGTGATGCTCAAAGTTCATGAGGATATTTCCATCTTCAAAGAGATGAGTTACATAAATGTCATGTCTTAAAAAGTATAAAATAGATATTCAGGATTTCTGCTTTCAAATGAGGGCAGGTAGGGATTAAGTACAGTGCTGACCCTGAGGGAACATCTTTGCCCTGCTTTGGGCTCACTCATGTGGTCTGATTATGCTAAGCTGCCCAAAGACTCACTGGTAGCACAAGATCAACCCCTTGACAGCAAGGTGTTGAACAAACGCTAAGCAAAATATATACACAGAGAGCTCAGCTGAAAATGTTCTCCCCTCCATGAGGTGATCTGCACAAAAAGGCGGCATGGGAAACATCGGCCTGAAATAGTTCCAGCCTAAAGCTTCCATTACTGGGTTCTTCTGCTCAAGAAATAGAAATCCTTTCTAACTACAATCAGAGAATAATTGGGAGGGATCTGGGAGGTCATAGCATTGCTGTCAAAGGCTCAAGAAAGGAGCTGGAATGGGAATGAGCTCAGGCTTTTAGAGAACAAACTACAAAATAACTGTGAAGCAGGAAGAGTGTGCTTTCTCCCCTGGTTGCCTCTATGGATGAGTTCCAGCTGGGTCCTAGGTGCTCAAATTTGCATAGGCTCAGAGAGTTCAGCCTGGTATTTTTGAGCCTTCTGGTAGCCTGGTTGCTGTTGGCAATAGAATATCTCATTTGTATTCCCATTTGTAAATGGGAAGGCACACAAAGACATACACATACACACAGACACACACAAAAACCCACCAGACTATAGGAATAAAAGACAGTTCTCCCAAAGCAAATCAGGGAGCTCCCAGAAGAAGGGAAGGTTGGATTTATTCCCTAGTGTTTACACTGAGGGCTCTCAGCACCCAAAGTCAACTGGCAGAATCATGCTCCACTCAGAAGACTCTCAGTCTTAGTACTGATACCCCCCAAGGTTGTTGTATTGGCTCCTCTCTCCTAAACCATCCTGAAGATAAGTCCACTTGCCCAGCTGCCCACTTCCAATGATAGGGAGAGGTAAGAAACTGTGGTTGATATGTCTGTCTTTCTTATAATCAGGGCAACTGGCCACTTGAAGTCATTTTGCAAATCTACCCTACTCCAGAGAGCTATGCTCAAAACAGGGACCTCCCCCAGCTAACTAAAACACGAACAAACCCCATGAAATAACTAAAGGAGGCTGGGAAACTTCTGTAGCTCAGGGACAGCAAAACAAGCAGACAGCAGGGAAAAACCTCCAAGACCTGGGGCCACTGTCTTTCAGACACCTTTTCTGAGCTCCAGCCAGGTCATGTTACCTGAACCTGCCAGGATCACACATGGCTCCTTAGTAGACATTACTGCAATTTCAGTTTTACCTCCATAGATAATTTTTGTTTGCATGTGATGATCAACTTTACCTGGCACAATCTCTCAGACAAGAGCCCTAGGTTGCTAAAAAGTATCTCCCTTCAATTTCAATTATAAGCACGCTGGTATAATGAATGTATGTGGACTTATTACCATACCCAGTTACTGTCCTGAGCCCCCTTGATATCTCTGCAATTGTTCATGTCATGTGTCCACATGATTGGCTATGGCCAGACATTTGGCCAAACATTAGTTGGGGGGAGGGGCGCATTTCTTAAGGAAACCATCCTCCATAGTGTGAGTTGGACTCAGATGATTAACAATTAAAAGCATACACAGAACAGAATAATTAGGCTAGACATCTGGATTCTGAGCTAAGAAGTTGGCCTTTAGATTATAACTAAAATCTTTGTTCTTTGGAAGCAAGGCTGATGATACAGAAACTACTGGATCCCCAGGCTATCAACTACTGGATCCCAGGCTATTGACTACTGGATCCCAGGCTATTGACTACTGGATCTCAGGCTATCAGCTACTGGATTCCCAGGCTGTCAACTACAGATAAGGTACATTCTCACTTCTGAAGCTGAATGACCCAATGTTTTACAATAAGTTTTACTGTGTGTATATGGATTCTCTTGTCTCTGCTCTTCTGGGAAACTCTCACGCCACACTGCTCAGTGAGAACCATGCCCTGTTCTGATCACTTTAGACTCACTCCAGAAAAACCCTTCTCACAGCCTGCCAATATGTGGAATAAAACATGGCATAGCTGGGGCTCTCTGGGATGTGTCCCAGAGCTCTGCCTGCATATGCTTTGGTGTGTGTGAGATCCTGGGCTGACAATACACACAGCAACTCACTTGCCACTCCTAATCTTGACAGCACATCCTGATGCTGTCTCTTGCGTATCATCTGTGCTATGCCTAGCTCATATCTCATCCAGACCTCAGGCAACTGAGGGCTGATTATATGCAGGTGGGCTTTCCAGCTGCACAGAGCAGATTCCTATTTTCTATATATGATGGTTAACCTTGATTGTGGACTTGACTAGATTGAGAAGTAGCCAGAATATGAGTGAGGCAAGCCTCTAGCTGTCTATGAATACAAGAACACTTCTAGAGAGGGTTAATATGGGAAACACCTGGCCATGAATGTGGATAACACCATTCAACAGGTTGGGGACCTGGATGAAAAGGAGAGAGAAAGAAGAAAGCCAACATAGACCATGTTTTTCTTTCCCTTTCTGTTCCTTTTCTCTCCCTTTCTTCTGTCCCAACTCATCTCCTGCTTCTCTCCCCTCTGCCTCCTGGCCGCCATATATGGGCTGTTCTGTTCTAACATGTCTTTCTCACTATACTGGACTGAGCCTCTGGAACTGGAAGCTAAAACAAACCCTTTTCATTTTTTTAAATTGTTTTGCTCAGGCATTTGTTACAGTGAAAGAAAACAAGACAAACACAGAATCTCAAGGACTCTGGTAATGTGGTGTTTCAGGATACACGTGTCACTGGTACAGCAACAGGCTGCTTTCTTCCATTAATGAGTATCTCTCTATACATAGGGAAACCCCTCATTTGTTTACCTACTCACCTTCTGGTCCAGCATCTGAATCACTTCTACTTTGCTATAAAGCTGCACAAAATTTTCATATCTGAGTCTTTTGTGTGGATGCTATGTTTCCACTTCTCCTGGATAATGAGGATCAGAATAGGGTAAGAACATGAATCTACAGCTATCCTTCTAACAATAAAGAACAGCATCCTCTAAAGACTTTGCTCTGCCTTGCAGGATTTCTTTTTTTCAGCTCAGGCAGCTACAGGTGTGTAGGTGCAGCCCAGGAGCCTGGGAAGCAAGAGAAGACTGCAAATATTTGTATAGCAGGCCTTCCTAGACACATGTGAAGTCCCTCTTCATGCCCCCTTCTCTAGATCTTGATTCCAAGCTCCCCTGCTGCATCTGCAATGTGAATGATGACATCACCAGACAGCACTGTCACACAAGGGGCAATTGAGAACATTCTATGTACCTACCGTCAGTTACTAGCTCAAGGCCAGTTCTCGTTTCCCTTACCTGTGTCTCTCTCCCACAGCCTCATCTCTCAGGACCTGGTATTACCAATTTTTGGTCTATGTGCAATGGATAATTGAGCAGATGAGTGAGACTAGCTTAATCATTTCCAACATTATATCTGCTGTGCCAGATTCAACCACTGCTTTCCACCTGAGTGCCCCAACCTTGAATGCTAACCTCTCCCATATAACACTGTTTACCCTCTTTGAAGACTTCCAAGCTTCCTCTGGGAAAGGGAAAGCCTTCCACTAGTCTGGGCTCCCTGCTGACAACTGACAGGCCAAGTGGGGAATTTCCTGGTGAATTCTTCCTATACATCAGCTGGAAAATGGCTCTCTGCTATTGCTGTGCTGTTCGAAGGACAAAAGTCTGGGAACCAGGCCCCAAGAATCTCAGCCATGGCCTCTACATTGGTTGAGTAACAAGGCCATGATAAGGCTAGATTTCTTCTCTGAACAATCAAAGTGATAAGAATACATCCTTAGCATCTCTCTGCGGATAGAATGAAATAATGCATATGAGCGCATGAACGCACTTTGAAAACACTAAATTGCTCCCCAAAGGTAAGTTCTATTATCATGCAGCACTCCTCTCGCACACAGGCCGCCCCCACCCCTTTCTCAGCCAGCACCAGGCTCATTAGCTGTTCCGAACAAGTCCTCAGATTTCTGTCAGTATGGAGGCTACAAAGCATCTTTGCCAACACCCACCAGTGATCCCCAAGCCATGAGTACAAATCAGCTATGGGGGTGGCGACCACCCTGGCCCTGAGGCAAAAGGAAACATACAGCTTGAAGCCACAGACTGCAGGACCCATGGACCATACCATCTGTCACCTGTCTCCTCCTTTCTTCTTTCCCTCCTTCCAGGACTCTGTCAGCATCCCCAGGTGTGTGTCTCTTACTACAAAGCTGTTCAGCATCTGGTGGGGGAAGCTGGGTGGTCCTTCCCTACAGCTTTCTCTTCCTGTTTCCATTTTACTTCTCTACTTGAGAACATAGCCTAAAGCTGTCAATCTCTAAAATCAGAAAAAGTCCCAGCTCAGCAAAGCAGCGCCACTGAGCTCCTCAAAAATGCCATGACTCTTTAGGAGCTCCACTTAAAAATCACGCTCAGAGAAGTTATTGCCTGAAGCCATTTCAGCTTCCCGAATGGTCAGGGAGGCAAACACACTATCACAGATGTCATGTCCAGCACAAGCTGGGCTTCAAGGTACACAACAAGCTGTGAAATGCAAGGTGGCTCTGGAGAAGTGAGTGTGGATCAAGAGGCTGACCTTGCTCCAGAAAGCCTAAGAATCTCAAGCATTAAAGCCAGGCCATCACAACCTCATCATAAAAGAGGCCCTCTCTAGAAAGAGATCACTGATCCTAAGCAGTCTGGAACCCAGGTTCAGTGGCCTCTCCCCACTGCAACTCTATCTTATTAACTTCCAAGAGCCTGGGGAAAAGGCAATAGTGGCTGGGAATCGGAAGTTCACATGGCGGCAGCAAGGGAACACGAAGAATGTACATGAAGGAATGGCAAAGGCACTGGCCATGCCGAGTTGGAGGCCTTGCTCAGTACACATCTATGATGTTGCCTAATCTGACACACTGATCCCTGGGCACGGAGGCTACTGTCTGTGGACTGTCAGCTCTTCAGGGAAGAGACATTGAACACATTGCTCAGCCTCAGGAAGCACAGAGCTTGGAGAAGGATTTCTAAACTAACAGAACCCTTCAGCACTAGATTGCCACTTTCTCTTCCCTCCAGATATCCCACACGCCATGAGGAAAAGAGTTGGTCCCCAGGCTTGTAGAACTCAGGTTTGACAGGGAAAGAAGATAAGGCACATAAGCAGATCACGGTTCACGTAGCACAAAAAGTGCTTCACTGAGAAAAGAGGCTGTGTCACGTGTGCGTGTGTGTGTGTGTGTGTGTGTGTGTGTGAGAGAGAGAGAGAGAGAGAGAGAGAGAGAGAGAGAGAGAGAGAGAGAGAGAGAATGTGTATCCAGTCCGACTGGGGGAGTCTAGAAGGACAATGCCTGAGCTGGTCTGCCTCCCACTTCCTCTCCTCCTTCAAATGCTTCATAGATTCTGGTACATATTCCTAAATGTCTAGAGACCATGTCTGTCTTCTTCATGAGGAAAAAAAGCTACTCTTTTAGAGGCAAAATTGGGTCTTCAGACATTTTCCTCCATACACACCTGGGCTCCAGGGATTCCACTCCTGGATTTTCTCTACTCTTTCCCTTCCTTCCCTCTCTCCTCCTACCATCACTGCCTTACTCTTAGGTGTTGACCTTTCTGTCTTGTCAGGATGACAGCCTGTTTTCTAGGACCCTCTTCTCTGGCCCCACTCATTTCCCATGTACTCCCACTGGCTGTCAGAGTAGCTTTCCCTAAGTTCCACCAGACAAATCAGACTTCTCCTCAAGTACCTGCCAAAGGCCCCATAACCTTTCAACGAACTGAACTCTGGTACCAGGCCATTATCTTCTATTCTTAGCCTTCATTTCAAAGCAACTCCCACAGCTATGTGACCCACTGGGGCCCTTCTGTTTATACCTGTTCCTTCTCGGTATCTCTCTAGGTCTTATGTTTTCTTCCAAGATAGAAGTGGCACTGAATCCTTGAGTTAGGTACTGTTTCACACAGATATCCCTCATGTATGTAATGGAACTCTTACCTGCACATTTAGGAACAAACATGTTTCATATTTTGTATTAATTATCTTACTTTGGAATGTTTTCATTTATGTCATGAGCCAAATTCTAAGCCTTAAACTATTCCATATGTAAGATACCTGAAGATAATCTTTCTGGTTTTTTTTTTTAACCATGAGAATTGAACATAGGGCCTCACACAAGTAAGCCAAGCACTCCACCAGGGAGCATATCCTCAGTTCCTTTATTATGTTGGGGAAACAGCCTTCAGTTCCTGGGTAGGCACTAAACTTATTATCGTCCTGTATCAGCCTTTCCAGAAGTTGTTATCACAGGCCTGGATCATTATGTAAAGCCTGAAGATAATCTTACACAGCAGTTTAGCAGTCCTGAATTTTTATTAAGACTTGTCACAAGAGGTTAGGTATAGGATTTCTCACCAATAGTATTGTATTCTTCTTTCTCACAAAGCTTGAGATTTGTGAAATCATTGAATTTAGCCTTTCAGATTATATAGGATCTATACAATGTAGGTTAGATAATCCTTTATCTAACCTACATTGTATAGATCCTATATGAAGCCTGGTTTTTCTACTTTTTCACACTTCTCTCTCTTCTTTCATCTCTCTTTCTCTCTCCATTTCTTTCTTTCTCTCTGTCTGTCTCTGTCTCTCTCTCTTTCTCTCTCTTTCTCTTTCTTTCTCTCTCTCTCTCTTTCTCTCTCAATATCATCGAGCACAGCACATACAGAAACTACTGAGAAGTTCATCAGATTGAAAGAGGACTTTGAGCATGGCAGGATGTGTGCCTTCATAAATAAATATCTCCATAAAATCAATCAAAACACAAGAAGCCATTAGCCCACACCACTATTTTAGAACACTGGATATCAACTAAAAGCTTCTAGCAACATACAGAGCACTATTCATGGAAAACAAATGAATATGAAGGTGACATCAGCTGGGCATTTAACTTGTTCCCATCACCACCACCACCACCACCCCCAATACAGAGAAGTCTTAACAACTAGCCTCACAATCTGTTGGCTCTGGAAACCATCACCCCTTGTAGATACAGAAGGGGCAGAAAGAAAAACTGCTCAGACAGTTCCATCTCCTGGACTGTTTGTTACACAGCTCCCTACAAGGTCCTGACAGGGCACTGCAATCCAACAAAGCAGTGTCTCACGCTTGGAAAGCTCTGACTCCGGGATTGTCAAAATACATCAGGACGATTATGTAGCTTCATAGCTGTCTACAGGATGTAATGATGTTTGCGACTAACAACATGTGAGCCAAAATTTAAAAGGAAAATGTCAAGAAAAAGATGTCCATAGAGAACTTAGTAAATTTCTCACATATTCTTAGAAGCCTGCATGATATGGCACAGCTGCAAACCTGTCTAGGAAAGACTCTAGGAAGCACCAGTGTCTTTTCTCTCTGACCTTGGGACCTAAGAAAGCAATGAATGAAGTATAATACATAGTTGAAATATTCAGGCCTGAGTATCAAAAACACCTCCAAACACATACCAAACCCCTCAGGAAAGGATGAAAAACTAGTAGTCAGTATTTAAATAAAGAGGTGAGAAGCCATTGACTGACTAATGAGTAATCTAAGTAGACACCTCAGTGGCAGCCACACCCTATGTGGAATACAGACACTAGACAGAGAGCTAGGAAGACACTATGATGTACAGCACACCAAGACTGTACAGCACACCAAGACTGAGAGAGAGAGGGGAGAGGGGGAGAGGGGGAGAGGGGGGGGAGGGGGGAGGGGGGGAGGGGGGAGGGGGGGAGAGGGGGAGGGGGAGAGGGGAGAGGGGGGGAGAGGGGAGAGGGGAGAGGGGAGAGGGGAGAGGGGAGAGGGGAGAGGGGAGAGGGGAGAGGGGAGAGGGGAGAGGGGAGAGGGGAGAGGGGAGAGGGGAGAGGGGAGAGGGGAGAGGGGAGAGGGGAGAGGGGAGAGGGGAGAGGGGAGAGGGGAGAGGGGAGAGGGGAGAGGGGAGAGGGGAGAGGGGAGAGGGGAGAGAGAACGCTCAAAAGCAATGAACCTGGAAAGGGAGGGAGAATTAAGTCCCAGTTGTCAGTAAAATTTATGAGACATTCATGAAAAGGCTAGAAAGCATTCAGCAGAAATGTCCATCCCTGAGAGGCCCGGATGTTGGAATTAGCGAACAAAGACTTCAAATCAGCCATTGAACTATTTTCAAAGAACTAAAGAAAATCATGTCTAAAGAATTAAAGAATATGCAATGACAGTATCTCTTTAACTAGAGAAGATCAATAAAGAGATAAAGGTTTAAAAATTAAAAGCTATTGAATAAAATTATGGCATCCAAAAGCCTTAACAGCTGAAATAGAAAACAACCTATGAGGGCTGAACAACGGATGCAAACTTGAAAATTAATCGGTAAGAACCTGAACTTAGATCCTGTGAGATTATCCAACCTGTGTAAGAAGGGTATAGATGCAGAAGCAGTCACATATAATTCCAGCCTTTGAAATCTGAGGCAGGAGCATCAGGAATTGGAGGCTAGCATATAGCAAAACTCTATCTTAAAAAAAAAAAAAAAAAAAAAAAAAAGACCCTAAAATCAATTAGTAATAGAGGAAGGAGAAAGGAGAAATAACAACACACATACAGAGAGGGGAGGGGCAAAGTCTCAGATACCTGTAGGATCACTAAGCTTACCAACGTATACATAATACATAATATGAGTCAGGAAGAAAAGGAACATGACAATGACATGTTCTTGAAAATGACAAGAGAAAAACGACTCATCAAAGACAGGTCAAAGATTTCTATCTTCTCATAAGAAACAATGACAAAGAGACAAAAGAAATGACAAAAGGAAAACAAACAACAAAAACAACAACAACAAACAGTCCACCAAGAAATCTCTACCCAGCAAAACTACCATTCCAAGGTGAAGATAGTTAAGATGTCCACAAACAAAAGTAAATATCCTATGCTAGCATATCTTCCCCATGAAAAGTGCTAAAAGGTATCCTTTAAGGTGCAATTAAAGAGCAAAACAGTAGCCTGAACTGACACAACTGAAGAACACTGATAATGGCAAAATCATAGGCAAGTCTGAAGCACAAACAGAAGCATCGAAGACCCGAGAGTAAGCAAAGCTCTGCTGTATCCCTGCTTTCAGTGCCTGTGCCCCCATCACGAATCCTCCACACCACCACACCCACCAGGGCTAAAGGAAGGGGTGCTGAATGAGATGAGCCAAGGTTGTCTGCTAAGCCTGTTTCCCCAAAGCCTTCCATAAAAACTCCCCACAAATGAAAGAGGGAATGCTTTCCAATTCGCTTTATGAAGTTACTGTCAGTGCTCTGATACCAAGATCACAAGAAGACAAAACACTAGCAAGCTACCTCCCACAGCATGTATAGAGAATGATACATGCTGGCAAGTAAAAAAGTTAAGTCCAGCAATGCAGAATTTGCCTTACATCTGGAAATCAACCCCAATGTAATAAACATTATCGGTACAAGGAAGGAACAAATCACATGATTACCTGATATATGCAGAAAAAAAATGAGGTGTGGTCTGTTGCTATATATTGTAATGCTAAATGCTGACCCCCAAGATCTGGTTGCTCCCAGGGACGAAGAAATCTTCACATATTCCAAGTGATACTACGTAACCTTGCTCCTTAATTTAAAACTATTGGTTGAATAAAGATGCCTATAACTAGACAGAAGAGAGGTAGGAAGAGTTTCCGTTCCTGGGCTTGGGTCTGAGATGGAGACCACGAGGAGAACAGAGAGAAGGTGGAGAGAGAAGATGCCACAGGGTAGGTGAATCATGAAAACATGGCCATTAAGGGCTAGCCAATAGAAGTTAAGATCATTCCAGATGGAATATGGCAAGTCATATAATGGAGTTATTGGCAGGGACATAGACATAATAGCATAGAGGGGTTATCTGCCCAGCTTTAAAGGCTTATCATTAATATAAAGGTTTTGTGTCATTTATCTGGAAACTGAATAACCAAAGGCAGGATAGAAACCCCATTGAGATTAAATGTTTACCACAGCAAAACAACAACAACAAAAATGAAAAAAATTGAAAAAATTGAACAGCCTTTTATGGCTTACAAAACCCAAACTAGAAACATTCAAAAAAAAATAGGAATAGGAGAGAACACCCTCAGCTGGACAGAAGTCATGTGTGAAATATCCACAGGGAGCTATGCATACTTGTTCAGAGAAAACTCAATGTTTCCACTTGAGATACAAAATCAGTCAATATACAAACATAGAAGGGGGAACTCTCACAAGGCCCCACTCCTAGATGAAGAGCTATAGGCAATCAATGAATACTGAGAAAGGAAAATCTATGTGCTCCAGAGATATGCTCCCTGAGAGATGATCCAATCCTAAGCCACCAGTCTTGGACATGTGTATATATGAGAAACAATGAATAGACTTAGCAGGTCCTCCATGAATGTGTGGGGGGTGGGGAGAAAGAAAGGGAGGGAAAATAATAATTAAAGAATAAGATGCCATAAAAAAAAACAAAGGCATGGGCATTCTTTGAACTACCACCTAACATTATGTTAAAGGTTCTAACCCATAACAGTTACAAACAATAAACAAAAATGATGAAGAGCAATTAAGAGAGATCCAGATGTACAAAGAATGGAGTGAGCTTCTCATTACTTAAAGATGGTTGGAGTTATTCACAAAAATAATTGTTAGAACAATGAATAAATTCTGTAATGCCACAGGATATGAAGTCAGTGCATAACAGCTCTTGTGCTTTAAGCTAGCATGAAGACAAAAATAAAGTTCATAAAACAATTCAGTTTATAACTGCATGAAAAAAGATACAGACTTGGAGTGAAGTTAGCAAATCTAAGAAAATACACAGCAGCAATCCCCTAGTGGCTCCCTTCCCCTGGAGACACAGTTCAGATCTAAATACAAAAGGTTAAAACAATAAATCTTCTAAAGGAAAACAGACTCATGACCTGAAGGTAAGCAAAGATTTCTTAAATGGAATTCAAAACACAGCAACCATAAAAATGCTGATCAATTGTAGTTTATTAAAAATGAATCACTGGTTGGTCATCAAAAGATAGCTGGCCAAAATGAAAAATACAAAGCAGAATATATTGGATATTATAGGTGCTATTACTTCTTTTCTTTGTTATGATGATTGGCTATTTTGTTTGTAATGTGCCATAGTATTTGTGGAATATCAAATCAAACTATTATAGGTTTTGTTTTGTTACAAATTGTTGTCATTTTATCAGATTATTTTTCTCAATTTAGTGGCCTACCTTGTTAGAAATTCCCAGACTATCATGTTTCAGAGATGTCGTAAATCTACTTTTGTGGTACCCAGAAATTATTCTTTAAAAGGTATCTCACAAATTAAAAGGGGAAAATGTATCAGCTAAGAGCACAGTGGAATTCAGAGAAAATATGAGCAAATTCTTTACAGCAGAGGAGAGAGACCCAGATGGTCAGCAGAAATGTGAGAAACCCCTCAGCATCTTTAGTCACCAAAGACATAGAACATGAAACTGCACTGAGAGACTCAGAAAAACTACATTAAAATGATTAACAATGTTACACGTTAGTGAGAGTACAATGTACCTAACTAAAACCTCTGACACTGTTGGCTATAGAAAAGGTTACTGCCATTTGCAGACAATGCTTGCCAGTATGTTCTAAGAAACTCATATCTAATAATTATTTTGTAATCCCATGTAGCAAGAGAAAGGCATGCATGTACCCACTAAACCACCAGAGCGAAAAGATTAACAGCAAAGCGCAAACATCCATCAGTCAGGTAATGGGTGAATAAACTGCACTGTGTTCTTTCAATGGAAAGCTACCTGACGAAAGAACCAGGGAAGGTCTCACAGCTGCAGCAACAAAGGAAAATCTTGATAGTCGAACATGGAAGAATCTGTATCCTGTGAATCTATTTATGTTAAGAAGAGATAAAAGACAGTGGTTTACACCAGATGAGGAGCTTGAAAATCAACATCAGAAACATGATGGAACCTTCTGGAATGCTGACACATTAGTACTTTGATCTGGGTGGTAGTTACAAAGATGTGCACATATGCAAAAATAAACAGATCTTTGCCTCAATGGCTTATGCAATTGATCAAGCTGTGATGTTACAGGATTAAAATTAAAATAGATTATATCATATAAAATGAAGCTATTTCTTAAGGACCCAGGATTGGAGGCTGTCTCTATGGCATCTCCACTCCCTCCTTCCTTTGCATCTCACACATCAGCTCTAAAACATCATGCAAGTACTTCCTAGTTTAAGGTCTTACTGGCCCACAATTTTGATGGTATAGCACACAGGGATCAATCACTATGCCAATGGCCTACTGTTCTCATTCAGGCCTTTTACACCTTCAAACAATTAATGTTACTGCTTCTAATGTTGCCTGCTGGTACAACATTTAGTAATCCTAATAACAATCTCTCACCACTAGGAGGAGGACAATTTCCCACCAATCACTAAGTTCCAGGGCCCACAAGCTATAGGTCACTTAATATTTAATTTTTATGTACTTATAATCACCACACAGATACAGTTTTACTGTTTTATGTTTACCATAACAGTATAAATATTTTCCCATAGTCTTTACAAGAGCCATTTTCACTGGCTACAGAATAGTCTATTGTATGACTACTTCATAACTTACTTAGGCAGTCCTACACTGAACATATAGGTTGTTTCTAATTTCTCAGTATAGGCTGTGGCACTTCAATAATAACCTTATACCACCGTGCATTAATCACTAAGCCATGTGACTAGAATTAATTCCTATAAGGGATGTTACTAAGTCAAATGCGTGAACATATTGAAAATTTTAAGTATGTTTTGCAGCATGTCTTTTTCTAACTGGATGATGACCAGCATCATAAGAAGATATTGCTTTTATTAAAACTTTGACAGTATTATTCTAATTTCTCATCAGGCATAGTGGATTTGAAATTATCCAATGTGTTTGGTTACATTTTGTGACTCCTTGATTATTCCACTAGACATTTGGTTGTTAAAATATTGTTAACCCAAGACCAGGCACACAGCAGAAATGAGACAAAAACTTATTTCTTCTGATGTCAGCATCCTTCACACCTTTAGCTATTTTTAAGTCAGAGCGCTGATGCCTGTCTCACTCATTCGGATAAGGCTTGGCAAATATTTTTAACTTGTCGTTGAGCAACAAATACCTTTCACTCCATCATGATGTTATTATATTTTTCCTTCTTAAAGAAAGTCTTACAAAGTTGTAGCTATTTACCTTCTTAATATTTTTGCCATTTGACAATTTAGGGGGTTACCTGAAAAATATCACTCATTTTTTCTATGTTCTATGATTTTAATATATTTAATTCCTTAAGAGAACTACTAATGTTTATTTTTAATATTTCACAGATAATGAAAGAGTTCTGCCAGCATCATTTCTTCCATGATGTTTCCCTTATCCACTGTTTGGAATGCTCCTTTACCCTGCCTTACCTTGTGTGTACAGCATACATTTCAGACTATATTTAATTGCTCTGCTCTCTATCCTGAATCAGCATCTCCCTGATTTAATTACTATTGGGTTATGTGTTTCAAAATCTGTTAATAATGACCCCCTTCATTATTTCCTATTTTCTGAGGAATTCTATTGGAATCGAATTTCCATTCCCAGTTTTACATTCTAGTCATTTTGTAAAAATCCAATAAAAATCTAATTGAGATCTAGAGAAGGACTGAGCTACAATTAAAAATAGATAATATACTTTTGAAAATTAGTTGATAGACTATAGCAGTCGGGGCTAGTGAGGTGGTGCAGTGGTTAAAGGCACTTGCTGTCAAGCCTGACTACCTGAGTTTGATCCCTACAACCCACATGGTGGGGGGAAAAAAAGAATTGACTCCTTTTAAGTCATCCTCTGACTCCCACATGCAAGTGATAATGCATGCTTGTATACACATGTACACAAACCCACACACACTGAGAATTAAATCAATGAATAAATAAACAAAGATGCAAAGAAAGACTATAGCAGGAACTATGTATCTGTTATTTTTCTGATGCTGTGATAAAACACCACAAACATAGCAACTTATTAAAGTAAACATTTAATTGTGCTTATGGTTTTACAGGGCTAGAGTCCATGATGGCTGAGCAGAGGCATGGCATCACAAACAGCTGAAAGCACACATCTTGATCCACACGTTGTAGGCCAAGAGAGCTAAATTGAAATGGGGTATTTTGAAATCTCACACACTCTGTGGCATACCTCCTCCAACAAAGACATACTTCTTAATCATTCCCAAAAACAAGTTTTACCAGTGGAGATCAAATATTCAAACGTAGGAGTTGTGAGGGGCTGTTCTCATTCAAAACAGCACTATGATATAACTTTTCAATTATTTATTCTATTTCTTCCAAAGAAACTCATTTAAGAGCCAGTGAACATTGGCTCTGGAGTCAGATTAGCTGGGTTTGAATGCAGCTCAATTACTAATAATATGTACCAGTCAGTGTTAAGTGACAAGTGACCACAGACTCTTGGGGGAACATAATGCTGAGGATGCATTTCTCACATGTGAAGGTTACAGGGAACCATGGACAGCACTAGGTACCCAGGGCTTGCTCTTCCCATCCTGGTCAGAGGTTGGGGAGCATGAGGAAGCAGGTCTACACTTAAGACTGAGACTCAGAACTTACACACTCATATTTTTCCACATAGCATTGGTCAAAGCAAGTGCGTGGCCAGGTCTGAGATCAGTGACAAATAGTAGTGAGCTCATCATTTGGGATTTGGAAGAAATTAATATTTGCTGTATAATGGTTAGTCTTCTAAAGCACATAACTTAGGGAAATTCACACAAACGTCAAGCCTCAGTTTCCCTTCCTTGAAGAATAGAGACTCTCACCCTGCCTCTGCTACAGGGGATTATGAGAACAAAGTGGAATGACATTCAAGGCAAGCTTAGCACTGTGTCTAATAAGCAGCTGGAGCACAGTAAATGCCAAGCACTATTGCTGTGTTTAATGATAGAGCAAACATTGCAATTGGCCCTTAGAATTCAAATGAAGTGGTTTCGGTTATGCCGTGTCAGATTTTACCTTGTTACCTCTGATACATTGTTTCTGCTTTTGGATGAAGCTAGTAGCCTCATCCATCAAGGGAATAAACAAATTCTAAGAGCCCTATACTAAGTTGGTTTTGTACATTACCTGGTGAGCTTGTATGCCATCAAAGAAACAGTCACCCCCTGAAATCCTTGAATCCCCTCTTCTACACATTCAGGCAGCCACCATCTTCTGTATATGATGGTTCCTATTTGCCCACATTTACTACCATGTTTTCACTTCTAATAAGCATCTTCTCCTATTCCAACAAACGTGCTGGGTATTGGAAGGATCCTTAATAGAAAGTCTACCTTACAGAGGTCTAGGGGGAAAAAACGCCTCTACAGTCTTTCTTCTCCATTCTATTCTACCTGACCAGGGAGTTGTTCCTTCTCATCCATTTTTATGGTCTAAGCAAAAAGAGTCTTCATTTTATTCTCCCTCATAAAGGAAAAAAGAAATAAATAAGTCTCAGATGTTCAAAGAAACCCAGCAGAAGTCCCTGTCACTGGGATCCATCAAGGAGTGAGTCTAGTGTTTGCAAACAGGAGACACTGAATATCCTTTCTGTGGGCAATAAGCTAGGTCCAGATTTTAGTGGCTACCCTAGACCCCAGATTCCAAGAACTGACTTTTTGGTCCATTCCCTTGGTAAAAAACCTTCCAACTAAGCATCAAGGAGTCAAGGAACAGCTCACCAAGTCCTCATGGCCCTCCATAGGCCACCCTGACCAAAATTCGTGCTGCCCAAAAGAGACCGGTGACCGTTTTCTTATTGCCAGGCAATGCCAACATATTTGTTAATCTTCCAAAAGCAATCATTAAGAAAGACTGTGCTGTCTATGAGAAGCCTGAGGGAGGCTCTCCTGGGACTTAGGTGTCCTCTCTGTTCCCACCAGTTCTCCACTGATGGCAGGTATGTCTATGAGAAGCCTCTGCCTTCTGCATCTTGTTTTTCTTATGAACATGTCTGTGCTGTTCTTGTCTCTCTTATTTCTTATTAACATAAATGAATTTATTTTCTCTAATTTGATTAGTAGTTTTTTGGTTTTGTTTTCAAGTAAAAACAAAATGACCAGAGATCAAACTGTGATCATTTCTACAACAATTGTCTACATGTGAGGCTAGCTAGACACTTTGATCTCAAGGAATCACGATTCTGAGTGGTGCTTCATCAATACACCACATCATGAACTCTAGTGTGGCCTAGGTCAGTCAATGATGAAACACTGTCCCCAGGAGCAGAGGTATCCCCATCCTAGGTGAAGAGAGACTGTACCTGCTGTCATATAGGTAATAAATATAAAATTCTATAAGATGCAAAGGGCCTAGGTTAGTTCTGTGCAGGCTCCCTAGTTGTCACAGTTGTGTAGCTTGGTTGTACTGTATTTCTAACAATGGGACTAGGGGCTGTCTCTGACTCTGTTGCTATTGGGACCCTTTCCTAATACTGAGTTGCTTTGCCCAGCCTTAATATGAGGGAAGTGTCTAGTCTTGCTGCAACTTGAATGTCATGTCTGGCTAATATCCCTGGGAGGCCTACCCTTTCCTGAAGAGAAATGGGGATGTTGATGGGGAGGGACAGAGTGGAGGTGGGGAGAGAAACTTGAGGAGAGGAGAGGAGGAAAACTATAGTTGGGATGTTAAAAATTAATAATAATTTTTAATTCTATAAGAAGACGCCTACCAAGCTCATGTCTGGATTTCTGCAAAGAAAGATGGCTCTTTCCAAGCCTCCTCTGACTTGAAGAAACTTCCAAATTCTGGCTCATCAAGGGACTTACTTCCTTAGCAGAAATTCTGGTCCACCTGCCAACTTCATCAAGGCATCTCTATGTATATCCATCATTCCACTGCAGGATGAAATCCCAGAGAAGGCCTCAAGTGTCCATGTCCCAGCAATGACCTAAGAACCCACAGATGCTCCATGGCAGAACCTGGACAGCTTACCTCCTCATCTCTGTAGCCCACGCTCTTCATAATATTTTGTTTCAGGCCTCACAAATTTCCTAATGTCACAGGCAAGACAGAAATGGAGTGTTTCCATAGGCCCAGAAAAATTCAACACAGGGTAGCAGGGTTCTTCTAATCATAACGGGAATGTATGCAAAACATTGCAATCCGTGAAGTGTCCACCCACTCTACTCCATGATCAAAGAAATGTCTCCAAAACCACATCGGTGGGGTTCACTTTCAACATCATTTGTGACGCAAGGACATTGCACTTACTTCTGACTTTCTGAGGGCTACAGAATCCAAGAGAGCCAGAGATGTCCTTTCCAAAGCCTGAAGCCACTATGTTTACTCAGAAACATTTTCTCCAAAGGGACTGGGGTAGCTTGCCACAAAGAACATATTTAATCAACTGGTACAACATAAATAAAGCATAATAAACTAGGGCCTGGCAAGGGGGAATACAACTATGCAAACACCAGAATTAATGGGTTTGCCCTTCCTCAGCGAGAGCAGAAAGGAAAAGCCACTGTTACATTCATCACGTTGCTGGGGAAGAGAGGCAGACAGCCCTAAATCTCAAAAGATGGTCTTCCAAATATGATGAGTGGCAAGTTCAAGAAGAAACCAAACATTTGCAGAACTCTGCTGCAAGCTGGAATCACCATGAGCTTCTTGAGCTGGTCCTGCCAGCTCCAGCTCACAGATTCTTTCATTTAAATTAGAAGAACACATCCCAGTATGGAAGACCTATGAACCACACATCGAGGAACCAGCTCTGACTCAACTCTCTACCTGTGCACAGGTCACAGCCTGCCTAGCTGTGTGATCCTCCCCTAAACCCTTACATTAGCTTCCAAGAACAGTGGTTCCAGTTCACAGATAAACAGAGTTGGCATGTATCAGTGTCTTTCAAAGGCAATGAATGACAGAGTCCCATTCTCTTAACTCCATATGTGAGTTTCTTAAAAGCTCCTTGATAAGAGCTGGCACCTTGTGAGGAGACTTTTCTATTATGAAATTGGGTCTCGTGTAACCCGGAGTACTTTTCAATTCACTCTGTACCCAAGGCTGGCCTTGACTTCTTACCTTTCTTCCTCAGTCTCCCAAGTTCAGGTGTGCACAACCACTCTCAGCCAGAGATAAGCTCTTAAAGGGTTCTAGAGACATACGAAGGTCAATTGTAGAGTTTTCTGATGAGCTCAGAACCAAGACTGTGGATGGACAGAGAGAGATATGAACCCTGGACTTTCGGTTCTCCATGCCCTAACTTAAGCTCTTCAACACCATCAGGAGAACATCTGCCATCTATGCATCAGGATAATGGGACCTGGGTGTGTGTGCTAAGAGGCTGGAAATCCATCCCCACAATTCTTCTACAAGAGATGAGGACGTATTCTTCTACCAAGACTTCTATAACAAAGTACTTCAGACTATGACCTCATAGCAATCGGGGTGAAAGTGAGAGACCTAGGAGTCAGTGAGGCCAGATCCCCTGAGGGTCACGGTGGAAAGAGTGCTTCTAGGCTTCTCTTCTCTACTTGGAGATGCCACCATCCTCTATCTACACACCATCTTCTGTTACACCAGTCTCAGTTCCCAAATTCTCACCAGTAAGTGATTTAGGATCTACCCTGATGACCTCACTATCACATATAATCTGCAAAGTTCCTTTTCCAAATAAGGTCACATGCTGGGGCACAGAGGAGCACAATTCAGTCTGCAGCAGAGGCCATTGAACCAATGCCCTTGGTGCAGGCAGCTGCTTTTCTGCAGGTGTCAGAGAAGGACATAGGAGGCCACACAGAGAACCCATCAATCAGTGCCCTATTCCAAGCCACCTTTACCTTCTGCCAAAACAACCCAGTGGCCTCCTTGCTGGTCCTCAATCTTCTACAATTGTCACTCCCCTCGAGGTGCCACTCGGCAGCTGGAATGAACTTTTCAATCAGAACACAAATCTGATAATGGCAGAACCTACTTAAAAGCCTTGATGACTGCCTATTATGCTGAAGGGGGCAGGGAACAAAGCCTGCTGACCTCATTTCCCTTCAAATGCTGCCCAGTTCCTAGAACACTAAGCCCTTTCTCCTTCCGGACCTGGGACTCACTTAGAGCTGGTGACAATTCAATTTTTCTCACCAGCTCACAGAAGTAAATATTCCTGCCTGCCCTTTATAAGCCATGGTCTCCGAAGAGGGTCAAATCCACCTTTCTCACCCCTGTGCTCCCAGCTCCTAGAACAGTACCAGGCACATAGCAGAAACTCAATATTTAAGTATAGAAAAACTTAGCAATAGTTACTTAGGGGAATTATCTTGAATGACATTTTCTCTCTTTGCAAACCTACTGTGCATAATGGATACACATGTTAAGAGTGTTAGCTAACTTCTAGTTCCATAGAATAGTTGAGAAACTGGGTTTCAAAGGCCGGAAATGAATCATCAAAGGTCACATAGCCAATCTTATCTGATTCCATATCCTCAATTCTTAGCAGCAAAGCTCTTCTGTATATCCATGCTGGGGATTAGACAGGAGAGAACCAAGTCCTCTTTCATGAGCCAGCTCTATGTAGTTTATGCCTAGCAAACAAATCGCTCTGTTCCTTCATCTCCCCAGAAAATGCATCCATATCCCACCTGAAGGTCTAAGGTGAGAAGTTGTGGGAGTAGGGAGGCAATGAGCAAACCAAAGAAAATCTATCTGTCTCTTGAGGCCCTTGTCTTGAACACTTGGTGTGGGGTGCTATGCAAAGGTATCAGATCCTGTCTCTGATTCTTAACAGAAGTTGGAGGTCACAGGGAAATTCATATGGTGAGTATTAATTTCAATCATCAACATGATGAGATCTAAAATCACCCACTAGAAGAGCCCATTGACATACCTGTGGGGAAATGTCTTGATTAGGTTACTTGAAGTGAAAAGGCCCCACCTATTCTCAGTAGCACCATTCCCTAGGCTAAGATCTCAGACTGCCCCACTATCAGTGGCACCATTCCCTAGGCTATGGTCTCAGGCTGCCCCACTCTCAGTGGTACCATTCCTGAGGCTAAGATCTCAGGCTGTGTAAAGGAGAAAGTGAGCTGAGGAAAAGCATTTACTGCTCCCTACTTCTGGGACTCTGACTGCAGTGTAAATGGATGTCACAAGTTCCATTCTCTGTGATTTCTCTGCACTGACGAACTATAATCAACTGTGAGCCAAAGTAAACTCTTCCTCAGTGGCTTTTATCAAGGTATTTTATCATAGCAACAGAAAAGTAACTAAAACAAGCAGGGTGCTGATGACTTTCTTGCTCTGGAAGATGTAAATCTCTTCAGTGAGGACCCAAGAAAGGATGGTTCTAGGCACTATGGGACCCAGGAGAAACAGCTATCTCTTTAAATCTTCCAGATGAGCTATAGCTTGAGAAGCTTCAAGTGAAGGCCCCCAGCCTCCACTAGAGCACGGTGGAAGCTGAGGATCAGTCTTGGTGGGCCACTACTGATGGAAGCCCATGAGTACAGAGAACTGGAAATTGGTTGACAGGCTCCATATTCTAGGCCAGTCTCTGAGACAGGAGCTACCATCAGTCAGCTGTGACCAGGGTATCCGCCCCCACCTCAGCAGGTCTGACTAGCTTCCTCAAGCTCATACTTTGAGCTGGACATGGAGCTACAAAGTCAAGGTCTGTTTCACTTTGTTCTATTTTGTGCCCTGAAATATGCAAGTGAAAGACATGAACTGCAGCCACTCCAGGGAAAAGCCCCTGTGAATTAGCCTTTGAAGGAGAATCTGGAACCAGCTGGAGGCATGGACTCTAACTTCACAAGGGCTGCCTTGCCCCGCCCCCAGCTTTTGATAAAAGCCCAGAAGCTGCTAGGCAGCTTGGCCAAGAGCTTCATGCTGGCCTCCTTCAGATGGTGCCAAAGCTCTTCCAGCTCTGCCTTCCTGCCCCGGGGTTGGCTGACAGGCTGGTGCTCCACTCCTGGATGCTCACACTTAGAAGTTTTACCAAAATGATCTGGCCTGCCCTTTTCTTTTTCATGCTTTCATTTTCCTACCCTCTGATCCTTGTATTTCTTCAAGTCCTTCTTTCCCAAGATGGACTTTCTACTGCATGCAGGTGCTATTGTCAGATTGCGAGGACAACAGGGGCAAACCATACAGATAGTCTAATGTTGAAGAAACAATAAAACCCCCAATCAACACATAAATTGGAACAAGGTGAAGAAAGGAAGAATAACAGCCAGAGGAGAAGGTATTACTCTAAAAGGGATTGGAGGGGAAGTGTCTGTTTGTTTAAAATAAATAAAACACAAGGATGTCCAGAGGTTGCCAAAGAGGTAAGATGGCGAGCCATGTAGCCATTTGCAAAAAGAATTGTTCAGTTAGAGAAGGCAAGCAAAATATAAGCTTGCTTGACAAACTTGAGGACAAGAAGATGGAGAACAGGAGTGCTGCGAGGGTGTATAATGCTGGTCTCAGAAGCCATAGGTTATGATAAGAAAATCCCAATGACAAGTTGTAATAGGGCTCCACACTACTGGTCATGGAGGCTGAAAGTCCGTTCAAACACTGCAGGCTGTTGTTGCCTCTGCTCTCTATAGTACACCAAAACTAGATGGAAAGACCCTATTGCTGAAGAAAACACATACTTCAGTTCGGAGTATAGAGAAACAAAGCTGGAAGTGATCTGAAAGCTTCCTCCTTACTTGCTAGCTTTCACAGTGATAGAAGGTGCTATTCAGGCTAATAGGGAAGTCATCTTATCCAGCTATGGATCCTGAATCCCAGGATACTTATCCACCAGGCAAGATCTGCCTGTTGGTACACCAAGGGCATGCCTGCTATGAGGACAGCCAGCCCATTTCACTGGAGGAAGATCATGGTTGGCACTATAATATAAACGTGGTCAAAAGCCCGTGTCTATGGAGATTGTAAGTTTTGAGGAAAGCCCACTAGTAAGGTTTTGCTAAACAGACATGTTGTCAAATTGCCTTCTAAATGTTTACACTAATAACTCAGATTAGTGTTCATTTCACCCTTGGTTAAAGAAGCTTCTATTTGCAGTATAGAGTGATGAGTGTATTGACTCATAATGGGTCAAAGTGGGAGAAGAAGCAACTGCTGAGTGTGCAATCTGAAGCAGAACATTTACATCACCCTTTCAGGGACCAGGGGATGGTTGTAAGAAGTTGTGGCAAGAATATAAAACCTGGTGGATGGGGATGGTGTGGAGAAATGCTGTCTTCTGAACACATGGATGTTGCCCTCAGAACTCACAGCAGCTGGAGTTTACCTGCAGAAACTTGCACAAAACTTTCTTGTCAATAATCTATCATGGATAGACAAGGACTCCTGACACCAGCCCCTCCTTGAAGAGCTATAAGCAATTAACAGTTGCCAAGGGAGGGAGAGTCATAGCCCTCAGTGGTAAGTTGCCCCTGCTCAAGTAAATACCTTTCCATTTGTGATTATGCAGGCAATTCTAATAAGACAGAGTAGCTCACGCACACACAGAAAGACAGAAAAGAAGAGCTCTGGCAGAATGAAAGGGTGTTAAGAGAGGGTAGTGGAGATAAATATGTTCACAGGGTGGGGTGTGTGTGTGTGAAAGATATTTAAGAAAGAAAATTAAAATAAAGATGAGGTCATCTTTTCATGGGGGACTGTAGGTGATAACTGGGCAGCTACATGAGATTATGGATATATTAATTTTCTTGCCTAGAAACCATCTTTACAGTCACCACCTATACTAAGACATCATGCTCTATACCTTAAGGACTTCAGACTTCAAGCTGAGAATAAAATCATCGGGAGTATTTTAAGAAGAGGTCTGACTCGTCTTTAAGAGGACTACTCTCGGTGCTGCAGTGAGTCAAAGGTAACCCCAAGTCTCTGTGAACACTGTTGGGTAAACACTAAGGATGCTGGGTGGTGTTGCACTGGGGGAGACCAAAAGCCTATTCCAGCAACAGTAGAATCAGGGACATGCTGAAACATTTCTGAGCCCTGGTGTCTACCTGGCACACAGCAAGGGCAATCCCAATGTCACATGAGTTTTTGGAACACAGGAGAGAATGAGTAACGGTGGATGACACTGTGCCTGGCTTGTACCAGCCCCTGAGCAAGTGACACTGTCCCTACTCTTCCAGTTTCTCTTAACACTTCTTCATAGTTCCATCCATGTGCCTGCAAATTTCATGATGTCCTTGTTTTTAATAGCTGAGTAGTATTCCATTGTGTAAATGTACCACATTTTCTTTATCCATTCTTCAGGTGATGGAGGCAAATGGATGGAACTAGAAAATATCATCCTGAGTGAGGTGACCCAGATGCAGAAAGACAACCAAGGTAGGTACTCACTTGTACATTAGCCATAAAGTACAAGACAACCATGCTACAATGCACAGACTCGAAGAAGCTAAGTAACAAGGAGTGCCCAAGGGAGGATGCTTGAATCTCACTCAGAAGGGGAAATGGAATAGACATTGGAGGTGGATGGAGGGAGAGAACTTGTGGGAGGGAGGGAAAGGGAACAGGAGGGATCAAGAGATAGACAGAGGGAGAGAGAACTCAAATTGGGGCGGGGCATTTCTGGAACAAGCCAAAAACATAGGACAAGGGAAAATCCCAGAAATTTATGAGGGTGACCGTAGCTAAGACTCCTAACAGGGGACATGTAACCTGAAAATGACCACCTCCTGTAATCAGGTAATACTTCCAATGGAGGGAGGGGGACACCAACCTACTCACAAAACCTTAGACCCAAAATTTGTCCTGCCTACAAGATGTGCAGGGATAAAGACAGAGCAGAGATTGAGGGAGCAGAACTTGAAGAAACAGCCAACCAATGACTGGCCCAACTTGAGATCCATCCCATGAGAAAGAGCCAAGCCCTGACACTATTAATGATACCGTTATGCTTGTAGATAGGACCCTGGCAGAACTGTCCTTTGAAAGGCTTCACCCAGCAACTGATAGAAAAGGATGCAGAAACCCACAGCCAAATATTAGGCGAAGCTTAGGGAATCCTGTGGAAGAAAGGAAGGAAAGACTGAAGGAGTCAGTGAGGTCAAGGGTGCCACAAGAAATCCTACAGAATCCTCTAACCTGAGTTCATATGGGTTCATAGAGTCTGAACTGTCAACCAGAGAACATACATCAGATGAACCTAGGCCCCACACGCATATGTAACAGATGTTCAACTTGGTCTTCATGTGAGTCCCCTAACAACTGAATCAGGGGCTGTCTCTGACTCTGTTGCCTGCCTTTGGATCCCTTTCCCCTAAAGCAGACACGTGAGAGGGCATGTGACGTTTTGTTGAAAACAGATACTTGAGAGGGTACATGATGTTTGAAAAAAGTAAAACCCCACAGACAGTGAAAGGACAATCTTGCATTGCTATGTGGTGGAACACTTTGCTGGTCTTCACTAGCTGTGCAATGCTTCACTGGTCTTCACTGGTCTTCACTGGTCTTCACTTCATAGAGAGAAATGTGCCAAACAAAACAAACAAACAAAATAATAAAGAACAAACAAACAAAAACCTCATGGTCTTCTGGCTGATTCTTGCAGCTTCCCGTGACTCATACTGATTTGTCAGAACCACGCAGTTTCTGCTTCTGATTCATGTTTAGTGTCTGCTACTGGACTGGACTGCTGGTATCCTGAGAGTGAAAAGTGAAACTGCCCCCAGAGAACTACTTCTAAATAGGTCCACAGCCTTCCTATAAAACTTTTTTCCCTACCTCTGGTCAGTGGGCTACCAAGGACGTTGAAGCATTCAAAAACCCTAAATAAAGTACATTTAGAAAACTCTAAGCCTACAATTGTTGCCACTAGAAAGAAGAGGTGCTGGGGGGGGGGCGGGGGGTCTAAGTACCTCAGCAAGAATAACCTATGGGCAGAAACAGTGAAACACAAGAATCTACTAAATAAGGACCTAAAGAACAATCATTTAAAAAAAGGACAACCTGGCACTTTGATGACTCCCTGGAAACACTTTACAAACACCAATAGCATTTCCTCCCAAGCCCCTCAGTTGACAATCCAATTAGCCAAGCTGCAGCCTGGAAACAATACACATTTCTAGAGGCCAGGGGAAAAATGCACTACTGGGACTTATGGAGAGATCCCAGAGCAGGCACAGTGTACCCAGCCAGGAGCAGGCAGACACTGGTCATGAGTTGCATATAGGTCTCCACTGTGGAGGGGTTTACAGCTTGTGGGACAACCTCTGTTGAGACTCTGCCACACCTCTACGTGTATGCTATCAAGCCTAGGAGAGGGACAGGACTGGATCAAACAGGGAGGGAGGGAAAAGGAGAAGCAGACACATGAAGTGCATCTTTAGCTAGTGACTCTTAAACTGTGTGTTCCCTGCACTGGCCTCCAGGCCCTAGGTGACAGTACACCCTGTAGTAACTAGCAAGTCTACAGTATTACCGGTTTGGACATATAGTTCTGGTTATGTTTTATACTTGTCCTGTGAGACAGAGATTGTGACAATGCTTGTGCCACGTTCAAGAAAAGAGGACCAAGGCTCAGAGGTGGATATGACATGAACTGAAGAGACCACTCTCTACTGGGCTAGTGTGAAACATCCAGGACAGTTGGGCAAGAATGAGCATCTCTAGACCCTGTGGATAGTTTAAGGGACTTAGCCAGGCCAAGAGCAATCCCCAGACCTTCAAAGATAGCTCCAGCTACTCCTCAAAGCCATGCATCATAGCTCAAGGGACTCCCCTACAAGTCTTGGTGGAAGAAGGGGGATCTAAACGCTCTCCTAGATTTCTGGCTTAGAAAGCTGCTTCCTGCCCTCCTTCACTGAGCAGTGTCATAATCTTCTCTCAGACACCCCATCTCAAGCATACCCACTTCAGATCCTCCTCTCCAATTCCATCTCTGTGAGACACAGAATCACGGGTCTCCTGCACACAGTGCTCTGCTCCAGATGCTCCAGGAATGCTTCCTGAATCTGTCCTCTTCACCCCTCCATAGCCTTTCAGCCTTATCCCCTCTCCCTAAGCCACAAAGGGAAGCTCTGGCATTTTCTGGCCTCATCTCTTCCCTACACTGAGTCCTCCTCTCCTGTAATATCACTGACTTACTTTCTCATGAGACTTTAATATATGTCCTTTGCCCCTGAATACCCACCTCCTGACTCCATGAAAGGCAATCAGTATGGAACAAGATTTCTCTCACTTCCTATGGAAATAACACACCAAGCCCCAGATTCACTGTGCTTTGGTACCTATTTACCAGATAAGCTTCCTGGAGGCAAAGCAAGAGCCCATGTGACAGGGTCCTGAAAAAAAGATCCTTCTGACTTTAGAGCCCTCCCCAGAAGCTTCAGGCTAGAAGGATGAGCTGTGTCCAGGATAACAAGATGCTGATGCCATAGAATACAAATGTAAAGGGGGACCTTGATCTTGACCAAGTCCTAGAATAGGCCAACATGTGGGAAAAAATTTCAGTGCCAGAGAGATAGCTCATTGATAAAGGCACTTACTAACCCTGGTGATCCAAGTTTGATCATCAGGACCCACACAGCGGAAGGAGAGTGGCACCTCTCACAAGCTATCCACTGACCTCTAGATACATTTCATGTCACATGCCACACATGGACTAACATACCTATATAAATAGATTATAGATGGACAGACAGACAGACAGACAGACAGATGTGTATATAAATAAACTTTTAAAGGACAAATTCCAATGCAAGACAGACAGATTCTCAAAGTTCTTGAAGCCTCAACGTGATACAGTGAGAATGAGGACCACAAAGGGTAAGGAAGCATTCTCCTGCAACATGGGATCAGAACCCTGACAAATGCTTACAGGCACATTCCTGGTCCCATCCTGGCTTCTAGGATTGAGCCATGGAATAAGGAAATCCTGGGTGAGGGCCCAGCAAGGTGCCTTCTAGCTCTAATGCTGAGTCTAATGCAATTATTCTCGATTAAAACACTCCTGTGTGCTAAATTCTAGGTGATGCTTCATCATTTATACGAAGGTTTCTCAATCAAGCATTACTGACACTTCAGACTGGATAACAAAGCAGCTGACCTCTGCCCTGTCAGACAGTTAATAGCATCACTGGACTCTGTCCACTAGAAACCAGTAGCATCCCATCTACTCCAGTTTTAGTAATTGAAATGCCTTAAGACATTGGCCATACACTGCCTTGGAGATAAAATCACTCCCAGGTAAGAGCCACTAACATAGACTCTTGTAGCAACAGACACAGTTACTTCAAACTGAGAGTCAGGAGGGTTTTTTGTGACATGCTCAAGGCCTCTAAGCAAGCAGCAGAGCTCATGTTTAAACTCGAGCTTTCTTATTGAAAGTCCAAGGCACTTTCTAAAATGTAACTCTTCTACAGATGCAAGTATCAATTTTAAGTCGCTACCTGCCTCAGTCTCTTTCACATGTGAATCAGAGAAAGATCTAAACTTAAAACTATAAAATAGATGGATCACTGTGCATCTAACTCAACAGTGACCTTCAGAGGCAGGCTGCAGGATTTATCAAATGGCATACCAAGCTTGATAGTTAGATGCAGGACTTCCTTGTAAGGACCACTGTTAGCATAAAGTTACCATTTAGGGACCTAGAAGAACTGCTGTTCAGTCCCTGAGGAGACACTAGAATACCACACTCACCACCAACTGAGGCAGGATCTGGGCTCTGTCTCCTCCATAGTGGCTCTATCCATTTCGTTCCTCTCTTTCAAACCCTTGTCTGTACCTGGAGGAATCCTATAACCAGATGCAATGCCACTGGAACTCCTACATCTGGCTGCCTAGCTCCCAGGCAAAAGAAAAGGACCAGCTAGTGTTGGCAGCCTTCAACTGTGCCCAAGGTCAAGCTCACCGGAAGAAAGGAGCAAGGCCTGGTTTCCTAATGCAAACCCTGACAAGTTTTAATTATGCAGTTTCATCTCTCAAAGCATTAATTTACCCTCCTGAAGAAGAAATACAGTAATATCCACCTCACAAGGATGCGATAGAAATAAAACAAGATGTTGGAGGCTAAGTGCTGGGCAAAGTGTCTATTTCATTTAAGGTGCTCAATAAATCATTCGTTTAATAAAATTCTGAAACACTAAGCAGGACTAGGAAAAAAAGTTTTGGATGCCTCCCAGGTGTTTCTAACTCACAGACACACTGAGTAGGTACATGAATGGATGCTAAGGCGTCCGTAGTAGCAACTCTTCTAGATTTGAGGCAGCCCAGATTTAATGGAGGAATGCCTGAAAGGTAATGCAGTTGTCTCGGACCAGCCACATTTGTCCTAAAGGCAGCTGCCTGCAGAAAGCAAACCCAGAACATTTCCAAATGAGATGCCCTGGGAGAGCCTTAGGTGGGCACCAGAGCAGTCAGTCCAAGAAAAATAATAATAATAATAATAATAATAATAATAATAATAATAATAATAATAACAACACAGGTAGTTGTCAAAGACATTTGTCTGTGTATTCTGTTGGAGAACTAGCATTAGCTGCAGACAGCCTTGGCAGGGAGCCAGACGGGAAGAGTTCATAGAACAACTGGATAAATACAGCAGCTTGGAGAAGCCTGGAGTCACTGCCAAATCCTGACTGCAGCCTGTCCCCTCTGCCAGCCATGCTGGGAGAGAGGAAAGGTCTCAGCAAGCAAAGGCGAGTCAGCCAGGCCCACAGACATGAGGAAGGCAGAGTGGCCAGTGCCATCTGAACCTTATCCTGCTCTCTGACTCAGCTTAGACTGCACAAAATCTATGTCTAAAATATATTCACAGTTCATTTATTAAGCAAGGATGTGTGTAACACTGTGTAGGTGCAAAGAAATGTTCTGGACACTGAAGATTCTGCAAAGGACAACACAGAAAAGCTTCCTTCTCTTGGAGAGCTTTTGTTTGAGAAAGCACAAACATCTACAGTCTGCATTTTGGTCAGGTAACTGCACAGAACCCATACCTTGCCTCTCCTCCTGTTTAATGCTTTATGTAGGAGGAGCTAAGGTGGGAGGAGTAAGAAGAAGAAGACGAAGCGCTAGGAGTGGAAGAGGGGAACGAGGGGGGGGGGGAACATGGAGGTGGATGCTCACATGTCTCCTGCAGTCAAAGGTAGTTGGTATATCTAGGTTGGGTATTGGGTTACCCTTCTGATTGTATGGGCATCTTGTTATTGATCATTATCAAATATATAAGCCTTTGGGTAATCTAAGCATTAGAGTCTCATCTGTACCAACCCCGTGTGGTTGGCGGGATGATCCGGGCACTGCCCAGCCTTTCGGAGACAGCGTGGAAGATTGGCAGAGCCATCACCCATGGTGGTATCTCACAGGTGACAGGGCTGGTGTTTCTGGCTGGCCATTTCTAGCTGTGGCATGCACATGGCCTCTAGCAACACAACATAGCGGCTGAGCTAGGCAGAGCCGCTGCAGCTTAGATAGTCGGCTTGAGCAGCAGCCGTTTTAAATAATTACTTCAACACTTTAAAAGGGGCACCCACATTCTGCAGCTGTATTTCCTGGCCAGGGGTTCTGATGCCTGAGAACCTCTGCCCAAGCCTCCTGCCCTGCCCTCATAAGCCTGATGCATAAGCAACCAGTATTGAGGAAGAAGGCTCTATAGGAACATCACAGATGCTGGTGAGAACAACCCCTGGCACTCAGGCATCAGGGCTGCCCCAGCTGGCCAGCCTCTCAGCTCAGCAGTTCATGCTGTACTCTGACTGGGAGGGACTCTCCCTCCTTCATTCAGCCTCAGCTCCCTGCACTCACCCTCATCCTGGTCCTCACCCATCCCCTGCCTTCCTGCCTTTCCACTCACCCTTTATTTTGCCTAATCTGGGATGCCCATCTCTGATCACTGACTTTACCACTGTTACACTTCAGAGCCAAGAGTAAGTGTCATGTCCTCAGAAGCCTTCCCCGACATTCCCAGATGTGTGCATCTGGATCAGGACCCTGAGCAGCCTGGTTACACATCTTCAACCTGAACTTGTGACTCCTTGGTGTGACTGGGTGATGGTTTGTTAGATGTCTATTCCCTGCACTCACTGAAAATGCCATAAGGAAGGAAATATGTTGGATTCATGTACCACAAAACCACTGTGCCTACAATCCTGGTTGACACAAAGTAAGAGCTTAAGAAACAATAGTGGGCACTAGGAACAAAGAAATTAATATCGAGCCTGTCCTCCTTGCCCCTGGGGACTCATCTACTTCTTGCTTATTCTTCAAAACTCAGTTTGAGTGGCATCTCTTCTCCTGACCCCCACCCACCTCTAATAGATTTGGGAGCACCAACTCCCCTCCCCTCTCAAAACCCTATATTACTTATATTGTCAGTGCCATACTGAAATACAGTCAATAACTGGTATGCCCAGTGCTGGAGGGCAGAGGAAGCAATATTTGACTTTGTATTCCCTTCCCTTAGTGCAAAGCCAGGGATAGACACAGGTAGTATACGAATGAAAGTTAAGCATGAATGGGTGAGTGGGTGTGTGATACAGTTGTTGATGATGATGATGATGATGATGGTGGTGGTGGTGGTGGTGATGATGGTGATTGGGAGAGGTGTTCCTTTCAAGTCTTCTTTGGGGAGTTTTTAAACTAAAGCAGGGGCTCCATTATCCATTATCCATTATGTAAATTAATTATTTACAAGGACAAGTGACATTCATACATTTTAGAAGTTGCTTCCCTCAGTTGGGACTACCTAGGTCCTTGTACTCAAGTGGCCATAGAATGAGGCAAAGCAAAGAAAGTGTGATCTATTAAAGGTCCCCATCTGGCCATGGGGGTAGGATGTCCCAAGCATTGAGAAGACTCTGGTCTGTGTCTGTCAGCTTCAGATCCTAGGAAGAGCTGAGCCAAGCTGCCCTTAATCCCCAGAGTTCATGAGGTTGGGAGGAAGATCCTATGGCTCATGTGTATATATAACTAGGGAGATTTTTTTTTAATGTGAGTCAAGGGTTTGTTTAAGTTAGGTGTGGTGAAAGACCAGTGTAATCCAGAGGGCAGAATCCATGGGAGGAAAATGTGAAATCTTTACTGTGCTTTCTGGAAAGAAGGCTGCAGGGCCAAGTAAGCCAATGCAAAGAAGCTATTGCAATGATTATCCTTGGTTTCTAACTTCACTACCTCTGGAATTAGCTATAACCCCAGAGGCTAGCTATACCTGTGAGAGATTTTATTAGTAGCAAACTATTTGAAATGGGAAGACCAACAACCTTTAATCTTGATCTCTTGAGATAAGAAGATCCACTTTTAATCTGGGCCACACCTTCAAGTGACAGCCTATATAAAGCACAAGAAAAAAAGGAAGCTTTAGTTCTTTGTTCGATCACTCTTGCAAGTCCACTCCCTCACTGGCATTAGAGCCTACTTCTTCAGGATTCTAGCATGTACTGAAGATCAGCTGAGACATCCAACCTCATGGTCTGAACAACTACTAGGTTCTTGGACATTTCATTAATAGACAGCCCTTGTTGGACTAGCCAGACCACAACTTGAAAATAACTCTAATAAATTTTGTGTGTGTGTGCGTGTGTGTGTGTGTGTGTGTGTGTGTGTCTAATACAGCTACTATGAATAATTCTAGTAGGTTCTGGGGAGTCAGGGGTTGTTGGGGTTACCCTAAGGCAAACGGCAAAGGAACAGTGGGTTGGCTACTAACAATTGCACAAGAGAGATAGCTTGGCTGCGGCTGTGAGCTTCTGATTAGCTCCCATATGCAATGTCTTCTCACATCCCCTTCCTAATCAACAAGGCCTCCAGATAGTTAAATGTTATAGAAACCAGAAAAAAAAATCATTTAATATAGTGCTGGGGAGATGGCTCATTCTGTAAAGTGCTATTTGGCAAACACATCAGAGGTTGATCTCTCACAGCCATCTCCCCAGCACTATATTAAATGATTTTTTACTTACATTTAACAAGTATTTGTTATGGTCTAATATATGCCAGAGATTATGTTAGGCTCAGGGAGAAAAGCAGTTGCCATCAGTTCTTAGAGTTTGGGCACAAGTGTGACAAAAGCCTGTTGTTAAAGGCTTAGTCTAGCTCTGCCAGAATTAGAAGATCCTTTTAAGAGGGGGAGCCTAGAAGAAGAAAGCTTGGCCACTGGGGCATGATCATGAAGGAACTGTGAGAACTCAGGCCTCTCATCTCTTTCTCTCTTTGCTTCTCAGCTGCCATGACATGGCTAGACTCTCTGCTACACACACTCTGTAATGTTGGTGCTGCATGCAACAGGTCCAAACCACAGGCTCAAGACTCTCCAACCATAACCCAAGATAAAGCTTTTCTCTTACAAGCTGATGGTCTCAGATCTTCTGTCATAGCCAACGGTAGGCTGGCTACAGCATCTGCCTTCAGAGTCATTAAAAGGACACAGTAAATAGTGAAATAAGGAGTCCAAAAAGTAATTAGAAGACAGGTGCTAAAAGACAAATCATGCTCTGGAATTGGCTTTTCTACTGGGGTAGTCTTTTAAAAATTAGAAAGAAAGTCAAGACCACACTATGAATCAGATCACTTGCAAAAGTCCCAGAGTTAAAATGAATCAAGTGCTACAGGAAAAGACAAAGCCCTCAGAGGAAGAGAGGGGAGCCCTGTGCAAGTTCCATTTTTATTTACACTTTAATGAAATACCTCTGAAAAACCCCAAATAACGTAGTCAACTTTATTATAACTGCTCTATTGAATGATATGAACCCAGAAGAAGAAAAACAGAAAGTCTTTGCCTTCATGTTCTATGCTCTTGTCCCAGAATGACACCATAACTTTAAAATCACTTTAGTTATTAAAAAGTACATACTCTATGTCCCCAGTTGATGCCTGCCTCCCTGCTCAACAATGACATGGGCAGTCCTTATTATCAGGGTGAAAGCTTGGCCTCCTAACAAGATTCATCACATAGCTCTGCCTCTTTAGAAACTCTGTTCCCTCCTAGGGCTCAGTGGGGCTAGAGGCAAGCATACAAGAACAAGATTCATTTCATTACTGTCAGTGAGGAGAGATGTTCTGATAGCCCTCTGTCTGAGTCTAACTCCTTACCATGTTGGTACATCCAACGAACTGAATATAGAGTGTATAGAAAATATAAAGAACATGGATGATTTCTGCTTTGTGTTCAGGCAACTGGGGAACTCCTGAGAGGTTGGACAAACTGGTTTGGAGAATTCTGTTTTGGATATTTCAAGGCTGAGGTATATGTGTGACAGTCAAGCAGATTTAAAACTCAGAGGAAAAGTGTGGAAGTAACACTCTCTTTTTGAGTCGTTTAGCAAATGCCTGAAACCTTTGGTCTGTATGAGACCAAGAGAAAGGAAGCAGAACAAAAGGAGGAGTATGGAGTCCCCTTGGGAAGCGGGGACAGTTGTAGTTCCACAGGATCTGTGAGTCTGTGAAGAAGACTGAGAAAACTGGTCTTGCTTTAGGGGTTATCACTGGTATGATGATAACACAGAGGAGAAAAGAAAGAGGTGGCAGCCAGGAGGTGGTTCCCAGCTTGGTTGGATTCTCCAAAAAGGGCAAAAATGACAAACAGCAGCAGACCAGAAAGGCAGAAACAGCCTGTCTTGGCAAGCTCGTCTCAGGAGGGCAAGGATGAAATCAGCCGAATTGTGGTAGGTAGAAAATCAAATGGAAGAACAGTCGTTAGCTCAGTGCTTACGAGATGAGAACATGAATTTCTTTGCTGAGATGGAAGATTCTGAGACCAGAAAAGAACAAGCTGGTTTCTGGTGATTTTAGTGACTGTATAGCTTAGATGTTAAGTGTGCCCCCAAAGAGTTGAGCTCCTGGGTGTTACTATTGAGAAGTGGTTTAAAAAACAAAAAACAAGTCAAGGAGGTAGGGCCTAGAGAGAGGTCATCAGGTCACTGGGGACATGTTGTGGGTCACATGTGACTTCTTGCAAGTTCGACTCTCTTGAGAGGACTGTTCGAAAAGGAGCAAACCTGAATCATCACTGCCTTTCTGTTTTAGTTGGAGATGTGGTGATGTGTTCTCCACACAATCCTGCCATGGCACTAGCAACATCCACCAGTCTCTTCAGAGGCCAAGCAATGGAGCCACAAGTCTTTCATGTTTCTAAACTGTGAGTTGAATAAACGTCTTTTTGTTCATAATGGCCTGTGTCCAGTACTTCACTGTAGTTACAAGAAATCGACTAATGCAGGAGAAGTGTGAGAAAGAGCAAAGTGTTCAAAGGGAAAGGGATGACCTGAGACCTCTAGATGGAAGTGGCCATAGCAAGGAGGGGCGTCTCCTCAGGCGAGACATCATAGCAGCAAGAAGATTGAGAGCTTGGGAGCACATGATGTACAAAATGAGGGTTTTAGGAATTTAAGTGGAAACACAGATTATAAGAAACGATGCAAAGTGAAACCAGCATTCTAGTTTGTGATTTTTCTCAGTAATGCTCAGATACCCTGTGCAAAGGAAGATGGCCAAGTTCAGTATTACCTGGAAAACATCACAAAGGAGATGGATCAAGAAAACTACATGGGTAAGTAGAGATTATTATGGACCAACACTGTGAAGTTTTAGTAGGAAGACATGAAGACAAAGATTTTGTAAAAGTGGGAATCAGATTCTGTCTTACTCTGACAGAACAACGTTCATTGGAGGTACTATGAGTGGTGGGAGCTGCCCTAGTAAGTTTTGCAATATCAGGACATGCTGTGGTTGCTGGTATGAGTATAGAGTATGATTCTGACACAGGAGGAAAAGGCTCAGGTAGTAGGGAAATGTAGGTTATAAGTGAGAAGGTAAACTAATTGAGAAGCTACACTATGAAATCAGTAAACACAGGTTAGATCTGAGGAAAAAAAAAAAAAAGAGTGAGCCAGGGTGTTCAGTGGATAATAAAGAAAGGAGAGAGAACTGGCTTCCAAGATGGGGAGATGATAACAGAAACAGATGACAAGGTCTAGAAAGATCTAGAAACAAAATATAGTGGGATATTGTAGAAAGTGGAAAGAACGATTTGTAGACAATCGTATGGATTAAGGAAGGGGCCTTCTGGGAAAGAATTGAGCTTAGCAGGCTACCCTAGAACACACCCAGGTTTGGCCCAAAATAAGAAAAGGAAGAGAAAAGAAACAGCCTGGGGAGATTGGGGGTAGAGGTTCTGGACTTGGGGCAACAGCTATAGTGGGGGAAAGTAGGGGTGGGACACGGGACAGCAGGTGGGGGTGGCTATTATGAAGGTTTGGAGCAGTTCTGACTGAGCATGGATAGATGGACTGGCAGATACATAGTGGGGACGAGAACTCAGTTCTGCATCTCAGCTGTGGAACTGTCTGGGCAATGGTATAGTGGGTACCAGGGCACAGCCTCCCTTGAGTAAGACACCATGCAAGAGTGACCTTTCTTTGTGTATTGTTAATAGCAAAATTTTCAAAAATATGGATGTGTTATTAGGTCGAAGAAGATACTGTTAATGATTTACTACAAGCAATTAATAACCAGTTACTTCCACTGGCAACCTACTGGTCCCAGGACTTTACATTGTCCCATTTAAACTTCTGATAAATCTGCAAATGAGAGTATACAATTCATTTCTATTTATTGCAGGGGGGAAATTCCAAGAAATTAAGCTTTTTACCAAGAACTAACAATTAACAGCAGGAGAAAGAAACAATGAAGAGAGGCATCATTCAGATGTACTTAGTATTTATTCCATCCGGTTAACCATTTCACATACTTTCTCCTATTTAACCACCATGGTAAAACCTCAAAGTGGTATTATATTATGTATTCATCATGTGAAGAAAAGAATAGTGGCTTGAAAAGTCATGGGACTTGGCCCAGCGTCAAAACCAGCAGAGCCTTTTATTATGAATGATGCTTGGTGGACGATGTCTGCTTACATGGTAGCACACCATGGAAGTCAAGCATGGAGTCCCATCATGCAGCTGCCCCACTGAGTGACCAGTTCAAACACATAGCAGGTGCCCCTGCCACAGAGATGAATGCTGTAACTTTTAACCATGTTGGACTCTCACCCTGCTGAGCCATCTTCCAATATGAGCTAGCTAATCAGACATGTCTAGGGCCAGGGGCTTCAAGCTGCTTCAATTTTTTTAAGCACACCAAAGAATAGCAAAGAAAAATGAGCAATCCAGACCCAGAAAGAGATTTGGCCCAATGCCCCTAAATAGCTCTTACCACTCTAGAAACAGACCCTCCATCTGGGATTACAGATGCTGTTTCGTGACCCACAGTCTGGTAGCCTGGCCTGCAGGGGCTGTCAAAAAGATCACAAAGTCCTGGCATGTGTGTGGCAGCAGAGGTGAGTCAGGATGGTTTCTGGGGGTGAAGGCTGATCTGGACTCAGGCAGATTGAAGATAGAGATTGCCAAAAAGGCAGCCAATTGTCATATTCTGTGCATCTATTATCCCTGTCCATAAATGACATGACTTCAGAGGATGAGACACACACAGAACTCCAGCTACCAACTGAGAGATGGCTGTAGACATGAACAGCTGCAGAAGATACAGTATTCCCTTGATATCTGCAAGGGACTGTTCCTGAGATGCCCTGCCCCCACATGGGTTAAAAAAAAATTGTATATAGGAAATGATATAGGATTTGCATAAATCCCAAATATATCCTATATGCCTTAGTTCATCTGCAGATTATCTATAATAACTCAAACAATGCAAATACAATGTAGACAGTTGTGCTGGTATTGTTTGGGAGATAATGACAAGAAGACGACATCTGTATGTATGCAGTGCAGATTGGACCATTGTAAACCTTGGTTCATTCCTCACCTGCAGTTGGTTCAGGGTGAAGATGCAGACTCCACAGATACAAAGTGCTGTCTGTACTAGGAAGCCATAGAAGGGGAAAGCAGAAGAAACAGGAGCATCCTTTCGGAGCACCAGGCACCCATGTGCACACAGGTGCACGCACAGACAACCCTACTTATGAAGTGCTCACTGCTCAGCACAGAGCTGCACCTAGTGACAACAATAGCCAGTCATCCCAATGCACACTCTAGCTCACAAACCAGTTGGAATCTGGGCTCCAGCTTCCCTGATAGAAGCAGATAAGGTAACTCGCTGTTTTAAAGAACAGCCTTTCCCAACCCAGAATCTCCTACTTTCAAATTCAGTTAAGAGTTATACGAGCAATAAAAAGCACCTAATGTGAGGTTTATATTAAGGAGAAGACAATATATTGAATACAAATGTCGTTGGGCTTGTATTTTTTTAAGCATTTCTTCTAGCCCAGACCTGCCTCAAACAACTGCAAATGTAAAATTGCCCTTCATAGACCCTGCCTGGCTTCATAAGGTTCCTAGAAAAGTATTTTTAAAGGTGTACGTTTGTCTCTTCCACTCTTTTCATTTGTGTTCATGTTAGACTTGTGGATTTTTATGTTAACAGTAATTTTCCAGGGATGCAGCCCCTACCCCTATGGAAAACAAAGCCACACTCATAGGAAATTGAACCAGCCTTTAGAGAGTAAGAGTGCAGGCAGGTAGCTCAGGACTAATATGGTTTGGGGTAGCGTGGCACTAGTCATGGAGCTCTGATGGGCTGGCCACCCATCTGACTGGTTTCGGGGTTAAACAATAAAAAGTACTAAATGCACAGAGGGGTCCCAAGCTGCTGAGCAGCGGATGTCTTTTCTCCCCACTATGAGTATCTTGCCAAGGGTCTCCAGACCTAGAAGTGAGGAAGGTTTGGGAAACCTATGCCCATGTTCACTGTTCAAGGGGGAATGTGCCAGAGCTGACTTAGATGTGAATGTCTTGTTAGGACCCCCTGGCAGGGTGTAATGAAAGATTACCACCCTACCCAGACTTTCTGCCTGAATGTAGCCATTAAACCTGATGGGATACATAGAGCAGCTATACAAACAATGTACAAGAACAGTGACCGGCAGATGTAGGGAAAGGGTGAAGACATTAAATCTTCTCTAAGCTTACCAAGCACTTCGGTCCTTGAAGGCAGGTGCAGCCTCGAATGTGTGGAACAAATCAATCTCAAACACCATAGCTAGCTACCAGGTGGGCCCCAGAGGAGAGCCCAGATGGTTAAGTGGGGTACAGAAGAGAGTGAGGACCTCAAAAACAGCTCCTAAGAGTGATTCGTGGACCCCTTTGTTCACTCCTGTGCTGCTCACTGGGGTGCAGCATCCTAATCAGCATAAAGAAGCCTAGGACTGACTTTAAAGGCAGATAGCCATCAGGTTCCAGACCGGCCACTGGGTGGCACACCTAAGGGAAAAAAGAATACAATGTCTGCCCTGGAAACTTGAATGGCCATAGAAATCGGCCTACAGGTAACAAGCTGAACCTGTGGTCTGAACCTGTGAACCTGGAGGAACAAAAGGGAAACATGCTCTGCGTGCTTTAAGCAATACAAAGTGTCAGTTTGACTGGATTGATCTGGAAACATCTAGAATACAGTGTCAGTTTGATTGGATTGATCTGGAAACATCTGAAAGATATATCTCTAGGTAGGTCTATGAAGGGGTTTCCAGGAAGAATTTGCTGGGGTCGGGGATGGTTCCTCAGAGCGAACAGGACCTTCTAACTGATGTCTAGATAGAAAATCCAAAGGCGGGGTGCAGTGAGAGAAAGCAACTTGCCTGGCTGCTCCTGCTTCATTGTGACTGAGAGCATGTCTCTCTCACCTGTGCAAGCAGACAAGCCTCTGCAGCACAAGGACTGAGTACCAGGGACTCCCCAGAAATCTTCCTCATTTTGAGTACCTGACTGAGGCTGCTAAAGCATCCAGCCTCATGCACTAAACAGGTCATCTGCCTCTCCAGTGTTCCGGCATCCTCTCTAGGACTATCCAGCCCCTTCTGTGTAAGCCTATGTAATAAATCCCATTTTATGGTGCATACATGAATTTTACAAGTTCTGTTCCCCTAAAGAAGTCTAATACCAATTTTGTAGGTTTTTTTCCTCATTGCTATGAAAAATATTTCTATTAACATACTAGATCTTATTGGCCTGTATATAATACTTTACACAACAATGACAGAATATCATTATTACTATATAAAACAGAACTTTCCCAAGAACACCATAGCCCGTATGATAAGACAAATACAAACAAATATAAAAATTGAATCATACTAAGTATATTATCTAATGAAACTGGCTCAGAGTAGAATTCGGAAATATAAATATAACAAGAAAATTCTTTAAAACTTGAAAAATATATTTATAAATAATCCATAGGTCAAAAAGAAAGTCCACAAGAAGCTATATGAAAGGAAAACTACAACATATCACAATTAAAATTTCACTAAAAATATATGTCAAAGAATTACGTTAGTGTTAGTATTAGTAATCTATTCAATTGAAAGTGACTGAAATTATTTCCTAACAGGAGAATGTAGATATTAACTCAGCTCAATTTGGTTCAACTTTAAAAAGAATGAAATTCTGCTATATACATCAACTTGGATATGTTTAAAAGGCATTATTCTGAAGGAAGCCAAAAATTTTTTTTCTTTTGTTTTGAGATTATAACATGGTCACATCATTTCCACCTTCCCGTTCCTACTGCCAGCGCCTCCCATTCACCTCCCTAGGCTCTCTGTCAAATCCATGGCCTCTTGTTTCTATCCTTCCTTGTCTGCTTGTATGGTTTACTGTTTTGATTCTGATGTGTGTTCAGTATATGTGTGAGGATGTGTTTGCATGAGTACATATGAGAACACACATGTGGGAAGACTGGAGGTCTCTACCAGATATCTTTCTTGATTACTCTCTAGTTTATTACTTTTTGAGACAGGGTCCCCTACTGAGTCCATCTTTCACCAACTGTCTAGACTAGTAGCCAAGCAAGCTCGGGGACCTTCCAGTCTCCACCCTCCTCCCACACTACTAAGACTACTGATATGCACAACACTTCACATTCACGTGGTGCTATGGATAGATCTCTAGTCGTCAGTTTTTTTGCACAGAAGACATTTGACTTGAGTCATCTACCTAGCCTGGGCACTTCCATTCACACAGCAGTCTAAAATGATAAAACTGTCAAGATGAGCAGATTAGTGATAGGCAGGACTTAGAAACAGAAAACAATGGCAAGACCATGAAAGGATAGCATCAGTGACATTTTTACTTTAACTGTTCTATATTTAAAATCCAAACTTGCAAACACCGATTAAACAAGCAGACGAAAATAAACATGCCCTGGCAGAATGAGATGGCTCATAAGGTTGAGGTGCTCCCTGAGCAAGCCTGACAACATGAGGTAGATCCCTAGCTTCCTTGGTGGAAGAAGATAACATACTCCCTACAGTCATCCCAACTGCCACATGCCACACTTATGCACCCTCAGATATACACATTATGCACACATGCACACATGCACACATGCGCACCTGCACCACACTTACACACAAACACACACATACACAAACACACACATCAAACAATTACAGTATTATTTAAGATATCAAGCCTCAGATTGTTGCCAAATCTTTAATGAGAACATTTTAAGTTAAAAATTACTTATGAAGGAAAACCCCCATTGAAATGAGGAAACAGGAAATGTACGTGGATGAGGCATGAAGGAGCAGAGGTGACTGCCTGTGGACCTCACCTGACTGTGTTCAAATAGCTCCTCTTTAGCCTAGAGTCGTAGTCACCTACTTCCCTTCAACTTGGCAAGTCCTTCTTTACGGACTTGCTTGTACATCTGAGTGTATGAAACATTCCCTAAAGAAATTTGGTCTTGCAGAGGAACGACACCTGCTACAGGGACGAGATCTGCTTCTGTGGTACCTTGTAGCTGCCACACAGCACAGCAGCCATCAGTGCTGAAGCATACCTTAGCTTTTGTAGGATGTGCCTAGGATAGCTCCATTGTTAAAATGTACCGGAGCCCATGGAACTTTCTTTCAGGGTGTCTCTGCTCTGGGAGCTTCCTCTTCTTAGATGGGATTGGGGTCACTGGAATCTTGCGTACAGCGGCAAAACCCCTATTTCCATGCAAGGTTACATTCAAAGTGATCCTGTCATGGAGGGAATAGATACAAGTCGACCAAAACACCAAGATATTACAGAAAATAAGAAATGAAAGGCACAGCAGCAATGCCAGCTTTGATCTGTCCCATGTTCTAACAGCGACTAGTTCCAAAGAAGTTGACTGACATTGAGTTCCCTGCCCCTTTATCCCCTGTGAGCCTTTTGAACTACTCAGGCAAACCGAAGGCACATCCTGGAATTACACATTTTTATATAATGCAGGCTGCACCTCTGTTTTTAAAATTTTTAGAACTAGTGCTCACAGATGTAAACTTCATTATGTTTTTTTTTTTTTTTTTTTTTGCACTTGTATCCTCCTGTGTTTCAATTTCTCAAGTCTCAGCAAAATCCTAGTTTAACCGTCTGGCCTTTTCACAAAATTATCCTGGTAGTTACTGGCCCTGGAGGAGTATAAACAGATCTCTCTCTCCTTATGGCCCCCCAGACTCAGGCAAGAAGGAGCCACATTTATTGCTGTGATCTTTTATTTAAAGGGACTTTGTTGAGCTATGGATACCTCTAAAAAAGAGAGAGAGAGTAATTAAATTTTTTTAGTATACAGATATAGCAGCCGCATTTGAAAGCCACCATGAGGACCATGCTTGTCCCTCTTTCACTGGCTTATTTATTTACTTAGTAAGTATTCACTGAACACACAACACATCTACATGTATTCTGTGACAAACTCAAATAGGACAAAGCCAGGCAAAGAGACCGAAGCTCAGTTTTAAGTGCTTTTGAACAGCAAACAAGGTACCACAGACCTTGGTGCTACCCCTAACTCACCCTGGAAAGCAACGGATGACTGACCTCCAGCCTCACTGACTCATTTCACCAAGCCCATGCCAAGCCCTCCTTCTATCCCCCTGCTCAAGCACACTGGAACCAGCCCAGCCTGAAACCTTCAGGGCAACTGGAGACACTTATTTCCCAAGTGACAGCTTACATGTATGCCATTGCAGGCTCTGAGCTAGAAGGTGGAAATGCAGAGATGAGGAGGCTCCAGGAGGCAGCTCCCCTCCCAGCCTTTGTCTGCAGAGACCTTTTAGGGGGTGGAGCTGAAGAATGGGGGGCCCTTGGCACATCAGCTGGCTAGGGGAGCCCATGAGGCAGCTGGCAGCTGCTCCTCCAGATATAGCCCTGCTGTCCTGGGAACATGGCAGCTTCTTATTCAAAAACAAGAAGTATTTTTAATTCTCTGGCATTTGTGCCCTATTTAGAATATTACTTCAGTCACTAATCAGGGAAGCCGAGCTGCTCCAGACTCCCTGGGTTCTCTAGAAGCTTCCTGAAAAGACGATGGCACCAGCAGCCAGCAGAACGTGGGCCAGCTGCTCTGTGGAGCCCCAAGTGAGCCTAACCACATCCCAGCTGCGCAGGTGCAAGCCCAGGGAGGAGGCTGCTGCTTACAAGCATCAGTACCAGGAGAGCTCCCTATGGAGAAAGCTCTGCAACTTAATGGCCAAGAGGCATCCAAAAAGATGCCCAAACACCTGAAGACAGGGAAGCATGTTATAGGAACACCCCACTTAAACTCACCTGACAGGGGAGGATTTTAAAGTCCAGCGATGTTAGCCAAGCATTTGCCAGGGAGTCCTGGCAATACCACTGTGCAGATTTTAGATGCTGTCATTGTGTCAAATTCTTTTAAAACTTCTCTCCTCTCACCCTTCTTCTCCTCCTCCTCCTCCTCTTCCTCCTCCTGTATCTCCTCCTCCTCCTCTTCTTTTTCCTCTTCTTCCTCCTCCTCCTCCTGCTCCTCCTCCTCCTTTTCCCCCTCCTTATTGGCTCAGCTTTCTGGAAAGCTCTGACTAATCCACTCTCCCTGCAGCCTTTTCTGGCCGTGACTTGCTGATGGACAGAGAGTGAGTGGACTGACTACTCAGCCCCCATTATCTCTTGCTTAAAGAAAAGGAGCCACAAATCAGTCACCAGTTGCCACCACATTTGCATGTGGCTGGTATTAACCTCATTTAATCAAAGAAGGAAAGCTGAGACAAAGGTAGAAAGGATTTCAAAAACAAAATAAACATCTATATAAAATAAATGTTAATGGGCTTGACTGTATCAAAATCAAGAGTTGAAACTCTCAAGCACAAAAGACAAACGGAAAAATACTTAGAACTGACTATAAGTTCATATCAATAATATGTAAAGAACTTCTACTTACTGATAAGAAAAGGACCTTCACTTCTGAGCAAAGGAAACACCCATGGGCAGTAAAGCTACTAAATGTGTAAATTCAATGGTGCCTGCCTCTACAACTAACACATAGGTGGGCATAGATGGGGCATAGAAGGAGGAAGATCGGGAGTTCAAGGCTAGCTGTGGCTGCATAATGAGTTCAAGACTAGCCTAGGCTACAGAGCAAACCCTGTTAAAAGAAAAAAAACAAAACAATAAAATCCAGAAAAAAATACCATTTTTACATGCATTCTGTGAACACAAACAAGAAGGCGCCATATGTTGTAGAATATGTGCATCCCGAGCATATTCCACACTTGGCAGGTAAGAGGACACACTGGTATAATTAATTACAAAGACAGTTTGTTGTTTCACATGAACATTCAGAATGCCACTCTTAGAAATTCCCCCACATGTTAGCAAGATGCAAGTATAAGAAGGCTCATA
Organism: Arvicanthis niloticus; assembly: GCF_011762505.2. Classification (NCBI taxonomy): domain Eukaryota; kingdom Metazoa; phylum Chordata; class Mammalia; order Rodentia; family Muridae; genus Arvicanthis; species Arvicanthis niloticus. Next base: position 87,528,981 of record NC_047660.1, on the reverse strand, counting down.
GCCACACAGTTCAGAATAGCAACCTCCTGGCACTGTACCCAACTCCCATCACCACTTGCAACAGCATCCCACTGTCACACCATATAGTATTTGGAGTGCTGTGAAATGAACTCTGGCCACATAGCACAATGAGCATGCCACAAACCAGGGATCATCATTAATTCAATTCTGAGGTTCAAAATATAAATGAAAAATCACGAAGTTTAAAAAAAAATGTATCCTTCCCTGGGCAGACTGAAGCTGGTCTCATCCTAACACATGAATTAAATATTCATTGTAGAATAACTTTTTTAAAAACAGTAAGTCACTTCTGAAATTCCTCAGACCAATACATAAATGGAATTTCTATGACAGCATCCAAAAGAGATGAGCAGGGATTCAAATGGCAGAGGATAAGGACTTTGCTGGAGCCATTTTATTTATGCATGCATTCAGGCAGAGCTAAGAGAGAATTCTATAGCCCTGATGATAAAAGTTAACAGGAATATCAAGCTACAGAACTTGGGAAGGAAATGTCTTCTAATCAGTCTGTCTGCTAGAACCAATTGCCTGAGATAAAGCCAGTCCATGCAACTGACGAGGAAAAATCCGGAGTTTATTGAACAAATGAAACAGCAATGATAAAAGAGGCAGTATCCCTACCAAAAGGGAAGTAAATATAGCTGGAGCAAGATTAAAAGTTGTATAAGAGTTCAACTTCCCAGAATCCCTTTGTGATCTTCGCCTTGCAAATGCTTCTCCACCCTCCTAAAAGAATTTTAGAGAAACTTGAACATGGACTTATCACAACAGTCTGCTCCTACACTAGAAGGATAAGTTTCAAAACCCATAGACACTAATGAAGCATCGCATATACTGTTTGTTCCTATTCTTACAGAGATTCGATGGTTTAATTTACGTTACATGTTGAAAAATTAACAATAATGAAAATCAGTCGCAGAGACAAAATCACCTGCATCATCACATCAGTGCCTTGGGGCCATCAAGTAAAGCAAATGTTTCATGAACACAATCCCTGCAATATCAGTGACCTGCAATGGCTGTCTAGGGACGAATGGGCAGGTCCCCTGTACAGCATGGACACTTTAAACACAGGAGTGATCTACATTCTAGGCAGGATGAAGCAGGACCATGAGATTTCATCATGCTACTCGGAGTCTGTGTAATTTTTAATATTATTTATTTCCAAAATTTTCTGTTTAGTATTTTTGCAGTGGTTGATCATGGGCACCTAAAAGAACCGTATACAAAAGTGTAAATAAGAAAATACTACTGTACTGTATCTGAAATTTCCCTACCTAAACCTAATTGTGGGTCAGTTAATAGCCAAAATTCCATACATTAAACACCACAGTAGAGAAAATGGTGGACCAGTTTTTGAAAGGTAGATAATAAACATCATCAGAGGATTGGTCCAAAAAGCTATTTAAAAAAAAAAAAAAAAAAAATCAATGGTCTCCAAAGAGATAATTTAAAAAAAAAAAAAAAAAACCTACCTTGTTACCTCCTTGATTCTAGGCAGTGATTTAAAAATCACAATTGCCTGATTCAAGTTTGAATATTGTCTTAGTTATAATTACCATCATTATGATGAAATACAACAACCAAAAGCAAGTTGTGGGAAAGGATTATTTGGCTTACAGTTCTACCATAGTCCATCAAGGAATGAAGCCAGAACAGGAACTCAAGCAGGGCTGGAACCTAGAGGCAGGAACTGATGCAGAAGCAACAGAGGGGTGCTGCTTACTGGCTTGCTACTGATGGTTTACACAACCTGCTTTCTTATAGAATCTAAGACCACCAGCCTAGGGATGGCACCACTCACCATGGGCTAGGCTCTCCTTCATCAATCACTAATTGAGAAATCGCCTTGCAGCCTCATCTTATGGAAGCCTTTTCTTAATCAATGTCCCCTCCTCTCAGATGACTAGATTGTATCAAGTTGACATAAAACTATCCCGCACAACTGACCCACTGTCAACTTGACACACAAACACATCACTGTTAAGCCACAACCCTTACTGTCTCATTCATCCCTAAAATCTCACATTAAAAACATGAAGGAGTTTTAAAATCCCAGTCTTTACAAATTAAACACATTAAAGTTTCAGTCTCTTTAAAATAGTCTCTCTCTTAAAATCCAACATCTTTTAAAATTCAAAGTTCTCTCAACTGTGGCCTCTTGTAAAATAAAAAAATAAATACTTTCTTAGTTCAAGAGTGAAGTACCAAGGCACAGTCACAATAAAATCAAAGCAAAATCAAACTCCAAAAGTATAAACAACACAACATCCAATGACTAGTATTCACTCATGATCTTCTGGGATCTTGCAAGGGGCTGGAGTCACTTCTCCAGCTCTGCTCCCGACAGCACACACGGCTTGTCTTCAAGGTTCTGGCTAGCTCCACTCCACAGCTGCGGCTGTTCTTGGTAACATGGTACTAGCACTTCCAAAATACTGGGGTCTTCTGCTGAGACTGGGATGTACTTTCACCGATAGCCTTTCCTAGGCTCTCTTCATGGTGCCAAGCCTCAACTTCTCAGCATACCTCCTTCCATCCTGGGCCTTCAACTGCCACTGAGGCTGCACCATTACCAATGGCCTCTCACAGTGCCAAATCTCAGCTGTTCTCCATGAGCCCCTCAAGGCTTCAAAACAAGTACCACCTGGGTGACTCCTACACTACCCAGTCAGCTGCCAGCACAAGGTACAACCTTGGAACACAGCTTCTGTGTGCTATAAGGAAACACTCTCTAGATGACTTCACCCCAATGATGGATGCTGGTCTCTTAAATCCCTGCTAATTTCTCAGCCAAGCAGCATGGAGTATCCCAGGAAAGCAAAGGTTTCACTTGGGTAGTTCTGGTATCTTGTTAATCACAGCCCCAGCTAACCAAGACCACAGAATCTTTCATTCAAAATAACAAATGGCCCTGATAGTCTTTAAATTCTCCTGAAAGCCCACAATCCAGGCCTCCATCTTCTACATTGCCCTCAAACATTCTTCCACACTCCTACAGAACAGCTCACCAAACACTGAATACTCAATGACTTCCCCCGTCAAAACATACAAAGTCCTTCCACAATCCCCCCCAAAACTACATGGTCAGATGGGTCACAGCAATCTCTCACAATCTTGGTACCAACTTGATTTAGTTAGGGTTGCTGTTGCTGTGTTGAAACAAAAAGCAAGTTGGAGAGAAAAGGTCCATATCACAGTCCTTTCCTGAGGGTTGGAACCAGGTAGCAAGAGCTGATGCTGAGGCCATGGAGAGGTACTGGCTTGCTTTCCATGGCGTGCTCAGACTGCTTTCTAATAGCACCCAGGACCTCTAGCCCAGGGATAGCAGTACCCACAATGGGCTGGGGCCTCCTACGCCAATTGCTAATGAAGAAAATGCATTACAAGCCTGTCTACAATCTGATCTTGTGGCGGTATTTTCTTAATTGATGTTCCCTCTCTCAGATGACATTAGCTTGTGTCAAGTTGACATAAAACTATCCAGCACAAATATCATGCCCAGAATAGGATCTAGAACAAAACCCCCAGACAACTAACTCTTAAACACCCACAGAACAACCAACTCAGTCACTTCCTAGGTCAATCTTTCTCTTCCAGGAAGCTATCTCCGAAGGCCCTTAGAATCATTAAGGGTATCTTACACAATTAACCACAATATTAGGCTGGCAAGATGGTTCCATTAGTAGAGTACCTGCCACACAAGCATGAAAACCTGAATTCAGATATCCAGCACTCATGTGAAGAAAATAGAGCCAGGTACAACATTGTGCATCTGAAACTGCAGAGTTGGAAAGACAGAGAGCCCCTCTGTGAGCTCTAGGATCAGAGGGAGATCCAGTCCCTAAACATATGGTGAAGGAGCTATTGAGGAAGACATCTGATGCCAGCCCCCAAGCCTCTACACACATATGCACCAACATACACCACAAGCGAGAGTGTGCTGAGCACTTGAATTTCAGCATCAAGCAAGCACAAAATGGTGTCTACTTTCTTGGGGCCTGCTTGTTATCAAAGGTGAAAAAAAATCTTCCATCAGATAGTTAGAATACTGCATGTTTGATTATAAATCAAAGTCAAAGTGATGAGGGCAAACAGGACACTGAGGGGCTGGGTCATGTTGATGGGGATGGAAGCTGGGGTGAAGGAGCAAAGGTTATATTGATTTCTGAACAGTGAACTGCAAGAAGTTGATGGTGTGTGGGTGTGGGTGTGTGTGTGTGTGTGTGTGTGTGTGTGTGTGTGTGTATGTGTGTGTGTGTGTAACAAATAAAGTTAAGGAATACGTTGGACCGTGCATGGACTATGAAAGCTAAGTTCAATATTTTGATCTTCACTTTAAATTCAAAAAAAATCTTAAAGAAAAATTGGGATGTGTGGAATTAAGTGTAGCGAGTATTTTCATATATTTCATTTTGAAAGTATCACTCTGAACTAACAGAACTCCGAGTCTCTAAGTGGAGTCTTATCCCAGCATCTCTCAGAGGGACAATTCAAACTTTAACTTTGGAGAGTAAGGATTATTCACTCAAATTGGATAGCCAGACTTGGGTAATTTATTTTAGGAATGGATGTGTAGACATGGACCCTGAGAGACTGCACCAAGAGGGGAAGAGAGAAGCCAGAGTTAGCTGGGTAGTACATGCCACAATGCTAAATCCAGTCTCCTAGCTCAAGCTGCTGGGAGTGGTTTGAATTGTTTACTGAGCTATTTAGCAAATAGCTCTAGACTCTAGACTCAACAGTGATCAGTTCTAGATGAGGTTGAAATGTCAGCATTTCTTTGATGTAATATAAAAGAAAAGGTTCAAAGATGAAAGGAATGCTAGCGTTCACCATGGTCGCCGCACCCCTCTAACGCCTGAAGGTCATTATCTTTACCAGGTGTTGGGAAACAGAGGTGAGAAATATAACAGCATTTTAATAGTGAGTCTCAACAGGTTGAAAGGATACTCAAGGGTAATTGCAAATGTCCCCAGACTTCAAAAGTGGAGGATTTTTGAAGGCCAGATGAAACCATCCTAATATCAAGTATAGTGAGCCCCATGGCCAGGAAAACCAGCAGTGCCAAGGGAGTTGTCAGAAGACTGTCACCCACAGGATGAGCTTGCTCTGGTTAATTGGCCTTGAGACCCCAAAACAAAAGTAGACAGATGACCCAAAAAGCCCTCACTTAACTTGTGTGACTGGAGGTGAGTAGAAAGGCCTTATCAAAGCCACAAAATGGGGGCATATCCCAGTATAGTACCACTGGAAAGGGTAAAGACTTTGAGAGGTGATACCTTGAGAAAAGTTAATAGGCATGCTGTCAAAAAGGATTAGGGGGCTTGGAAGAGAGCTCTGTGGAAGAGAGCTTTGTCGTTGTAAGCACTTACTATTCCTATAGAAGAGCCAGGTTCAGTTCTTAGCTACCATATCAGCTCACAACTAACGATAACTCTAGCTCCAGGGGAGCCAACACTGTCTTGCCTTCATAGGCTTCAAGATGCACATACACTCACTCAGACGTGGACAAAATAAAACTTACATGAAAAATAAATAGGAGGTGGCAAAAGGGAACCTGCCCCTCCATCTTCTCCTCATAGCTTCCTAGCAATGAGGTAACCGGCTTTGCTCCAACATGCACTCCCAACATAAAGCACTGCCTCACCCTAAGCTCAAGACTCCAAAACTGCAAGCTATCTCTGATACTTTATAATATCTAACACGGATTTTGGAAGGCAACTGAATATGAGGCCAGAGTCTTTGTAAATAGGACTAGCACTCTTATAAAAGAAGCCTGAGAGAGTTTCTTTGATATTTCCCCAAAGAGAACATTCAGTAAGAAAAGGTCTCTCACTAGCTCAGAAGTATGCTTTCACCGGGCATCTAGTCCAGTGTCATAGTGATCCAGGGGATCCAACCTCCAGAACTATAAAAATATTTTATTTGTAAACTATGCAGAGTATGGCATTATGTTACAGCAGTGTAAATTGTTTCAGACACTTAGAAGGGTAAGTTTGTATTGGAGGAAAGGAAACACATGATTTGGGGGCCATACTAAATAGTGGGTTTTAACTAACCTGAATTTCTAAAAACCAAAGTCTGCCCAAGGCCAGGTAGGGATTAATGGAGGTTGCTATATCTGTAACTTTTCTGTTGTTGTGACAAAACATGACCAAGGCCACTTACACAAGAAGACATTTATTTGGGCTTATGATTCCTGAAGGATGAATCCAATGTGTAAGGGGGACACAGCAGCAAGTGGTAGCCTTGGTGGCAGGAACAAGAAGCTGAGAGCTCACACCCTCAAACACAAACAGGAAGCAAGGAGAGCAAACTAGAAGAGCCATAGGCTCTAAATTCTTAAAGCCCATCTCCAGTGACATGCTTCCTCCAGCAAGGTCTCACCCCTAAACCCCCCTCAGACAGCACCATCACTAGGAATCACACATTCAAATACATGAGCCTACTGGCGATGTTTCTCAGTCAGCACATCACAGAGGTCAAGTGTAGAGCACAGTTTTGACTGCAGCCAGCACGTAATGAGTACGGTGGGCCCTCATACCTCCTCAATGGTTATTCATGTTTCCTAAGTGTATTTGGGAATGGGTATCTTCAGCAATGATTCCAGCTTCCCAAGTAACTTTCCAATCAGAGACAAGAAAGCAGGAAGGGCAAACAGAAAACATACCTTTTTTTTTTTTTTACAAAAGTAACACAACAAAGTGCCACTCTGTCCCTAGGGGAATCTGAGAAAACAAGCCTGTCATTAAATATTTGGTGAAAAGCAGATGCCCACAGTCAGAACCCTCCATAACTTCTGGTTTGGCAAATGCATAAGATAGTAATTCACAGAGACCAGCAATGGATGGTCCTAAACTTAACCAACTAGTGACTCCCACTGTATGTTCTGCTCCTGATGTGGTCTCTTGATTATACCAAATCAATACAGATCCTAGCAGCTGGAACAGGGTTATTGATCTGTCAGTACTTCTCATTCCAGCATCACAGCACTAACCAAAAGGGATACAACAAGCCTTCAGTGATATACCAGTGCAGAGTATCAATTTTCTGATTTGGAGCCACATAGACCATAAAAATATGGTCTGACAGCCACTAGAACATCGTGTTAGTCTACATTGATGGCGTTGTGATAAAAAGACAGAGCGTAAATTAGCAGGTGTGTGCATGGTAAGGCAAAAGCTTATATATAAAGCAAACAAATAACTAACCTTTATGAAAATAAAGAAAACTGCCAGCATTGGTTACATTTTCTGAAGTTGCAGAGTCCTGGGGTTTGCCAGAATATACTCCACAAAATAAAAGGGAAAAAAAAAAGCTATTCTGGGGATTCTGCCACAAGCCAGATGAATCACAACTGCTGTGAGGGGCTATCCTCTAAGCCAGACTGTTGCCCTTTTCATGAGATCAGCTAAGCCTACTCAATACAGTCAATCATAATGAGGCCTGTAGACCTCTGGCCTTATCTCCTAGCAGGAGCAGGATGAGGGATTATCATTGGACCTTCACCTGAGTATCTGGCCACTCCCCCAGATATTTGTCTGCAGATCCACTCTAATTACTTATGGCTCTGAAACCTGGAAAGTGCCACAGTATAGAGGCAAAAGAAGACTAGGGTTAGAGCCCTCCATCTATGAGGCCACAGGGCAGTTCACATTCATGCTATATATTTTACTGTGCTGATGCTTCCAGGTCACCCTCTGTTAGTACCCCTCATCCACTGATTCCCCAGGGTGAACTCTAATGAGGATCATACTTCATATTAATGTTGGGATCTCAGGAATGTGTGGGTCCCAGGAATCAAACTCAGGTCATCAGGCTTGACAAAAGGAACCTTTTCCAGGTGAGCCATCTTGTGTGATAACTGTGAGTGGGGTCTTGACAAGGATGTTGCTCTCTCTTCTTCAGTATATAACCCTTGACATTCAGCTCTATGGCTTGGGAGTAAACTTGTGTGCTCTTTGGCAAGGGACTGGGGTCATTTTGGAAGGCACATCCTGGCATTCAGCATAAGGGGGAAAAAGTATTTACATGTGAAAACCATATTAGTGGGTAGCCATAATATTCTAACAATATTAATATTCTAACCATATTAAAAGCCAGCCTGACTTACATGGTGAGATCCAGGACAGACAGAGCTACAGAGTAAGACCCTGTCTCAAAAAAAGTTAAATAGAAGTAAAAAAGATGAGATTCAGAGGCACATTCATGACGTGGCAATGCCACTGAGCCCACCCATAATGGCTCCATGAGATAGATGAAAGGAATCAGCCCAGGTTCAGCCACCCATGGTCCTGCTATCTCATCAAACTACGTCCAGTGGAACCTAACTGTTCTCTACAGCCCAGACTTTTCTGGTTGCCTCCTGTGGCTTTACTCTTTTCTTCATAAACCAGAGCAGCAGTAGATCTTACTGATGAAGAGAGAGAAGAATCTCCCAAGAAGGAAGTGCTCCAAGGGATACAGCTTCTGTTTCCTCCTCATTCTCTCAGCTCCCTGTGGATTGTAAGAGCTGCCCAGAACACACGCCCATCATTTTCTCTGGTGAAGCTGACTCCCCTTATTTATCAGGAGCATCCTAGATGTAGGAGACAAGGGAGTAGGCAGTATCAGATACACAGAGAGAAAACAGAAGCTGGGAAACAAAACAATTTCCAGAGGATGCAAATGACCACGATATGGCCATGGATGGAGGAAGATGGGACAACGGAAGTGGATATAGAAACAAGAAGCTCAAGAGATGAGGTATCATAGCAGCAAAGAGCACTGTGGGAATGGTGAAGTTACCCAGCATTGAGTCTGGACCACAGGTGCCAAGGAAGACAGTTCTCCAGGGCCAGAAATGCAGTGGCCAGATGGGAAGTAAGAAGGAGGCTCTGTGGAATGCTCAAAATTGACCTTGCTAGCAGTGGGTGTTACAGGAATATCAAAGACCTTTGTTTCCAAATCCTAGAGGCCCAGAACAGCAAATGTTCACTGAGGAATCAAGGAAAGCAAGCCTTCTTTGCGCTTAACCATGCAGTAGTTAGAAATGATCTTGCTCTACAGTTCCTCTCCAAAATGCATATGGACCTCTTCTGTCTCCTTCCTGTATATTCCTAGGGAGCTAAGAACAGCAACAGGCACAAAGTAGGATCTCAAACAATTGCATGGGACACCATGTGAATGAATGATCCTGAGTCTCCCTTTGCTCCATCTCATGTCTCTTCACCTTCTGCGACATCTTGTTTTCAAGGGCTCTGAAGAATGACTGGCTATAAGCCTATCATGTTCTTTTATGTGTAGTATTTTGTCTCTTCACAAAATAAGGAACCCTTTAATGTTCATAACCATGTGGCTAAGAAACCAGGGGTTTAGAATCTAAGGCATTATTCCACACTCAGTGTCCTAAGGACACTGTGTCCTGGTGAAGAGCAATATTGTCTTAAATCTGATGGGGGCTCATTCATTCACTCAACAAGACTTTCCTGAATGCTTCTTTATACCAGTCCCTAAGATAGAAAGGATCTGAGACCCCAAGAAAAGTTTACATGAACATGACTGCAGAGATGAGCAGTTCATGTGGAAAGGAGATGAGTAGACTTGCTGTTAAGTATTCCTCAATTCAAAATCTATCTCAGCCACTTACTTGGTTATAATGAGATATGTGCTCTCTGAATCCCAGATCCTCCATTCATCTACATGAATAACAACCAAAATTCAAATTCCTGGCATTTGGGTGAATAGCAAGAGTTATTTATCACCTTTCCTAACTCCTTTTCTCTTCATTTCCAATGAAGCTTAGCATGTGGCTATATATACAGCTGAAACAGTTGGAGGAGGCAGGGGGACTACAGGTCCTATGACAGACTGGTAAGCAATGATACCATTCAAGACTGCTGACCTTTACAACAGATCTGTAACCATCAGCCTGCCAAGCTATGGCTTGTGCCAGACCATCCACAGCCTATGTCCGTAGAACTGAGATTTTTTTCAGCCACCAGGTACATCTGGGTCACTGTTCATTTGGCTGTGGACCCAGAACAAGAAGTGTGTATATGTGTACGTGTGTGTGTATGTGTGTACATACATATACATATATGTATACATATATGTATGTATATACATACATACATATATGATACATATGTATATATATGTATATGCATATGTATATGTATACCATCTAGTTCAGATGCTATTTAGTTGACAGCTTCAATGTCTTCCAGTATTGAGTCATGTATATGAATCAAAGAGCATTGCAATGCATGTGATCAATCTGTTCTAAGCATGTTATGGTAACAAATGAAGGTATTCATTTTCAAAAAGGGAAGAGAAGAAGAGGGAGTAAAGATGCAAGCCCTACCTGGGCTTTGCAAAGCTACAGAGAGAGAAGGGAGAACAAGAGGTGGCATTATTATACAGACACTCTAATAAATGTTTTAGTGGTACAAGTTCCAGTAGGAAGATGTTGACAGGTACCCCAATGTCTGGGCCTGTGCAGCATCTCATCTGTCCATCAGTACCATCACTTACCATCAGTACCCCACCTCCATGCCATGGAACAGCCCTTTTGCCTTCCATATGGTCCCAGCGATCCCCTAACAGATTCTCCAGACACTTCTACTGCCACTCCAGATCACCACTCCATCCTTACCTGCAACCACAATCCACTCCTACCACCCAGCCACTAAAGGTGTGTGTTCACTCTCCAGCCCCAGTGTGCAGGAAACATCTGTAGCAATGGATGTGTCCAAGCAGAACAAATCTCCAAGCTTCTATTGTCATTTACAGATGACAGACCAAGGGCCACACCCATCTACCCCAGGGACATAGACTTCTCAACAACCCCTGCATATTACAAGTCATAGCCCAAGACTTGGCATTGCAAACCTGTCCCTGAAATCCAGCAGCTTGGTCAGAATTCTGTCAGCACTTGCAGCAGACATAAATGAAGCTTCCCACTCACTCTCTAGCCTCTCATAGCCCTGTGGGGAGAGATAAGGAAGGCTCACATGAAGCCTCAGCAAATGCTACAAGACAGACAGCCTCCTATGCCAAAATGTCTGGAGCAATGCTATTGCTATACATATGCAGCGTTCTTACACAGCATGACGGCTGTCTCTCACTCCAACAGGCCAAGTTCGTTATTACTGCTCTGTAGCCAAGAACACACAGCTGGCTTGGCTGTGCACATGTGACTGCAGGTGTCTACACCTTCTGCTGGGCAGAGCCTTAGCCTGCTGGAGCTTTGGAGGCTGTTGTAGGGGCTTTTTCTTCCAGGCCTCCTGTTAGCTTTTGGGAGCCCACCAGCCTATGCAAACAGCCTGAGTGCTGGGGCACTAGCACTCAGTCTCCAAGACTTGCAGCACATGGCCTCTGGCTGTGATTAGGAGGGAAAGCCTCATCTCCCTGCAGGGCAAGAGGCTGAGTGGCTGGAGGTTGGCATGTTTTCCATAGTTGCCATCAGCACAGACCAGTGTCTTGACAGCATCCACACAATGATTCTCTCCCCTCCTATGATGCCACCAAACATTTCCTCACAGTTGGGTAACCACATACAAAAAACAGCTACAAGAGTTTCCTGGGAAAGGTGTTCTTGAGTACAGGGCAAGGACACTACAATCCCTGAATCAGGATGCACAACAGGGACTCCAAGACAGGGTACTAGAACGGAAAAATGATGCAGGATACAGTGCAGACTTGCCTACCCTAGGGCAGCACAGAGCAAATAACAGACACCTAGACCTTGAGACTGCCATGAAACATCTAGACCAAGCTTAGCTTCTGTAGTACAGAGGGGCCTACAGACCCCTGATTACCATCTCTAGTTCTGAAAATTAAAAGTTCCTCCTTTGCCGCTACCCACTGTAACAAACACCTGCGTTCTAAGCAAAGTGATGCTGGGGGGGCGGGGGGGAAGGTAACGACGCTCAGCCACATGTTTTCACAAGCCACAAGCATGACCAGAGTCCTGTCGGGACATCTATGCAGGATCGGCAGCCCTGGGCCATGGGGAGGTGAGAGGCAGAACATCAGGATAAAAGGTACTTTTTCCCCTGTCCATCATCCTAGCCCTGTTCCAAACATACCCCAGCCAGCTGGGTTTGCAGGCACAAACCTAGAGATTATACATACATACAAAAAAAAAAAAAAAATACCACATTAGTGTCCACTCAGCAAAAGTATTTTTCACTTAATTGTCCCAGGTTCAAACTGTCCACTTAATCTTCCCAGAAGTTCCCTACAGAGAAATCAACATTCTCTTACACAGAGAAAGCAGAAGCCACACAGCCAAGGTCCTGGATAGTCAGTAGCAGACCAGGATTCATACAGAAGCCTGTCTCATTCCAAGCTCTATCTTCAGGAACCAGAAGAAAACCATATAACACCCTGAGCTGGCTGCCCATGGGTCACACTGCCTAGAACAGAGCATCCTGGTCATTAGCAGCCCCTGGAGTCCTGCCAGCTCCATTTTAGTAACAAGACAGAGGAAACAGAAATCCCAAACATACTGAAGGGTTAGAAATGCCCACACAGAAAAACAAAACAAAACAAAACAAAAACCTTAGATCTCCTCTAGCTGTCCTACCATGGGGGTAAACGTGACAGGTGTCATACATCACCTCCAGCCAAATTCAATTTGTACCCATTTATAACACAAACATGTCTCAGATGTACCTGCCACAGAGCTCATTTAGTATTCGGCATGCTCTCCTCAGAGCTGGCAGCACTCTGGACTGTAGTGAGATGAGATGCAATCCACTTAGGAGTAAACCTATTCCCACGTAGAAGAGAAATTGGTTTCCTTTAGATAGTGGACCAGGGAGTCTACCCACACTTGGGAAGAACCAGACTGAGCAAGGATGGGTCCTGGCACAGGAGAGAAATCACTGTTGGCTACCAGGATACTCTACTGTAGGCAGAACCACTGAAGCTGATGAGTGGGGATCAAGCCCCTGGCACCACCACTAAACCAGAGCAGCCGTCCCTGCTGTATCCCTGCTGTAGCATGGTCCCTGCATGGTCTGTGGGGCCCAGTGAAATCCTGCTGGACTTGGCTCCCACGTTCCACACTAATTTGCTCAATGACCTTGTAAAAAGGTCGTTAAGGCTTGATTTCCTGCCTTGATAGAGTGACGGTGAAGGTGACTCTGAGTCAGAGAAGAAACAAGACAGGGAAAGGAAATAGAAAGTGCTTTTTAAATGTGCCAGTATCAGCTCCAGCCTCGAAATTCACAACATACCATCACATCAACCAGCATTAGGGAACAGAAAATAAGGAAATAGTAAGGACAGCAAAAGGCCCTGAATTAAGAAGGAGAATCCTCAGGAGAGCAACACTCTCACAAGTTTAACACTGGCAGCTAATCCTGGGATCTTTTCAAAAATTAAAAATGTCTGCTGATATATAACACACATACAGAAAGCCCTATCCAGAGACAAGTGAATTTTTTATAAGTGAACACACAGAGATTAATATTTGTAAACCTGACCCCTGCCCGGCCCCTCCCCAGGAACTCTTAGGAATCACTTTACAAGTTGTTCTTGTTTCTGATTCTCAAATGAGGTTAGCAAAGCCTGAACCAGACTGCCTGGGAGGAGGATAAAAGTCTTGAAAGCCACTCCACATGGAAAGCCTATGTCCCTGATCAAAGCTTGGAAGGAATCATCTCATAATTGTGGCACTTTATTTGAAGCCTTGATCTGTAGACAGAAGCCCGTCAAATTAAGAAAAGGTACCTTCTCCCTTTCTAAGCCTCTCTTAGTCTCCCAGGAAGATTCTGGTGGCTGAGGGTAGGGGTAGAGAGGCAAGTGGGAGACTTCTTTGTAATCAGGTGTGCTCAGGTTTGGGTTGAAAGAAGCTCTGATCTGCTTTTAACAGTAGATCCATTCCCGAACAGGTAAGTGATAATTGAAAACTCTTCCTCTGTTGAGCATCGTAATGTGCATATGTGCCCAGAGATCTGGAGCTGCTTGCTGTCTTGCTTCACTGTTTTTCTCACCTCTTCTTCTGAGTGAAGTATTTGGGGACTTCCAATAGACTTTATTTGTTTAGATTTGGTTGGTTGGTTGGTTTGTTGGTTGGTTGGTTGAGGGTTTGTTGTTTGTTTGTCTGTTTGTTTGTTTGAGAAAGGGTGTCATTGTGTAGCTCAGGCCAGGTAGAAACCAACAAAGATGGCCCTAATTTTCTTACCTCAGTCTCCAGAGTTCTGTGGCTATAGGTATGTACCAGCATACATGACATTGGACTGTAGTTTTTTGTTTGTCCTTTGGTAATTTCATATATGAATACAATCTATTTAGATCATTCCCAACCCTTATCCCTTCCTCCAAATCCTGCCAGAACCCCCACACACATTCCTCTCCCAACTTCATCTCCTCTCCTTATTTTTCTTCAATGACCCATTGAATTCAATTAGTGCTGTCAGTACTCAGATGGGTGTAGGGGACCCACAAACCTGGCAGTATATCAGGTGCCAAACCACTGAAGAAAACTTATTCTTCCAGTGGCCACCAACTGCCAATAGCTCCTTAGCTGGGAGTGGGACCTTGTGAGCCCCTTGTCCCTGAATATCAAAGGGTTGACTGATGTTATCTTGTGTGTGCCAGGAACATGGTTCATAAGTAGACAGCCTGTCACATCCAGAAAACACAGGTTTAATGCAAGCTCTGGCTCCCACAATCTTCCTACCGCCTCTTCCATGGATGTTTCTTGAGTCATGTAGGGTAACACAGAGGATATACATTTCTCATTTAGGGCTAAACACTCCCCAGTCACTTCTTCTCAGCGAGTTTCTGTGTAAACCACCTTCTAGCACATAAAGAAGCTTCTCCAATGAGGGGTGAGACTTGCATAGTCTGTGGGTATAAGGATCAGTATTTAGAAGATAGCTCAATATTATGGCACATTAGCAAAATTGAATTAGTCGGTCCTCTCTTAGGGCCTATGACCTCCCCAGAGGTGGATTCAAGGCCAAGTTTACAATACTAGACATGAGCTCCCTCCTGTGTAATGTGCCTGATGTCCAGTTAGAAAGCTGTTGATTACTCTGCTAACATTCAATCCACTATTTCAACAATGTGCATGTCTTGCCACAGCAGCTATTGTTGTAATTTGCAGAGCTCATAGCTAGGCGAGACCATTAATGTCTGTTTCCTGCTAGCACCCAGCACCTTCTTGTACTATGAAAGCCAGCCAGTAGAGAAGATGCTTCTGGATTACTGTCAGTTGATTCTTCTACATCCTGTGATCAGATATATTGTGTCTTTGGCAATAGAGTCTGGCTGTTGAGTTCTAATGGGTAACCAGTGAGCAAGAGCAATATCCTGTATTATTTTGAGAGTCTCTGGGACACCCCTCCCCCAACCAACAACTTGGTTAAATACGTGGTACTGGAATTTTTTGTTTGTTTGTTTGATTGGTTGGTAGCCTATGGCTTTTGGAAGGAACACCTTTATAAGAAGTTTTAAACTCAAATCAAAACTGAGCAGAAAACACAGAGTTCCCATGTAAGCTGTGCCCTAGCACATGTGTGGCATCCTTGTTACTGCCCTTCTCACACCCTCGCAATATATGAGACACATATACACACCAATTATACCCAAAGTCCAGATTACACTAAAGTTGGTATCTGCTTAAAGCATGAAAATGTTTACCATTTTCCCACATCTCAAAGTAATGCATGAAGCTATTGGCCTCCCAACGTTTTGGAGACCTGCACCATCAGATGTATGGGAAAGCTGATAAGTAAGTCTGCAAAGAATAGAACAACTCTCTCCAACAGAAATATAATGCACTGGGGCTAGGGAAATGGCTCAGTGGGTAAGTGCTTGCCATGCAAACAGAAGGCCCCAAGTTCAAATCTCTCCAGCTTAGTATGCCAGTGCATGCATGCCTGTAATCCCAGCATTTATGTGTGTGTGTGTGTGTGTGTGTGTGTGTGTGTGTGTGTGTGTGTGTGTGAGAGAGAGAGAGAGAGAGAGAGGAGAGAGAGAGAGAGAGAGAGAGAGAGAGAGAGAGAGGAGAGAGAGAGAGAGAGAGAGAGGAGAGAGAGAGGAGAGAGAGAGAGAGAGAGAGAGAGAGAGAGAGAGAGAGAGAGAGAGGTGGAGACAGGAGGATTCCTGGGAGCTCACAGACCAGCCAACCTAGCACACCCCATGGCAAACAACAAAGAGACCCTGTTTCAAACAAGTTTGGAAGGTAAGAACTGATTCACAATGTTGTCTCTGGCATCCACACAGTGTAACACCTATATTCACACCACACACACAAATGCTCATATACCCCCACCATACACAAACACTTATGTGCATATACACATATGTGCCAAAATAAAAGGGAAAAGGAAATGTAATCCAAGCATACATTTGATCTAGAATTGCCTAGCAGTTGCCATTTTTCAAAAGGTAAATAGAAGTAGGGAAAATTAAGTTAACACTATAATTTATTTTATCAAATATATAAATATAGCTATTTCAATGTGTAATCAATATAAAAATTACTAATAACATATTTTACATTCTTCTTGTAAACTAGAGTGTACTAAAATCTTATAAGACATACTAATCTAAATGCTAAAATTTTCAGCAGAAATACTTCATCTGATTTTAGACTTCATAAAAGTTATGTTTAGAAAAGTAGACTCACATAATCAAGTGTTTCCAAACATAATTTTTTCTAATTAAGTATTAAGTTCTTCTAATTTAAATTTATTTAGATTAAATATTATTAAACTGATAATTTCAGGACCTCCATAGCAACAGCCACTTTCAAGCTTTTGCTAGTCATCAATGGCTGGTCATTGATGGCTGGTGACCCCTGTGCTATAGACAAGGAGAAGCACAGGAAAGGCCAAAGGTGGGCACAAGTCAGCCAGTAACAGCCTCTGTCCACAATGGATATTTTCACAATTAAATAAAAACAGTGCCAAAGCTTTTTATTCCTTACCATATCTAAAAGAGCTTGCTTCAAGGCCATCTGTCTACTGAAGAATGGATAGGAACAAAACAAAGTTTCCTCAGACTCAGAAACACTAGGCAGTCATCCAAGGCCATGCCCTAGGGAGGCCTACAGACCTTAGTCACCAGCATCCTCAGGCCTTCTGACACCCCTTCCACCTGTAGCACTCAAAGCCTTCCCCCTCTTACTCTTCTTTTTACTTGGTCTCAGAATCCTTTCTGCACAGTGGAAGGATGCAGCCAACAGGGTCCCTTCCCATTAAAGTTGGGAAGAGGAAAAGGTATGTCCCCAAAACCCTGAGGAAATTAAACCAGAGTCATCATAATAGCCACTGCAACACACACCAGTTATCACTGTGACCTGCAGACTTGCTGTGTTCTGTGAACCACCATAAGCACCTCATGGAGCACAGATCCATAGGTTAAGTACTGATAGGGTCTCATTTACTCTTCCTGTTTTCAAAGGATTTGTCTCCAACAACCTACCCCATGTTTCCTGCTCTTTCAGATTGCCATACAGATTCCTACATTTCATACCAAGTATTTATTGAGAACCCCTACATATGTATATCATATACACACAACCCACTGAGAATATTCAGCATCTCTTCTGGAACATTCTCCTGACTTATACTATTTGATTCATGTAAAATTTTTATAGCCATGTAAGCAAGAATCTAAGCCTCATCCCAGACTCTATATCAAATTGTCTACTGCCTCCTTGAGTTGAATTACATCTACCCTCTTAACATGACTCAGATGAGTTATCCTTCCTATTCTGTGCTATATAAAAGGACTACACCATCTCTCACTCAAGCTACAGCCATGGAAAGAAGGAAGGAAGGAAGGAAGGAAGGAAGGAAGGAAGGAAGGAAGGAAGGGAGGGAGGGAGGGAGGGAGGGAGGGAGGGAGAAGGGAGGGAGAAAGGGAGGGAGGAAAGAGAGAGAAAGAAAGAAAAAAAGAAAGAAAGAAAGAAAGAAAGAAAGAAAGAAAGAAAGAAAGAAAGAAAGAAAGTTAGCATACAAAGTAACCCCAACTATGTCAGTACCTATCAAACAAGCACTTGTTGGTTGTCTGAATTAATTCCTCCTCCTCTTCTCATCCCATCCTCTACAGTGCCAAGGAGTATTCATCATTCCATTGCTATAATAAAATACTTGAAGCTAGGCACTTTAAAATAAAAATAAGTATATTCAGCTCATAGCTATGGGCATTCAAAAGTATGACACTTGTGTCCATTTCAGTATCATAAGAATCTCAAAGTGGATGGGATCTTGGTAGTAGGAGCAAGTGCAAGAGAATAAGAAATCACTTGGCTGGCCAGCAAGCAATAGAAAAAGAAGAAACCAGTTTTGTCAGTCTGCTCTAGCTCTCTTAAAGGCCCCACCACCTCTCAGACCTGCTGCACTGGGACCCACATTCCCAACACATGAACCATGGAAGACACTGGCAAACTAAACCAAACCATAGCAGAAATCTATTTCTTTGTGTCTACAAGTGATGAGGATTGAAGAAGGGTTGTTCAGGAGTCAGAGTCATCAGCATCACAGGAAGGAGAACAGAATGGACTCTATACTCCAACAGCCCATGGACCACAGTAAAGCAATGGTCCAATTGGACTGTCTAGGATGAGACATGAAGCTCCTATAGAAGGATTAGCATCACACACATCACAGAGTGACTCCTCATGTCCCCTCTCTCCCACTTTCCCCTCAGCCATTTGGTGCAACTGACCCATTTAAAATCCCCAGAAGCAAGGATGAGAGGCAGGATGAGAAGGTAGCCAGCACCCAGGCCCCAGGCAGTGATCACGGCATGCAGATAGTTTATGGGGCCTCTCTTCTGCTCTCATCTGTCTCACATCAAGTGAGAAAAGATCTATTTTTTCCCCAGGCAGCATGCCTACAACTTCAATCAGCCCAAAATATGCTTGGCTAAATGTGCTTGTGAGGTGTTCTAAGTGGTACCCAGAGCTCTCTGAGAAGCTGTAGTGAAGCTTTACCATGTTGTGATGGGGCCAAAGCTCCACCAAATAAGCAGATCTAAGTTGAGTACAGACTCCTCCCGGAAAAGGGTGCCCCAGTTATGAACCCCACTTCTCAGGCTGGCTTTTCTCAGTTCAGACTCATTCCATGCCCCCATAGGGCATCCCTGTGATCTCTGTTCTCTGGCTGACTGGCTGACTAGTGGACCTTCCTCTCTGCTCTATTTCCTATGCTATCCTTCTCAGCTAGTCCAGGTATGTTGGGGACCGCCTGCTCCCCACACAAGGAAAGCCCATCTTCCAAGGCAGAGTAAAAAAAACACACACCAAAAATAAAAGAATGGAAAGTGGAAGTCCAAGCATCTTATGACCAAATTTGTGACTGTTTATTCCAGACTCATTACAGAAAAGTGTACATGGGGAGCTCGTGATGTCCCAATGAGCAAAATTTTGAAAGACAGCCAGTGACCTGAAACCTCCTTAAATCAAGGTACTTGATAAGAGGGCCTCAGAAAATTCTCTCCTCTACTTCAAGAGAGGATGCCTGTTGGAGGAGTCGGCCCAAGAGTTGAATTCTCCATTTCATATAGCCTTGACTTCAGTTCCTGGCTTCGTCACGTACTCTGAACAGAGAATACGTCTTCCACTTGGTGAGTCTCAGGTAGATAGGAATTATAATGGTGTCAGTGCTGCATTGGGGGGTTAAGGACTAGATAATCAGATACACATGAAGCAGCTGGTACCTGGTGCAAAAGCAATTCTTCAGACCCAGTGATGGATGACAAGTGCCTACCTGTGTCTGCTGTTGGGGGAAGCCTCCACCCTGAAAGCAAGATAGCTCATCCCTCTGTGTTGTCCTGCATTTAGCCTCACTTGCTTAATGCAGAAAACAAGCAGTTTTCCCACAAGAACTGGCTTTTCAACTAGGCCCAGGGACTCAAGCCCATAATCCCAGCTGGGCAGATTTGTGAGAACCCTTCTCAAAGTAAAGAGCAAAGAGAGGAGAGGGGCATGCTTGGTGGCATAGCAGTCACCCCATGTCAGGGTAGCACAGGGCTTGTTCAGCATGTATGAAGCCCTAGTTTCAATCCCAAATACCAATTTGTAAAAAGGACTCCCCACTATGTAACCTTGCTACTGTGATGTCAGACTCAAGGGGCTCCACCAAAGGACAACACATACACACATGCCAATCACATCACTTTGTCCTGAAAGCTCTTAGAGGTAGACCACTATCTCATTTCACAAAGGAAGAACGTGCTGGGAAATTGGGTGTTTTCCTCATGTATCACGCAGCTTGCAAGAAATGGCTCTGAATTTTGAGCCCAAGATAGAAACTGATGCCTGTGCCCAACACAATGTCTACAATTGAAGATTATACAGCCCAGCCCACCCCAGGGGAGAATCCAGCACAGCAGCCAGTTGGGCTCCTTACTGTGTTAACAATCCAGTCTAAGGATTTCAGTTAACTAGCAACTGTGCTTCTAGCACCCCTCCCCTAACCAGATCCTCAGTAAAACTGAACTTGGGGCTGCATACCTGAAAGCAAGGCCTCTAAGCTCTACATTTTCTGTGCCAGGGGACAGTCTAGCCAATCTGCTGCAGTGAGACCATTGCTGGTGGCAGTCTCCCAGCTTGCAAGAGTAGCATTCACATGCCCAGTACAAGCCCAGGAAAACCCAGAATTTTGACAACAATTAGCTCAAACTAACATATGTGCAATATCTGTATTATTGCATAATTTATATACATTTCACACTGTTTGTGGAGGATATAAGCACCATACCAGAAAGTATTTGCATATAGATGGTGGCTTATAGACATATGCTTGCATTTGATGGGTAATATCTGAGATATGTGCATATGCAAACACGGAATGCTTGCTTACTGCTGCAACATGAAGTGCACTGATCCTTTGCCAGTTTGTTAATTTTTAAAATTTACAATACTGAAATGTCCATTTCTGAGCATATAAATGATTTCCAACTGCCTGATGAGCTGTGGATGCCAAACAGCACAGGGAAGCAGCTTTACTTAGAAAAGTCAGAAATCAGACTCATTGTGGTTAAAATCAAGCAGAACACTATCTGTCAAAGGAAAAGTCATTTCCTGAGTCCAACTTGTCATTTACTCCAGTGACACTCAACAAACACACTCAGTTTCTGTCCTTTGCCAGCTACTGGGGACCCAGAAGTGAAACTAGTGAGAAGTAGGCAACTCAGACCCTGCAGAATGCAGCTAAGCGCTCAATAGATAGCACTAGTTATGGTAGTCACCAAGAGAGTAATATTTGGCGTGATAGGACCAGCCCCAATGCAGAAACATAAGCACAACTGAAATCCACATGTCAAGAATAAATGCAAAACACCTCCTCAGCCTGGCTGTCAAGTATGGACAGTGCCACCATTCCCTTCAAGAAGCTATGGATACAAAAGATTTGGCTAAAGCATATAGAACTGCCTGGTCCACAGAAAGCAAGACAGGGCAGGAAAAGGGATTCTAGACATAGGATACTTTCAGAGAGGCAGATCCTGGTTCCCTGGTTATCCTGTAAATGTGGCAAGAGATACAATATCACATGGAATTGGCCATGGTAGCCATTTCAGGGTCTGACCTTTGGTGGCATTTGATACATTCACTACATTATCTACATTGCCGTGTAGATCTCCATCCAGTTATAGAACAGTTTTATCGCCTCCACAGGAAGGCCCATGTCCATGTCTACTGTCTGCACCTCCCCCACAAACACTAACCTGCTTTCTGTCTATGTAAACTGACTTATTCCAGAATCATACAATGATGTTCTTTCAAGTTTCATCCCAGCTATACCACATCTTAGTATTTTGTTCCTTTTTACAGCAGAATAATATTCCATTGTATAGACGTACCACATTCTATTATTCATCACATAGGTGATAGGCATTTGGATTGTTCCCATTTGTGAGTTATTGTGACTAGTGTTGTTATAAACTCCTTACCTGATTTTAATGGATGGAACAAATTTCACTCCAGATCTAAGGAAATGTTGACAGTGACTTTTACCATCATATCAGTCATGTATAATAGCAAGTTGTTCTTCCTGATGTCCCTGTGAGACCAAGATTTCTTCAGGAAAAGATGTTAGCTGCTGGCTCTTCATCTATACACAACTGTCTCTGTTTTGCATCAAATAATGTCTTGTGTTTCCTGGGCTCAGAATTCCTAATTGATTTATTGACATAAAACCAAGGCTCATATTACAATAGTCATTAAAGAAACTGTTAATCACTAACCTGAAACTACTGTCATCAAGACTCTCTTGTTGGCTGCATACAGATGAGGGAAGAGAATGAAAGTGTGTGAGCATGCGCTCAGCTCACGCTCTGCTCTGCTCTGCTCTGAGCCAGCTCCATTATGGACGTTATCTGACTGGATCCTCACGAGCAGCCACGCAAGTAAGAATTAACATCCCTTGATACACAGACGAGAAAATTCATGCTCAGAGAGGTGAAGTGACTTGTCTCCAATCACACTAATGAGAGGCTGAGCTGGCACTGAGCCACCAGGTGTGTTTGACTCAGAAGCTGCCTTCGGAGTCACAGCCAATGCTTCTTGATAGAATAATTAATGGTGAGTCTGCATAGCCTGTTCCTATCACATCCATGTCCTTCTGCCCCATCAAACTGGGAGCATGGCAATTCTGCAAATAAACAGAACTCTTGTCTGTAGCTACTGTGTCTGGGGGCAATTCTACTTATTTGGTTCTGAAAACAGTGTGAAACATAGCAAGCTATAGAGTTTAAATCCATCTTGATCAAGGGCCTACAAGCCAGGATCTCTGGTTCCTCTGATTTAACACATAATTTCAAGAGAGCCAGACCAGTGAGCAAATTCTTGTCTTCCTATGAAAATAAGAGGGAGTAGAGGGAATATGTTGGTTGTATAGAATGTCCTAAGAATGCTTTCAATTGCCTTTAGATGAAATGTCCCCATGTGCTCATGTGCATATCCATAGGGCAGAGTGGGACTTCAGAATGGTTGAATTATAAGGGTCTAGTACTTGTCATATAAAACACTCTCCAGGCATCACAGGGCTCCCCTTGAACAAGCCTCTTAGCCAGAGCCCAAGAATCTGGGTACCCACCCTTGTTTCTGAGCATTCTTAAGGGAGAAAGTCCCCAGGGGCCATCAAAAAGGGACACATCTATAAATATGGATGATAGCTTTGTAACTAAATGAAGACTCCACCATCTGGAACACAGTACTCATACTTAAATTATAACAAAACAAAAAACAACAACAAAAAACAAAAAAAGTCTTACATCTTTCAGTAGACTTCCAAATCAGAAAAAAGGTCAAAAACTTTCACATTAATTCTGAGAGGCAGGAAAGCTGGCTGGTCTGGGCTCTCAGGCTGGGGCACTACAGCACCCTTCTGAGACCAGCGCCCAGCCTTCTTCTCACCTCACTCCACCCGTCAAGTTCTCTGTGGTCACAGCCTCCCACTATCCATTCAGTAGCAAATCTCTAAATTTCCTCTACAACCCCATGTTTCCTCATCTCCAGCATGACAAATCCACATGCCTCCTCCACGTGTCCAAATGGATAGCTCAGTCTGAAACCAAGTTCCTGGCTTCAAGTTCCCTCTGATGCCATCCCACAATCCCTTCACCCCATTGAATGGACACACTCTTTTTTCTCAGTCCTGAGGAAGCCTTTAACTTCTCTTTCTCTTGGCACCACCTCTACACTCAAGTTCCTGTCACTTGCCTTTCAAATGCATCCAAAACTTGACCGCTTTTTAGAGCTTCTCCCTACAGCCCTTTGTCAATGCCTCTGTCATCCCTTGCCTTACTGTATTGACATTGTTCTTAAAGCCTCCTTCCTTCTATGTTCTGCTATGATCTGTTCTCCACAGTAGACTTGTTCAGTCTCTCTGCTACCTGCCAATGTGGATTGCAACCTGATTTCCTAACAAGGTTTCTCAGGCCCTAAGGGACTGGAGGCTAGGAGATTCTTGTGTGTCCAATATGCATCCTGACACCATGCTGACTCAACTCTTCCACCAAGGTTCCAACTTCCCATGTCTACTCCAGACTTCTCAGATGTCGTCACACCACCATAGCTCCCTTGCCCTTGTCTCTGTCCTCCTTCCTCATCTTTATATTTTTCATGTTATTTATAACCACAAGCTGTGTATATGGTCATGTGGTCATTATCAGTCTCACTTCATTAGATAGTAGGCTACATGATGAAGGGAGGGTAGGGTTTGTCTGGCTCAAAGATGTAGCTCATTAGCTGACACAAGGCACATTAAATAGTTGCAGGAGAAAGGGAAAGAAATGTTACAAACTCTAGAAACCCAGAAAGTTAAGATTGCCCAAAGTCAAATAGCTAGAGCAGAGAACTTCTCACATGTCCATTAGCCTGATATAACCAGCTCGTATGCCTCTGCCTTTTCTTCAACACTGAGTTGGTCCCTTTCTGGAACATAGACTTTGTTGAAATTGACATCGCTGTCCTGAGAAAAGCAGAAGAACTGGAGACAAATACCACATCTAAGAAAAATGTGAAAAATTAATGTTCTGGTAATAAATTGCCCATGGTCTAATTATCATCGTCAAACAATTATTAAGAGCTCATGAGCACATGGTGCCCTGCTCAGCTTGCTCCTCAGAGGAGAAAGAAGTAGAAAATCAGACAACAGAAGGCCCATTAATGTGACTGATGCTTTAGCCTTCTGTGTCATCCAAGGGATGGGAAAGAAAGCAGTTTGAGAGAAGGCTAGAATCTGAGCATGGACTTCACTTTCAAAAGCCAAACCAGGCCTATGTGGAAACTACTTGCACCCTTTATGGCTTCTCCCTGAAGAGATGTGGACTATAGGATTGAACTTAAAGTACCCAGGTAAGAACGCACTGCTGAGCCCTTGCCAAGAGTGTAGGCTGAGATCACCCACAGCCAGCTTTGTCTAAGCCAGCTCTCAAAGCTACTCAGGTACCCAAATTTGCAAGGAGGGCAGCCCTCTCCCAATATACCCAAAGAGCTAACAGGCCTCTGAGGATATGGCAAGATGAAAATGGTAACTCTTGCAAATTCAGCGTGAGCACCAATTCCCCTACCCAGCTGCTGATGCTGGAGGTACAAAGTGCATTTTTGCTAAGTCAAACAGAAATTAGGCTGTAGGTCAGAGGACATCTCTCTGGACCTATATTTACTCCCCATTTACTCCAAGGCCTCCCCTGTGGAAAATGAAGATTCAGGATCTACACCTGAACTCACTGAAAAACATCTTTGAGAAATAATGTTATTCAAATTTACAACTTCAGAATCATAAATGAGCTTATATTAAGTAAACTTACCCTTCAGAGTGATCAAATAGAAATCCCCAGGCTCCTGAAATGCCGTTAATATTTAATTCTTTTAAATGAGGTACTTATAGGTGTGCTAGCACAGCTAATGGCATCACAGAAACAGCTGTCCTTAGATGTTGCCTAGAAAAGTAGAGAACCTACTAAATGCTGCTTTAAGAGTTTTGAATTCTGTTATGTGATAAGTGTGTGGATGTCGAATATATTATATAAATGCCTTTAAACAGGATCTGCATGTTTTTAAAAAATCAAGCAAAGAGGAGTCCACCATAGGACAAATGAAAAAAAAAAAAGACACCAAGCTAACACCCCCTACCCTCAGCTATAGTGGTAGCCACTATAAACCCTTCACTGAGATCATCTTACGAACCAAAAGTGGAGGCAGAGTAACTTTATCTGCTTATAGAGAGAAGGAAAGTGAAGTCCCATGAGGGTTGTGACTTGCCCATGGTGAAACTAAGCCCAGCAGAGCCAGGATTCAAACCCATGTCTCTCTACAATGCTACACTGCTTTTCCAGACCTGATTCCTAGCACAGGGTCTTTCCTAGGCTCTGATGGTATCTGGAAAGTCCTCTATAATAACACTCATGTGAAGGTCACAATTATAATAATCTGTTCTCCCACTGGTCTCCCTCACTAGACTGAGATGCTCAGAACAGGAGCCTCAAATATATTTTTATCTCTATATCCCAATATGGTGCCTGAATGGATGAATGATAGGCAAGTGAGTGGATGGGTGATGGATGGATCAATGAATGAACTAACAGAGAGAAATACATGAGTGAACAAACAGATGAGTCGTTAGATAAATAATAGGTGATTGATTTCTAGACAGGTGAGTATGGGTGGTTGGAAAGATTAATTGGTTAATGTATCACCACATGTATTTATGCATAATTTGATTAATAGATGATTGAAAGATGACAGAAGGGGGTAGATGATAGATTGATTGATAGATAGATAGACAGATATTAGACAATAGGTAGGTAGGTACATACATACATACATACATGGATGGATGGACAGACAGACAGACAGACAGATAGATGCATAGGCTAGTGGGCTATTGGGTGAATGGCTGGATAAATGAGTACATAAAGTTACAAAAAGCTGGATCTAGATTCTAGCTGCTTTCCTGAAACATGGTTATCTGGATTGCATGCACTGGCATATATTAAATGAAGGTCAAGCAATCAAAAGGCAGTATCTATTACCACGATCTCAGCAGCAGCCTTTATTTCTACTATTCAGTTCTACTGGGTCTGCTGTCTGTCCATCATGGAGGGTAGATATTCCCTAACAGCTCTGACATGAATTTCTTAGGAAAAGGAAACTCCATGCTACCATATGCTATTCTTATCCATACAGCTGTCCAATCCCTTCCTTAGGCAGACTGAATTACTTAATTCAATCCTTCAGAGTGGCATTTCAAAGGTTGGTTAATTATAAGTCACAAAAAAATCCAGCACATCCATTTTACATTTGCAGCTGTCTAATTTTTTTCAAGTGCCTTCTGATGGAGGATACTGAGTATCTATACCCTCCTGATGTTTGCAGATGCTGGAAGAGAAGGCTCCATCATAAACTGTATCTGCTCAAAGCAGGCTGGTAGCACAGAATGGATCTGTGAGGTGACCCAGAGTTCATTTAGTGCTAAATTTTTCATGGATTCAACAGGAACTTTACTAAATAGCCTTAGTTCCAAACCTTAGGGTAGGTATCAGGTATGCCCTAGGGAAACATACAATATGATTATTTTTCTAGAGATAAAAGATTATGTGTGTAAAATTAAATTAGCACATTCATACAACTGAAAAACACATCTATAAGGTGAAATACACACTGACAGCAACAAGTACAAATACTCTGCAAGAAGAGCATAGGGTGGCAGGATACAGCGAACCATCAGAACACTGGCATCATTAGACACTAGGGGTGGGAGTTCCTGTCTAAAGCTTTGCACAGCCTCCTACAACCTACATCAAGTGGACCTGAGAGTTTCCATGAAGGCCAAGGCTACTGGGCAAAGGAACTAAACAATCCACTTAGAGGTGATCGGCCTGGGATATTCCCTTGAAAGGAAGTCTAAAGAGGCAGAAGGTGGTGGCACTCAGGGAACAATAATCAAGAGAAAAATGTGCAGAACCCCAGAGTCTAGAGCAGACAGCCTATTGTCAGACAGGTGACAGGCCCACTCAGAGGCAATGGTTGTGCATTCTCCAAAGCCAGACGATGCTATCTATGGAATTTCAGCCTGGAAGAACACAGCAGTTCTTCTATTCTTTGAATAGTTGCTTTGAGTTTATCACTAAGACAGAGTCTCTCTAAATCTGTTGACAAAACCAAGCTTTTAAGCCATTCTACTCTGTACCATGATGGCTCTTCCAAAGTGTGAAGTGCCTTAGAAGCCAACCACTGGCACTTTGACCATGCTATGTTTATTGAGAGACTGTCACTTCTAGCTCTAAGGAGAACCAACTGGAGGTCAACATCCTGTCCTTACAGAGAGTCGGAGCACTCCTGTGGTCAGAGGAAGCCAGCAGGAATGGTTGTCCCCTAGTGCCTGCAGGCTCAGAAACTAAAGGCCTTATCCCAACCTGGGAGGTGTTTGCACTGCTGACAGATGACACTTCTGGCTTCCCAGGGCACAGTGAGGATCACTGGGAACATACAGTAATGACGCAAACAGCTCAGACACCAGCCCACAGCTTCTTGAGCTAGAGGAAACGCTTCACTCCCCCACACGCCGTGGCTTCCCACTCAGTGGTTGAAACAATGTAGGCTACATTACAAATCAAAATAAGCAACAGTGCATTTTATAATTAGCCACAACTTGACAAATTAATTAGTACAACAGCACAGTGTGTTCCCTGAAGCATGGCTTACTATATTTTGCTTAGAGAATATATGTCACAAATTACAGATGTATTATTCAAGGTACTTATGCAATCAGAGTGGATTCTAAAGGTGCCCTTTTGATACCACACTCTGAGATGGAACAAGGGCTCAAGGCAGCTAGAAAAAAAAAATCACCAAACCAAGCTTCAAGCTACAAAGGTGTTTGCAAAGATTTACTTCTTTCCCTGGAAGCGGAACAAAAGCTGTCAAGGACCAACATCTGGCCTCTGGAAAGAGCTAATGACAATTAGCTACTTATAATGTGTGAAGTGGCAGAGGATCTGAGGCCCCAGAGAGTCAGAGCATGATGATCAGAAGCATAAAGGCTAGAGTCCCAACCATGTACTAGCTGTATGGTGCTACTCAAGTGCCTCGGGAGGGATGGATGTAGTAATAATGATGGCAATATCTACCTTGCAGGGTTACTAGAAGGACTGAAGTGATACTGAATGCCAAGTATGCAGATCAGAGCCCAGGCTGTAGAAAGGGCTTTAAAAGTCACTACTCTCTGTACCAGGGAGATGGCTCAGCATGTAAAGCACTTTGCACAAACAAGAGGACATGAGTTCAAGTCCCCAGAAGAACAAAGCTGAGAAGAGTAGCTCATCTCAGTAATTCAAGCATGTCTATGGTGAGATGGAGGGTGAGGGAGCTTCCTTGGAAACTCGTGGGCTAGTTACTGGGTAACACAAACAGAAATCCAAATAAGATAGAAGGCAAGGACCAATATAGAAGGCTGTCCTCTGACTGTGTGCTTGAACTCACACACACACAAATTCACATGAGTGCAATGCACATACGTGTGTGTGCATATATATATATATATGTGTGTGTGTGTGTGTGTGTGCGCGCACACACACACGTGCACATGCAAATACATTACATCACACACAAAAATGAGAAAGAAAAGTTCCAAGATGCATGTACCTAGAAGGCGGAAGAGGGTACTACTTCAGGAAGCCTATAGACAGGTCCCTGCATACCCTGAAGAAATCCATTCCTCTGAGGACAGTTCAGAAGCTCAAACATGGTTACTCCTGGAGCTGGAGGACTAGCCAAGTTCAGAGAGGTCCATTTACACAACAAAGGCCTTCTGTGGCTGGGCAGTGAGAGCTCTGGCCAGCAGTGTGCTAGCAACTGTTTAACATCCAGCTCTCTGGAGCAGGAAGCCCTGGGCTACATATTCACCCTCTTCCCTTGTTGGAAAGTGTGAAGCTCTAATCTGTACCTCAGAATGTGGCTGTATTCAGAAAGGGAGCATTTAAAAAGATATGAGGTTAAAATTGGGTTATATAGGTAAGCTCCAATTTAAGATGACTACTGAGGATATTAGGAAATTTGCACAAACACGCATGCATGCACACACATACACAGCCCTCAGTAGTGTGAAGACAGCTACCTCCAAGCCCCCCCCCCAAAAAAAAAACAGGGAGGGCCTTAGAAGAAACCTACTCTATTGATTTTGTGATTCAAAAATCAACCTGCAAAACTGTTTGAGAGTGAGCATCCATTGTTAAAGGCACCCAGCCTAAGGTATTCTGACACAGCAGGGCAGCACACTAATATTCCTGGCATGACCAACTTCAAGCTCCCGATAGGGACAGAATGAGAATGGGTGCACAAGAGTAGCTCTCACAGTGAGGACAAGGTGGCTCAATTAGAACAAGAGCTAAAATCAAGTCTGGGACCACAATCTCACACTCCCAGAACAGGCTCTGCCCTTCCTTGGAGGGATCAAAGGATCTTAACTAAGTGTGCACTGAAGAGATAGTGTGCTTGCCAAGGACCCTATGATCCCACTAGTTTTAGGTGCTGTATGTACTCCACACAGGAGAAGGAGTCTAGGGCCCCGTGTGTAGTGTACATAGGCAATACTCACCTCTGTGACTGTCCTTCAGGGCTCTTGGATATGTCTGTAGAGATCAACTTTCTGCTGGTAAATTGTGTGTCCTTAAAAAGCAGTCCTGTTGCTCATATTTCCTAGTTCCAGGAGTGTCACCTTGCCACAGCACCACCTCCCTTTCACTACCATTATTTTTAATCCCAGATTTTATGTCAAGCCAAAGTCATCCTAGTACTGTAAGCAAGCCAAGCAGTCAACAAGGCTCCACAACTTTTGCTTTCTAGATAGTTCTATAACACAACCTCATCCAACCAGCACCCAAACAAGCCTGTCATCTGGCAATAAAACAGATGTTTCTCAATAGGTCTGGTGCTCTCAGAATTAGGTATAAATAATTGGCTCCCAGGGGCACAGTGTGGGCGATAGGAGAACACATATGGGGTTCTGCTGCACTGTGCCAGGTGGACCTACCACAGATACAAATTGGAGTCTAGAGAGCATGTGCTAAGATATCCAGATTCTTATGTCACAGAACATAGAGCTGGACCAAGGACACGTGGAGTATAGTAGAAAGAAAGAGAGTTCATTGGGAAGAGATACCTGTTTTCTTTCCCTGTGTTTGGCAAAGATTTGAAAGAAAGAAGATCATGTACTAAAGAAAAGGCTGCAGTACTCTGACTGTTCTCAGACTGCTTGCTGGGGAAGCTGACTGGGTGGAGGCCTAACTTAAAACTGAACCTCTCTCTTGGTATAGCCTGAAGAAGGCACGTTGGGGGGTGGGGGGCAGCAGCAAGTCCACATCTGGATTCAGCACCCAAACAAGCCTGTCATCTGGCAATAAAACAGATGTTTCTAAATAGGTCCAATGCTCTCAGAATTGGGTATAAATAATTGGCCCCCAGAGGCAGAACGTGGGTGGTAGGAGAACACATATGGGGTTCTGCTGCCTTGTGCCCAGGTGAACCAAGAAATGCTGGGTTGGGGTTGGGGGGGAAGGGTTACCTCACACCAAGTGGCCAACATTCAACAAAACAAAACACTGGATCTCCCCCATTTCCGGAGAGCCACAAACAGAGCTGGTAGGAGCTGAATGCTGTAGAGGGCTGGGCAGAGATGCTCTCTGGGCCACAGGTTGGGGAATATAGATGCAGTTCCTAACATTCTCTCCACAGCTCTACTTCCCTCTGCCTTCTCTTCTGCTATGGCCTCTTAGTACTTAGCCTCTCTCCTCTCACTGCCTCTTGCTCACAAGCTTGTGTGTGTTACCTGTGATTTGCTTATCAATAGTGTACCAGTGAAGCTGACTACTCTGCTCCACCTACTCATGCACAAGCTTTCAGACATTTTAAAGCAGTGGATATAGGGGCAATTCTCCTGACCTCTGACTCCTGCAAAGGGCCCCAGAATGAGTCCTAGGACAAACTGGTGAGACCTTGTGTACCAACCAATTGCAAGGTCTGCAGGCTTGCGGACACCACAGCCACCAAGCACAGCATGTGTCTTGCACCACTGCCACATTGTCTTAGGGACTCTGGAATGCAAGTCTATGAGTCTCTGGGAAAAGACTGTAGAAACCTCCAGGTAAATGCTGTTGAAAGATGATGGCCTGGAGCTGATAGAAAACTGATACCCAACTGAGAACAACCTGAGGCATCCTGGGTATGCTGAAATGCATGAGAGTCATACTCACTGGGCTCAAACCCCAGCCTGCTTTGTTGTTACACGTGGCAAGGTAAGTGTGACTTAGAATAATCCATTTACCATCAAGCCTCAGTTTCCAGGACTATAAAATCTGTTTGCTTCCTGTAGCTTCTGTAATGTATAATAAAGAACACTAAAAAACTAAAACTCATGACCAAGGAGTTACTCTGGAAGCCTACAGAATCGGCTGTTATTAGAGTGGCATACAAAGACAGAGCTGCTTGGTGAAGCTTCAGGGAAGCCCAGACAGTTCCCACCACTTTTTGCCAGATGTTAGCATGCCATCTGTGCCCCCAGATAACCTGACACCTACCTCTGAAGGCCCTCCACTTATGCAGTTGAGCCCTTTTTTTCCAGGTGCTAGATCTAGCCAAAGGACCTACCCAAGGGGATCAAGAAAGACCCAGTAGCATATGGCATGGAGACCCTGTGTGGTCTTCATGAAGTTTCTCTCATCAGCCAAATAAGAGGAAGCCTGTGCAGGTGCCCAGGGGGGCTTACAAAGCCTCATTCGTATCCTATAAATGGTTGTATGAGCTTAGAGGTCCTTATAAAGCATGCCCCCTCACTCCCCTCCTGCTAGATGACTGTTCCAATTTCCAGAGACAGACAGGAGGTGTGCCTCCATGCCTGCAACCTCTGTTCAGCCAGTGGGAAGTGAGTCAGCCTCTGTCCTGTCAACTCTAACCCATCGTCTCAGTACTGGGTAGGAACTCTCCCTTTCCACTCTCTCCCTCCATCTCCACAGAGTGCCTCAGAAAAAGATGGTGGTATGAATAGAAATGGAGATCATCATGCCAAGGGAAATCAGCCATAAGCAGAAGGAAAAGTCGATCATGTAGACCCATTAGATGGGTTTTCTCTTAGAAGTTGAACCTGGCATTGAAGCTAGCTCAGGTTAGAAAGAGTGGGGAGTCATGGGAAGAAGGTGGGAGGAGGAAAGAAAGGCTGACCAGTGGGTTCTGGGTTACAGATAGGAAAAGGCAAGAAGTTCTGGAATTATGTAGATCAGACTGGATAAATGTTCTACACATTTCAAAGGGCTAGAAAAAAGGAGTTTGAAGTTTTTATCATAAAGAAATGACAAATGCTTGAGTACATAGATTTTTAGCCTGATTGAAGCATTGCACACACATACCAAAATCATCACAGTACCCCATGAAAACATACATTTTATATTTTATGTGCCTGTTACAAACTAATTTAAAATTTTTTTTAAAGCTATTAAAAAGAAACACAGAACTCAGGGACTGTCACCTAGAAAAGCTGTCTGTTGGGTTTGGAATCAAGTGTGAGGAAAGACAGGAGAGAGGGCCAGAGGGCCAGGAGAATGAATGGAAATCTGCACATGGTGGGGAAGGGAGTTGGGAGTCACATCTCAAAGATGTTCCAGAGACCTGGGATGGGAAAGGCTTCCAGGAATCAATGGGGGTAAACTTAGCTGAGACTCACAGCAGTGGGGATAGGGAACCTGTAGAGGCCACCTCCTGTAGCCAGGTAAGAACCACATTGGAGTAATAGGGACACCAACCCACCCACAAAACTTTCGACCCAAAACTTATCCTGTCTATAAGAAATGCAAGGATTGCGGATGGAGCAGAGACTGAGGGAACTGCCAACCAATAACTAGCCAAACTTGAGACCCATCCCATGGGCAAGCACCAATCCCTGACAGTATTAATGATACTCTGTTATGCTTGCAGACAGGAGCCCAGCATGGCTGCCCTCTGAGAGGGTCCACCCAGCAGCTTACTGATATTGATGTAGAGACCCATAATCAAATATTGGACGAAGCTTGGGGACTCTTATGGAAGAGTTGAGGGAAGGATTGAAGATCATGAAGGTGATAGGAACTCCATAGGAAGACCAACAGAGTCGACTAACCTGGACCCTTGGGGCTCTTAGAGACTGAACCACCAACCAAAGAACATGTACAGACTGGACCTATCCCCAGCTCATGTTCTGCACATATATAGCAGATGGGTAGCCTGGTCTTCATATGGGTTCCCCAACAATTGAACCAGGAGCTGTCTCTAAACTTCTTGCCTGCCTGTGGAATAAGTTCCC
This sequence comes from Arvicanthis niloticus, assembly GCF_011762505.2. Classification (NCBI taxonomy): domain Eukaryota; kingdom Metazoa; phylum Chordata; class Mammalia; order Rodentia; family Muridae; genus Arvicanthis; species Arvicanthis niloticus. The sequence goes on along the minus strand of NC_047660.1, from coordinate 87,495,172 downwards.
CTAACTGGGCTGCCTTGTCTGGCCTGGTGGGAGAGGATGTACCCAGCCCTACAGAGACTTGATGTCAGAGTGGGGATTTGGGGGAGGGGAAGGGGACTCCAGCCTCTCAGATTTGAATGAGATGGGTTGGGGTAAAGACTATGTGAGGAGGGGACAGGGGGCAGCAATCAGGCTGTAAAGTGAATAAAAATTTTAATTAATGAATTAATTAATTTTTAAAAAATGAAAACAAAAGCAGTTCCTCTCCATCCCTGTATAATTATAACATGAGGTGGAAACTCCTTGATGGTAAGGAGGCAGGATCGAACCTTGAGGATGGAGGCAGGGAACCCAAGGACAGAAGAGGAAGGGAGTGAGCTGTCTTGTTCCCCTGGGAGCATCTCCTCTGTCTGAGCCAGCAGCTCTGCTGCAGGCCTCTTGCCTCAGGCCCCTGCATGCAGCCCTCATTACTATAGCACAGGCTCTACAGTCACAGAGGCAGGTAAGGGCCTGAGTGGGCAGGCTGCAGGCTATAGGCGACCGACCTGTCTCAGCTCTGCATCTGGCTAGAGCTTCAATTTGATCTCTCACAAACTCAGCTCAACTGAATTCAATAAAAGCCCCTCTGGAACTGCAGACTACATAGTAAATAATCTCACTCCCAGAGTTCTGACCAGTCTTTAAAAAAACGACTTCTCACATCTTCCATTTCTGTTTCCCAGATGTTAGCTCTTACTATGAATGTCACCAATCTACAGAAAGTGGCACTTTCTAGAATTTCAAATAGTGATAGAGACCTTTACCTACAAGGTGACATAGCTCCATGGAAGGTGACTGATGAATGTCAATAGAAAATAAAAATAAAATTATTTTATATGATTACTGGGGGACTTAGTAATTATTTCTACAATGTTCATAGAAGGGAAAGAAAGCATCCCATGTTATATATAATACCAGTTCATAGCTATCTCCAACAATCCATAGGACAGAAACACAGCTCCCTACAGAAGAATTCTTGAGGATAGAAACAAACAAAGCTATGCTGGATTTTCTGCCTACTATGTCTAAGGGACACCACAAGTACATAGTAGGTACCATATGCATGTCTGCAGAATACAAAAGCATTCTGCTACAATGTCTGTCTGTTTTAATTCCCAGGCAAATCTCCCATAACCTGGCTTTATTTCCTACTTGCTGATCAGAGCACATACACTCAAAACGAGCATTGACCTAAGAGGTGTTGATACATAAGCAAGTGGACTTTACATTGGTTATGTCTGAATCATCTAGTTATGTCTCAATCGACAGCCCTTCTGCAGAGACAGGAAGGATGGAAACCTTGCTAATCCAGAGATGAGACCTCAATTGTTTAGAAAAGTACAACCAGGAGTTCATTAAAGCAACTCTCTGTCTACTCTTGTTCTTCTCTGTTACACAGGGAGCAAATTATGAGGTCAGTCTTCCCAGAGGTCCTGAGACTTTACCACCCAATGGAAACCTTACTCAAAAACAGGAAAATCCAATCACACACACACACACACACACACACACACACACAAGCTATCCCACACCCACATGGAATTCCCAGCTCTTCCAGATATGTAAGCAAGGGGGAGGAGACGGGCAGGCTAGTGATTTCCAGACTTTCACAAGCCTCACATTTGTCTGCTAAAGGGGAAGCCAAAACTCTGCTCCTGGGCAGAATTTGACAGCTTATCTTCATTGGCTATCTTATATGTAGTAAGAGTAATGCTTTGACTTTTGAGCTAAATGATGCAGCAGTAAGTCCTGGTCTAAAGCAGGAACATCTGTAGGCCTCTCAGGTCAGTGCCAGACAAAACCACACAAAATTATCACAGAATAGGGCCAAATACATGTGCCAGTTGCACCCATCAACACTAAGGTGCAAGAACATACAAAACCTTGTTCCCATGGAGCCTACAGCCCAGTGAAAACTGGATTACACATGGACAAAGTGAGCAAAGGTTAGCATGCACAAACATTGCTGCTACAGCCTTATGTGTATTAATTCTCTTAATCGACACAGCAGCCCAATGCAGCAGATTTTGTTACCATCCACAGGAGAAAACAAAATCATGGAAGCAAAGTAGCTTGCTGAAAATTGCGGCTGTTAAAGGCAAAGCTGGAACTCAAAGCTTGACTTTCTGCCTCTGGAAACCTCACTCCCAAGCCTGCAGTCACCTGTAAGTAGCGGTCTATCTTGGAGCCTTAGGCTCCATATGCATATATTATGGATATTCAGAATATCTACATATTATGCAGCAGTGGTTGCACCACAAAATGAACATATGATGTTGTGATCGATAAGAATAATGGTGTGGAGAAAATTACCTTGACAAGTGAGACCGGGATTTTTCTTTTGAAGAGAATTGTCTCTTGAGGATATCTGACAATTGCTTAAGGCTGCAAATAGACCACATAGGACTGGGTGCTAACTGGCCCAAGATTTTGAGAAAGAGAATATAGCCTGTGCTGTAAAGAAAAAAAGTGAATGCATGGGGCTCCTGAGACAACCTAGAACAAAAAGGATCCAGATCAGAGAAGAGAGAGCGGGGTGGGGAGAGAAATGCTAGGCCCCGGGTGATAGCAAAACACCCAGCCATCCTTGAGGAAGGTCTAATGTCTCATGGAAGGTTTGTGACTGCTTATTGACAGGAAGATACTATTGCTGTGGAATGCAAGCAGAGATGCTCCTTTTCACTAGATCTTGAGGCACACAAAGACCTATGACTAAATTCTGGGTTGTAGCCAACATGACTACATCATATAGATAATTAAGAATTCCCCTCTCTGTTCTTTGCATCAAAATCTACTCTCCCAAATAGATGGCTTAATGAAGATCTCATATAATAAACCATAAATTCACCTAAATCCACCTACATTAATCTCCCTATGACTTCTAAAAGAATTAGTCTCTTGACAAGTGACACAGTCAGGAAAGTGGGTGTCGCATTCTCATCTTATGACAAAGATCCTCATAAAATCTGCCAGTCATTAATTGCTACTACACAATTTTCTTATCACTGTAAATGCTTTGGATGGCTAAACTCTCTTCATCAACAGGACAGCAGAGGTTCAGAGAGATCAAATAATTGCTGAGATCACAAGCTTAGCTGGGGACACAGTGGGAATTCTACTCAGGTCTACTCAACAACAAGGGCCTTTCCCAGTGCCTCACAAACAATGGTTGTGCAACCTCAGCTTGGTACTGTTTCCCTGGGCTTCAAAACCAATGAGTACATTGAAAATAATTAGCTGCTCATACTCTAAATCAATTAATCTTAGTTAAGCTCATTGAAATTTTAGCCTTGGTTACTGAAAATACCAAACTTAGTTGATCACCAAAGGCAGAGTCCCAGTAGGAAACCCATTCTAGTAAAGACTCAGCTCCCTGAGCTCCCTGGACCCCATGGGAGAGGGGAGCCTGGCAAAAGACAAAAGAGTAACCCGAAAGGGTGGAGCTGAGCCAGCTCCTGCTTTCAAGGCCCAAGCCAGTGGCACTTTATTAAAACATAAGCTGAAAATCACTTATTCTGCATTAGGTGATTAATAGTGTTGGCCCCTTCCTGGGACAGAGCAGCAGCCCTGAGAAATGACGCAATTACTCCCAGTGAATGAGAACATTAAGGGACTTGTTACTAACAGGGTGGTGTGTACAATTTCATGGTTAATTAGGACTTTGGGGGAGCACCGCTACATTACCCAGCCTAAACAGAATTCCTAAGCTGCCCCTCTCTCTGCGCCTTCAAATTGTTATGAAATAAACTTCAAGAATTAAGAAAATCAAAGATGCTCTGGGTTAATTAGAAGCCAGCAATGATTGCAGAAAATGATTTTGGGGGTAATCTCGGACCAGTCAGATCCCAACGGCCTTGCATCCTCATGCACACCACTCTGATGCCCTCTGTGGCCCAGCAAAAGCACTTGGAGACGTGGTTTCCAGAGAGAAAAATGACTTTTAATCAAGACTGGGAAATGGAATTAGATGTGTAATTAGATAGAAACAGCCACAAAACCACAAGCTGGGAGCTTGCTGCAGTGTCAAGCCTCTGTTCTCAGAGGCTACTGAGAACTTAGGCGTAAACTGTGCTGATGAAGGTATTTGAGCTGTTCTCTGGCCAACTGGAACTTCCCAGGAGAGAAATAACGGTTGTTCTGTGCTCACTGGAAACAGCCCACATGGAGATGCAGCAGGCTGCATTCCGCTTGTGGGCTTCTGCATTTTTATTCTCCTGTCTGTGACCTAAAGCTACCATCCTTGCACCAAAATGAACACACACCTTTTCCTCACTTTGGAGAAACAGACTCCAGATGACCATAGAAAAAGCCAGAGTTTTCAAGACTCTAAGATCAAAGATTACAAATTCAGTGCTCTAATTCATGTTCATGTCAAGTTTACAGGCATAAAAAGCAAGGTGTCATACTTAATAGAGATAAGGATTTCTGTGACCTTCCCTCAGGATCACTTGAGTGTTCATTTTATGCAAAAGTAGGAGAAAAGGCAGCCACTGCCTGGGCTTATGAATCTATCAGTATACTCACCTCCCTGGGAACCTTGCAAAGACATTCAAGGGACTCAAGAAAGAAGGCACCCAAACTTCTGAGACCTAATATTCTAAGTCAAAGAGACCTGTCAAGTGGTCCAGGGCCAAAGACAGACAGGGTTGTACAAAAAGACCTGTAAATAAAATAACTTCAAGGAAAGTGATGGTTAGACCAGTGACCTGGGATCAATCCCCCCAAGCAAAGAGTCCATGAGGATTTCTAGATAATGGCAAAGGCCCCTCCTTTCCTGAGCCAGACTGGGGTATCTGAAAATGCCATAGAAACAGCAGCAGGAATATAAATCACTGTGGGCTCACATAATTAGCCTTTTGCTCATGAAAATGAAAACTCGCCTGTTCATCATATGTTATATATAACAATATTTTATAATCATAATAATAGAAGAGACTAGGTGTGGTAGTTTAAAAGAGTGAGAAAGACCCCTATTGACTCATACGTTCCAATGCTGGGTCCCCAGTTTGTGGAACTATTTCAGAAGGGTTATGGGGTGTGGTCTTGTTGAAGGAGGTGTGTTGCTGGGGTAATAATTTGAAGTTTCAAAAGCCCTCATCAGGCCCTCTCTGTGTGTCTGTTACCTATTGGCCAGGATGTAAACCTGAGGCTACTACTGCAGTGCCATGCCTTTCTGCTTCCTGCCACTGTCATCATGAATTAACCTCTAAACCTGTAAACAAGCTCCCAGTTAAATGCTTTCTTTTCTAAGGAATGCCTTGGTCATGGTGTCTCCTCATAGCGGTAATAATCCTAACTAAAACACTGGGGCACACTGCAAAGTTCACGGGAGCCCTACAGCTGTGGATTTACTCTATTCTCTCTCCTTTCTGAAACTTGGTTTTCTTCTTTGTCAAATGAAAGCGGCAGCTCACCTCCCTCACAGAACTAATACAAGATTGAAGACAAGCAAACAACAACAAAAACCAGCCTCTGTATATGACAAGCCTTATCCAAAGCACTTGTCACCTCATTCTTGGTCATGAACCTGATACCACTAATACACCTTATTTTACAAACAAAAAGTTGGAAGTTCAAGGACATTAAGTAACCTGATCCCAAAGCCACTAGCTGGTAAATGGCAGACTGAGAAGTAAATCTGTATTGACAACAGATCCTGAGCACAATGACACCAGGGGGTGCTACACATATATTAGAATTGGCCTGGCCCACAGAAGCATGGCTAAGTTATACTAATGCCTCCCTCTCCCTCTCCTGCTATAGGACTCAGATTAAACCCCAGAAATGTGGATGTGTCTCTCACACATTACACTGAACCGTTTTGAACTTTGCTGTTAGATTTGACCCAACATTTAAACCCACACAATAGGTTTTAGATCGAATCCCAGAACTATACTGCCATTCTCACCCCAATTCTTAACTCATCATTTTCTGAATGAAAAGAACAGGTAGAGGCAGAGATGCTGGATTGCAGAGATACTGGATTGCAGAGATATTGGACTGCTCAGGAAAAGTATGGCTTGACATGATCCTGGGGAACTGAGCAGTGAGCAAACCAGGCACAGATAAATATCCCTAGTTTCCACACAAGACAGAGATTGTATCTCACTGGCACTAAAAATCGACCCACTCTCCAGGTATAGGGGCACAATCAGAAAGAACTGGCCTGACTCTAGAGGTCATGCATTTCCCAGGGTGTACACCTATTGATAGGAATGGTTACAATGCTTGCTTTCGACTACCTCTGGGACCAAATTCCACCCATGTGTCAAGCGTGTTCAAATCTCTAAGAAACACACAACTGCTTTCTGGAAACATCTTGTTCCCTCCTGCAACCCAGCCCTTACCCTCTGCCCTTCTGCTCACCTAAGCCCCGACAAGCTGTCACCAGCTCATGCTTAACAGAACATCCGTGTTGTCTGTTCCTTAGTTTTAAAAGGAGACATTCACCTCTCACTATGAGCAGGATTGAATTAGTGCATGTTAAGCATCCGAGAGAATGTGTTCTCAGATCATCGGCTGATCCACCTCTGTCAAGCCTGGCTGGCAGTGGAGAAATGACAGAATCTATGCACACACAGAAACCCAGATGTGTTCTATAAGCTTCAGCCATGTGGGACTCCACAGCAAGTCACACCCAGGGACCACTGAGATATTAAGTCAATACATTATGGGTAGTCATCGGAGGATACTTGGCAGTTACACTTTATAAACGATGTCGGTTTGTTCTGCTATTTAGACACTTAAGCTTTTAGAATGAGACACAGAACTTCTCAACTGACAAAACTTGCTAGAAATTTAACACGCTCAAAAGCGTGATGATATGTGATGTGTGAGTGGTATTTAATTTATACAATTTGAATATTTGATATTTAATAAGTTGGTACATTTTGAGGTTCATGTCTATGGCTCGCTTTGTGTAAGGACACTCAGAAATAAGTAAAGAAATGTCAATTTACTTCTTGTAATAGAAGAATTGCAAGTTTAGTAAAAGTGTGGTAAAATCAAGATGAAGAGACTGGGGAGAGAGATCAGTCAGGAAAGTGTTTGCTGTGTAGCATATGGATTGGAATTTATATTCTCAGGATCAGTTTTAACAACCATGACATGGTAGAGTGCATCTGTGATCCTAGCACTAAGAAGAGACACAGAAAAATCCCTGGAGCTTGCTACCCAATCGACCTAGCTGAAGAAGTCAGGTCCAGGGCCTGTGGAGGAGCTTCTCTCTGCAACAAGGCAAGGACTTTTTTGGCTTTCCCTAAACTGACTTATATATTCCCAAGGAAATAACAAAAGGCTGGTTTGGAGCATTAGATGGAATAACTTTAAAGTTCAAAGAGTAGAAAAAGCAATGGAAGAAAATTAAAAAGAATAGAGGGGTACAAAAAAAATCTAATCATATGACAAATCCAAATATAAAGTTAGACTAAAATAAATCAGTATATTTAGATTAAACTATCAGCTTGATAAAATAAATTTTAGTATATTATAAATGGTATAGAAAAATCATTGCAACAATGATGACTTATTCAATATAGAATGAAATAATTTTATATGAGGTAAATTATAAATCAAGTTTAGACTTTCCTTTTATGTGGACATGTGTTTTGCTTGCATGTAGGTATATGTACCATATATGTGCACAAGAGGATATCAGATCCACTGGAACTGAAGTTACAGTCAGTCATGAGGAATTAAGTGACTACTAGGATTCAAAGCCTGGTCCTAAAATTACATTTTAGGTTTAAAGGTTTTCAATGGGACCATAAAAGTACATACAGGAAAAAATATATAAACTGTGTACAAATTAATGTTTCCTATGACTAAATCTCAGACATAATAAAGGGCAAAATCAATGATTTTATTATACATAAATAACAAATATGACAAGCAAAATAGTAATAAAAAATTGAGTTCAATATTTTCAACTCAACCAAAGATCAAGAGATAAAAATCCCTACTGCACAAATCTCTGGGAAATCAACAGAAAACAGGGCAGGGTACAGAAACATATGGCCGACAGAAATGAAACAACTAACTACTAAGCATCTGCAATGATGCTTCAGGTCACTGAAAGACACAAACTGAAGCTATGCTTTCCTACTTTTTTATGCATCTGATTGGCAAAAGTCATTAAATTAGGTAATAGATTCTGTTGACAAAGCTATGGACACTTACACACTTACACACAGTACGTTGGAGGAAAGCTAGAACAGCCATTTTGGAAAGGAATTTTGCAGCTTCTATCATTGTTACCAATGCAAAAATCCCTCTACACTGCAGTTCCATTTTTAGAAATTCATCCTATGGATATACTTTGAAAACTGCAAGCTAACTGACCTAATTGCAAGGTTATTCTCTGCACCTCATTTTTTTTAAGGCAAAATACTGGATGGGATCTAAATGTTGCCATTAGAGAGCTGGCTTAAAATATCATGGCACAACTATGCAATCAAATAATCTGCAGCTGATTAAAAGGCTGGACAAACGTTTCCTAAACTAATCTAGAGAGATCTGTAAGCATGTTTCAGAGTGAAAAGGCAAACTGCAGAATGAGTAGATGTGCTGTTGGTTTCAATAATTTTACATAAACCTACACCTACCTGGGAAAAGCCCCAGTTGAAGAATTGCCTCCACCAGATTGGCCTGAGTGCATGTCTGTGAGGCATTTTCTTGATTAATGATTGACGTGGGAGGGCCTAGCCTACTGTGGATGGTGCCACCTCCAGGCAGGTGATCCTAGGTTATAAAGAAAGCAGGATGGTGAAGCCATTGAAAGCATGCCAGGGAGCAGCTTTCTTCTGTGGTTCCCATTTCTGCTCCTGCTGCAGTTCCTAACCTGACTTCCCTCAATGGCAGACTATGATCAGACATGTAGGCCAAGCAAACTCTTTCCTCCCGAAGTTGTTTTTGGTCATAGGGTTTTATCACAGTAATAGCTAACTAGGTCAGTGGGATGCATAGCATGCCCTCGTTAGCTTTAAAAGATCCAAGAACATACATTTACTTATCTAGGAATCCTAAAATTAATAATTTGGAAGATGCAGAACAGATTAAAGCTTGGAAACTGTCTATTCATTTTGAGCCGCTGATTTTTTAACATATCAACTCATGATTAAAAATTAAATGAATATACTAAAGACAAATAGATGCTAATGTAACAAATCGTAAAGATTACAAAACCCAAAGAAAACTCTAGAACTCTGTGGAATGTAGAGGATGCAGAGAACATGGGAGCAAGGACAGTTGCAGACTGGAGTGTAAGACTCTTTGGAGCTAAAACAAAGGATGTGGCACTGGCAGATGACAGAGACTATGAAGGAATAAAGTCTACAAGCCTGTTCCATAATGTGTTTGAACTATTCATATAAATTATATAAAACTCCCATGTGCATATATACATCTATTCCATAATTCACAGCATTTTAAATAGGCAATGAATGCCCTTCATACTAGAAATATCTTGTAAGGAAATCATTACAAATATAACCAAAGACTCAGTGGCACAGATGAACCCCAACACAAATGTTCAAAACTAAATGAGTAATTAAATAAACCATGGCCTTCCATAGAATGAAATGCCAAGCGGCCATCTAATTAATGCTGTAAAATATTTAATGATATCAAAAGATGTTTACTCTCAGTTGCAAAGATACACACTAACATATTCACCACAGCCATCTCTAGAAGGGGTATCATCAACAACTTTTATGCTTTTTAGATATTTACATTTTCTTATTTTTCCAGTGAATACGTATTGCCTCTGTAATAATAAGTAGGGCTTATAACAAAGAAAAAAATGGAAAAGCAAAGACCCAGTTTAGTTGAATGGTGTCTAGGAGAGCTGCCCAACTAGACATCTCCTTGTCTAAACTCTCCACTTTAATAAATTCCAAACCACAATGGTAAAATCCAAAAGACCTTCCCCAGAGACTGCTGAGAGTATGAGGCATGGGAAAGAGGGAAAGTCAGAAGCTTAGAAGTTCTGTTCTATGCCCTCTTACTCCTGTGAGTATACACACACACACACAGTCACAGAGACAGACAGACAGACAGAGATAAAGACAGAGACAGAGACAGCCCAGTGACAGCCAATGTACCTCCACTTTGCTGCTTTGTACAGACCTCCTGACTGAGATCTAACTTTAGTAAAGAATGCATGGACCACAAAGAAATCCATTGAGACAATTACACCCTAAATCCCTGTCTTTAGGCCTAGTCTAGATTCCAGGACATCACATGGTAGTCATTGCCACTACAGCTGCTTTCTTGGACTACAGAAAATGAGCATGAAAAGCCAGTACCTGGGGCAGATGTGAGAACGTCACAGGATAACACAGCAGAACTGATAAGGAGACAGGAAGGAGTTTCTATCCACTACAGTAGGGCTGGGGTTTAGGGCTGGGGTACCTGGCAGGCAGGGATCCAAATGGGTAGCCAAAAAAACACAAGAGCCAAGCCCTTCCCCACCAAGAGCCCAGTGTAAGCTGGTCTGTGAGAGTATGCTGGGCCACAAATCATCAGAGGATTTGCACCTGAAGATGAATATGTGAACTGGTCTTACAACTCTCAACAGAGACCATGTCCTCTCTTAAGTAGGAGCCCCCACTTGCCCATATATTTTTCTTATGAGTAGAAAAACAGGAACAGTGTAATCTGCAAAAGCTCAGGTCAGCTATTGGCTGTGTTTCTTGTCTTATCCCCAGGCTCCTAAATGGCTGGTCCTGTGTCTGGTTCAGAAAAGGCTCTGACCTAATAATGGCATAATTGCAACTATCACCAACCATGATTTTCCCACTTACCAAGCACTATAATAACATAAGCAATCTTACTTAAGCCTAGCAATAAGTCTATGAAGTTGTGGAACAGACGACACTGATGGCCCAGCTTATCGTCCACCACTGGTACCCCATGCCCTCTAACATGCAATGTTAACAGCTCCTTCCATTAAGTGATGAAATCTAAATTTCATTCCTCAGAGTTGGGCAGATTCTGAGTTTCTCTGCTTGACAGAATAAGGCAGAAGTGACAATATGTGTACCAACTCCAAACCTAGATCTCAAGGTCCTCTGCACATGCCCAGCTAGTCTGCTGGAATTCTGTCACTTCCATGAGAACTGGCCTGAGCCAGAATGAGGCCCACATGGAAATGACATTCAGAGAAGATGCTTCTGCCATGGTCATCTAATCCAATTAACTCTCCATACAACCCCAGACATGAGTGGGGACCCCAAGTCCAAACAAAACTAGACCAGACAAGGAAAACCACTAGGTCAGTTGGCAGACTCGTGGAAACTATTTTGTGGTTATTGGTGTAAATTATGTGTTCTGACAGTTTGTTTCATTATCCTATCACAGTAGTAAATACCTGGACACAAGTGTATTACTCATTGTCAAACTCAGGTTGCAAACAAGAGAAGCTCTCTAACTATAGAGTGAATGTTCATTGCCCTGAATGGTTAATTATTCAGGGACCGGGACTTGGGAAGGTAACAGCATGGGTGGAGTCATGGGGGTGTTCTTTATGGGATTTTTACCTTTACACATGTTAAAATCCCCCCTCTCTCTTTATCCCTCATTCTTTCTCCCATGGATCAAACATCAAGAAGACAGGAATCATGAAGAGCCTCTTCACCAGAAACCCACCTTGTTGACTCCCTGAAATCCAACTTCCAGTTTCCAAAACTGAGAAAACAAATTAACCTTCTTGGTGTTAAACCTTCTTGGATTATGGAGACTGTTATGGCAACATAAGTAAACTAAGACAAGATCCCACCTCACTGCCAGCAAGTGACAGTGCAGAGCTGTTACATGGCATTGCCTTGCCCTGCCCTGTGGAGAGCAGTGGTTCTTCTGATTATATCAATGGGGGTCCTGAATACCAGATGAACCGAATGAATTCACCTCGGTCAGCACTTGCAGTGGGTCTCAAACTTCCTAATGCTTGGGACCTTTTAATACAGTTGCTCATGTTATGGTGACTCCCAATCATAAAGTTGTTTTTGTTGATACTTCATAACTGTGTCTTTGCTACTATTATGAATCATAATGTAAATATTTTTTGATACAAAGGTTCGAGAAGTCATGATGCATGGGTTGACAAACACAGATATAGTCAGTGTCTGTGATCCCCTCTTCTAGAAAAAGCATTAGAGACAAACAAAAACTCCTATCCATACAGGCAAAGGATCATTTGGCTGCTTCCCTGGGCTTATCAGACTTTTCAGGAGTAGTAAAAGCAAGATTTGTCTTTCAGAAATGCTCATCTTAGATCCAAACCCAATGATCTGAGTCCCAATTTTGAGTTCCAGAAGCCAGAACCCCAAAACCCTGATTGTAAACTCCTATTCCCATATGCCTCCACTACAGAGCCTTCTCTATAAGTCAGGCTGCTGTGAGAATAGATAGCTAACATAATATGGACAGATGGCAGGGCCTGGCTCCCATTGGACAGCCAAGGAAAGGAGACTATTCCAGCCCACCAGCATGGTGAAGGCAGTAGCAGCTCGTTTCTAAGTAGAAATGGAGCCTTAGGTCACCTGAGCTACCCATCCAAGGCTACATGATGTCTCTTGCTATAGACTGTAGCTCACTGAGATGGTTTGTTGCCATGCAAATAGGAGCCTGGCAGCTGTCTCCAAGGGCTTTCAAACCACACAGCAATGAAGAGCCCCTAGGGCTCAAGGCCCATCTGCTCTGTGAAGACAGAGCTTCAAAGGAGATATCACGAAGCATCCCAAGATGCTGTCTGCTTTCCTCAGAGCTGGAGCACTGCCCTCAGCCTTTAAACTGGGGAGAAACTGTACAGAAGATGAAGTTCACTATCTCCAGGCAGAAGGCTGTGTGTGGCTCTACAATCCTGAGGACAGTAGATGAATAAGAAATTTCCCTGGCCTCAAGAAGTATCCAATAAAGTAGTGAGGGTCCTACAGAGTTTTGGTTTTTTTTTTGTTTTTTTTTTTTTTGTTTTTTTTATAGCATTGAGGATGTTCACAGAAGGTAGCTAAATCCTGGCCTGCTGATAAAGGGGGGAAAGCAACCTTAGACAAACAAAAATCAAAAAAACAAGGCAGAGGTTAAGATGTCTTTGGATAGTCAATTCTTTGGAGGCTACTAGGAGTCATCCAACAATCAAGTCAAGAATATAGAAGAGAAATAATTGGTCCTTTGAGATCATAACCTGGGTAGAGAGTAGATAATCTCATCTAAGGAAGAGGGAAGCCTTCCCAAAGAAGGAAATCAGAGATTTATCTAAGAGTTATGAAGGATGAAGAAGTAAGAGAGGTGATGTTCTCACTAGAAGGAACAGCACATGCCTGGGAGATAATGAAAAAAAGGTGGGTTTATTAGAGAATGAAAGTAGATACCTGAGACAAGGAAAACAAAGGAAGCAACCAGGGCTGCTTAAGCAAAGGAAAAGGGAAAAAAAATTCCTACTATGAGCACCTCTCATGTACCAGAAAGAGCACCTACTATGTGCTGGGCACAATGCCAGATACAAGCACCCAGGAAAACATTAGATTTATTTCTTTATTCAACTCAACAATTGCCTATGGATCCATTGCTGTTCTCCCTGACCAAGCAGAGGGAAAGTAACTTTACAAAATCAACCTCTAAAGAAAGAATAAGAGAGCTTATATTCAAACTCCTGGTAAACTATTTCTTATTGATGTTCAGTTCTCTCATTTACTTTATTTTAACAAGCAAGGTGCCATTTGGGTAGAAAGACATTAGCCTGAAACACCCTCAATCAATGCTACTCTTGGATGTTCATGAGCCTTTCTGATAGAATCATTAAAAGAGGAGGCAAAGATATTTAACCTCTATTTAATAATTATTCCTGGATTTGACCTTAGAATCACAAGCTGAGGATACTGCTCTAAATAAGCGTTTTACAAATGACTTGGAAATGTAATACTATAAGTAGTTACATTGTGGAGATCAGGAATACACACACCTACACAATAAATGAAAAACCGTCTCCTAATGTGATGTAAATGAGAACAGTGATTGGATAAACTCTCTGGGGACAGAGTTTTACATAGATCCACAAAGTGCTGGATCTCAAACCACTACAATGGAAATAGAGACTCTGGGCACTAACAAAACCGGATTAGATGTTACACACGGTAACTTTGGTAATGACAAAGGCAAGGCTTTGAATAAAACTGCTCCATAAACTGCAAGAAGGGGGAGGATGCAGTATTTCTAAATTAACATATTCTTTTACATAACATATGAATTTCAATATGTATGAGCAACTAAATTAATAAACCAGATGTTACAAATAGACATCTGACTCCTTCATATACTTCTATATGGGTCTGTCTATATGTTCAACTCCAAGTTGACCCTTACTTCTCTATGGGATCTTCCCACTAGAAAAGTTGCAACCTGTACTTTCTATCAAGAGCTGGTCTGTATTCCACAATTCATGAGTATAAGTAATGTAATGAAGTGGAGAACTTACCCAGGTCTACCCATCAGGCAGATCTTACCCCTCCAACCAGACAATCTGATAAAGCTGCCTAAGTTTGAGTAGCATATAACCATTAATTAGGAATTTGACCCAGAGAGACCTGGAATCTATGCAGCTCAACAGCGAGGACATAAAGGGTATCATAGCATCAGCCCTTCCTGGTAACTTCACTCCCTTCCTTCTTCCCCCTCGACCTCCTAAATACAAGTTCCCATAGCAACATTGAGCATCCCATATCTATAGCACCAGCCTCTTTGGCTAAAGACCTCAAACCATCCAACCTGAGTAGAAGCCCAAGAAATTTTAAACACCAACTCCCAACTCTTGTCTGACAGTTGGGCCTGCCTCTGCCAGGCCATGCAGTTGCCCGTTTTGCACATACTCTCCTCTCCTCTCCCCACAGCTCTATCCAGGATCTCCTCTCCTGTCGAAAGGGAGCCATCTCATGTTTGACATCAGCCTCCAAAATGTCAGTCATGCCATCTGACTCAATGCCTCCAATCTGTCCTGCTTCCAGCTGCCAATACTACAGTCCTCCAGAGACCTCCACAGGTCCTATGAGATGACAGCATGGCACCTCTATGCCTAGCTAGAATTCTGCTGTTCTTGCATGCTTCCTGGTCATCTGGGACAAATCACACAAGACACACATGCTTCCTGTGGTTCTCATCTATTCTCTCACTGTGAGAACATTTAGAATGCTGTCATAGTCGCTCTCTGGCTCCAACCATGGTTCCTCTTCCAAGAATTTGTTCCTCCATACTGCTTCCTCAAAGGCTAAATGTTTAACCTCCATGGCAGCATGGAAAGACCTGAACAGGCTAAGCCTTGCTTTGCCAAATGCTACAGATGAGTTACTCCAATGTTCTGTGTCTCCATTACCTCATCTGTAAAATGGGATAGTAATATTCTCCTAAGGGGAAGATCAAGCTTTCTTAATGGTTTCTACTTCTATGCCCAGTCTGAGGACTCTTGCTCAGAAAACATCCCTCTGATTACTGCTACTTGAAGCATCCATGCCTAGAAGAACCCAAGGATAACCTACATATATGCACACAGAAACACAGAAACATAATGCACAGACAAATAGATAGACAAACACACACACAAAGTGAGAGAGAGAAACACACATACACCTCCCTAAGATAAGGGTCTAACTGACCCTTGAGAAATCTCTAGGGGTCAGGGGTCACTCTGGGACTTCTCCTAAAGTCTGAACCATTCTTCATTTCACAGTCTGCTTCAGGAGAGTCTACCCTCTGCTAAATGACCACCTTGCCGAGCTGTAATGAAGAATGAGCCTATATTTGCATGCAAAGCACCTGGCAAATGGCCCATCATGAGGACTGGCCAAAGCCACCACACCACAGTTATCAAGCTGAGTTTACACCACCAGCTATATGCTTCACCTCCCCTTGTGACTATAAGTCCCTTAAAGCTAGAGCCCATGGCTTCCAAATCCATGTAAACCCTGTGTCCTGCCATTAGGTTTGAAGCTGTAGACTCTGGTTTGGGGATCTATGACTGTACCTAGCCACATCAGAGCCCTCTACCTTAGTTCCCACAGATTTCTCTCTCAGTTCTCCTAGGAACAAACAGTATTACATAGTCACTGTCTAATCCCCTGTGCCCCTTGAAAGTCTTCAGGTGGAAAGCAAGTGCTTCTGCCCAGAACCTGTAAGACTGAATAATGTAAGGTTTAGTGCAAGAAGTTATCCCTACCCTAGCCCAGGAAAAGATTAAAGGCTGCAGTCCTCCACCTCTGTCCAAATGAAGTCCACTGCCTCCACTGTTGAGAACAATATCACCTGCCTATATCAGTATGTGGTAGGCAGGACCACTGAGGTAGCTGCCCTAGAACAGATTCCAAAAGCAAGAAGAATGTGAAGACTGAAATCAGCTCCCTTGTGCAGAGGCATAAAGCAGTGTACTGACAGCTCTTTTTTTTTTTTTTAACTTTTTATTGATTTGTTGTGAGTTTCACAGCATGCACCCCAGTCCTGGTTACCTTCCCATCCCCTCATATATCCACCTTTACCCTTGCAAAAGTAAAACACAGACACACAAATAGCAACAACAAAAACAAAGCACAGAAAAACATCTCATCGTGGAAGCTATAGTGTGTCACAGTGTGTTCCACAGTATCTTCAGTTGCAAATGTTCATTGCAATGAATCATTAGTCTGGTTCAAGATCTCTGGCTTCTGTGACACCATCAATATTGGAACCTCATCAGGACTCTTTCTGGTTATCCTGTTGTTGCCCTGTGTCATGGAGACCCTGCAGCTTTGGAACAAAGGACTAGCACTTTTACATGTCCAAACCATTCGTATATGATACAGATATTGGGGTGGGCCAATTCAGAGCCCTGGATCTGGGCCTGGGTGGTAGCTGAGCTGCCCTCCAGCTCTCTCTTATCCAGCATTGTTCCAGCTAGAGCACCAATGCTTCCATAGGCAGGAGGCAGAGTCAGTTCTCCGGTTCTCACGCCCTCAGGTGGGGGACTCACCTGTACCTACACCTCCAGGGCCGGCTCCACTGTGCTGCCCAGTCAAGGTACAGGGCCCACTTTCCCAAGTGCTACCACCTATGAGGGGCTGAGCCAGCTCTCCCACTCTCACTATCTGAGAGCTAGCTCACCTGTGCCTTCACATCAGGGGCAGCTCCACTGTGTTGCCCAGGTGAGGTGCAGGATTTGTTCTTTCAAGTGATACAGCCAGTAAGAAGTGTTTCTTTGTAACTGCAGATGTCCTCAAACTCACTTTGTAGAATAGGCTGGCCTCAAACTCACATCGATCCTCCTGCCTCTGCCTACCAAGTGGTGGGACCAAAGGCTACCAAGTCCAGAACACTAACAGGTCTTAAAGAAACACGCACTACTAACTGTAAAGCACGAATTGTTTGGCTGCGAGCTATACAATGGAAAGGCGCACAGATAGAAAATGCATCTAGGCATTTGAAAGAGACCCAGAGAATGGAGCAGCCACTTGAACACCTACAGTGCCTAAAGTCTACAGAGATCATTTGAACAGGTCAGTATAAAATGGTTTAAAGCACATCTTATCCTCAAGTAGTATTTTAATAGGAATGAACTTGAAAAGCATCCAACAGCACAAGACTGCCTAAATAAAGGATGAGTGGTACCATATTGTATTTTGCCAATCTGCTATTCTAAGGAGTACTTTGCAGCCCTCAGAAATAAAAATATAAATGAGCATATGTTTATAGGAAAGCCTTTGATGATGTACCGTGATGTAAAAAAAAAAAAATCAAATTATAGAAAAACTATAAATAGTTCCACATATATACATAAAATTTGCAAGAAGGAGAAAATGGAGGTCATCAAACTGAAGCTACGGGGGCTGCGGTACGAATGGAGTTTCTTAGTCTACATCCACAGTTTGTCACTTAGTAACTGCATGTGGCTACTGCAATGTTCACTAACAGTGACAGAAATCATATGTATGGCAAACCACATATAGAACTTGACCTTTTTTAAAAAATCAAGAAAGAGTTTTCAATCTTTAATCTAGAAGATGCCCAATGTTCATTACATTTACTTAAATACAACAAGGATGATAGATCACGTTGTTTAGGGGTGGTTTGGTTTTGTTAGCAGTGTTAGGGAATGAACCCCCAGTCTCATGCATGCATATTCCAAACTCTATTTTTACACTATGACAACACATACTGATATTTTCTCTGCCATGATGATGTGCAGTCTTCTAGCAAGCACATAGTTTTGAAAACAAGCTATTTGCACATTAATAATAAAAATAATTTCACACACATATATATATGAAGATGCCATGATTAAATCCATTAGCTTGTTAACTTAAAAATTAATTAAATAATAATAACTTCATCAATATTCATGAAAATATAACTGAGAATGGAGTTTTGGAAAATCAGCATTTTCTCTGTGTTCATATTAATCTCCAGCCTGCTCACTCTGACCCAAAGACTTTCTCAAGACAAATGTGATTCTGAGCATCAAGTTGGTGACGGATGGAAGGACTCCATCTCCTTTCCTGACTATGCAGGACAAAGATCCCTCCCTGAGAAGCACCATCATAAACCCACAGGACCTCTTCAAGAAAGTCAGCCTAGATGAAATGCAACCTTCCAAAGGTGAGAGGGATCAGACGGTATGTGATTCCTGAGTCCACTGTGCCTAGGCTCAGCCTGCTAGATGAGTACTGAACTGCTTCTACTCTCCCTGCACTACTGGCAGAGAAGCAGGGGTCAACAGGCTAAGCCAGTCATGCTGGAGTCATAAATTAAATCTGAACATTCTACCCCAAACACCTGTGGAGTCCTTTGCTGCCTCCTCCCAATGTCCCTCTAGCTCCTGCTTTTCTCTCTTGGATCCCAGATGCCTCTGCCAATCGAAAGGCTCCCATTGCCATAGTCAGGCTACTTCATGCCTCCACACATTTACAATCACACTCCCCTTTGCATAGAAAGTCCATTCTCACCCAGGCCACCTGGTGGGTTTTTACTCATTCTTTAAAAGAAAGGTCACAAAACTAAAAATTCACCCACTAACCATATGAAGTCCACAGATGCATTTCTCAGCCCCATGTGCCATTGTGAAAATACGGACATTTATATTAAAAAAAAAATTTAGATTTCCAATTTTTCCAGACCAAGCAGAAGATCTAGTAACACTCATCCCACGTCCCCATGTGGCAATCACGGGCTATGTCTGAGGAGCAGCTGTTCTCTTCTCATTGATGTGTGTTTCCCAGTGGGTCATGGTCACAAATGCCATCACCTAGCCTCCCCCACAGGCCACTGGAGATCTGTCTGTGATTGCTACCTTTGCCTTAAAGCTTCTGACTTTGAGTGTACTCCCTGGGACAGCAAAAGCACCTGAAAAATGGGTTAGAATTGAGTACTCCTATACCTGGTCTCAGACCTACTTTCCAAAGTATTCTGAACAGCCTGTGGCTTGAACATGTGACCTGCCTCTCTACCCGCAATTTCAGTCCCAGCAAAGCTCAGTTCTACGAAGCTCGTGAGCACATGTGTTGCCCTTCTGCTGTGGCTGTCTTCCTGTCTGATAAAATCCTTTGAGAAGAGCTATTTCTGATCCTACCCTCCCCAGTGCCTAGCAAAGAGCTAGCCCATCAGCGAGATCAACGGCTTCTGTCAAACTACTGACATCCTTAGGGATGATCTGTGCTTTCCCCAAGTTAGGGAAGAGAGGCTGCCCCAGCCCTCAGTGGAGGCAGTGATCATGGCAAGAACCAAATGCTAGCAGCTCTGGAAGTCGACACATTCCTGCAGAAGATGAAGTAATTCCTACTCACAGCATCTGCTAATCGCTCAAGATCTTTCTGGATGTATGGGGCTATAAAATGGAAGGTGTTATTAATGAAAATGTATGGACCGGGAGGCAGTTCTGAACAGCAGTCCTCCTTCCTAACAATGCCTTCTCTCTCACACTAATCCCTTGCCATTATTTTAAATTCTTCAAGTGCTAGAGAAGTCATGTAGGTTGTTTTCCTGAATAGTCACTCAGCTGACAAGCACTTTCTAATTGACAAAGCATGCCGAAAAGACAGATTTGGGGCGGGGGAGGGGGAGGGGAAGCTGTATTAAGATGATGCCATTGCCCACACACAGCAGGAGGCTAGACTGACTGAAATGCAAGATTCTGAAGAGAAGTTGTTCTTCAGCAGCCCCACCCCAGCAGCCCCTTCCTGGAGAGATTACAGAGAGGTCCCACTACCCGTGGCTCCCATCGAGAGGGTTGGCTTTCCTCCCACAATCTCAAGACGAAACTGCGAGATGAAAGGCAGTAGCAGTAATAAAATGGTTACTAACAGCTCAGCTGCCAAAATATGTCTGAAACATCACAATAGACTATGTGCCAAAGGATTCATACTTACCTGTTGGGAAGTGCCCCCGTTTTCCAGGGGAGAATACAGAAACATGCCCAAGTCCACACTCCTTGTGATACCAGGGCTAAGGTCAAGTCTAAGCTCGCCTACTTGGGAAGGTCTCTATGCTCTTCCCTGTCATCAAGCTATCTCCTCCCCTTACAGGAAATATGCCATAGGGAGGCTGTGGAATGGCTCAGATAGAGAGAAATCCCTAAGCCACACAGCACAGCCTTCCGGTGAGGGCTCAAGTGGCACCAAGGGTGTGTCCTGTAGGCCATGGTCACTCCTGCCTTGATGCTCTTGGAGCTGAAAGTCCTCCAGGTTAGATGCCACTATCAATCAACCCTCCTTTAGTACCATAGGGAGCTGATGGACTCCCCCACCACGGCCCTCAAAGCACACGCGCTTTGAACAGCTAATGAGGCATGCTGGATGGCTGCGCTGCCTAATGTTTTCAGCTTTCCTGGGGTGAGATAATGCCACCAATGAGGAAGTGTACACTGAGCCATCCCAAGCACTGATAAGGTGTTAATAAACCTTAGCAAATGCTGATTAGAGCTGGCTCTGGCAGCACAGAGCTGCACTCCTTCCACACAAGCAGGAGGCCGGCCAATTAAACTTGGGGAACTTCTCACGTTGGAAGTAATCCCAGGATGGCAGCAGAGTAAATGCATCTCCAGCACCCTCAAGGTGCACACAGGCCAGACTAAGCCGGGACGGCAAGCTGCATCTTAGCACCAAAGGACAATGTGAACCTAAAACACTTTGCAGACCTCACTGACAAGGGCCAAAGATTACCAACACCCCCCAACCCCAGATAATCTGTAGACATCGGGTTTACTTTAAATGTTATCATGCATATATTTAAAGCTGATATAAAAATTCTCAGGGATAAGTTTCAAAATAGACAAGGGGGAATAGCAGGTGCTAGATGTCCCCAGCCAGGGTATCTATCACTCAGCTATCCTTGTTTGGGTCCCAGAGGCCGCATTGAGGTTTTATCTCAGCCAGAAGTGCAAGGAACATATGCTCTTCTCTGAAGATGGCACCCAGTTTATAAATGCCTGTCCTGGAACACAAAAGCTTAACCCTTTGCCCCAAATTAACTTACTACTATTCCTATCCCAGATTTCACACTAGGACCAGGCAAAGCCAGAGCTCAGCTGAGCACCAACTACAGGCTTCACATCATCAGTGGTCTCACTTGAGCATCTCCCTGGACATGTTAGGCTCTGCCAGGCTCTGCATCTTAAGGCCAAAACTTACAAGGAGAAAGGAGAAGGGATGACAGAAAGTACTTTGGAACACCATTGTATTTCAGGTTCTTTCTTACAAATTTCCCACTACCCAATTTAGGAACTTCCCTAGGCAAGCCCCTGTGTGAGGGATAGAAAAATGTTGCCATTCACAGATAAGGAAACTGAAGCTCTGGGCAGGAAATGACTTAGCCATGGTCACACAGTTCCTCTAGAGCAAAGGTATGATTCTATTCAGGTCTGGCTGACAGTGAAGTCACAGCAAATATGGTTCCATAGCATGCTGCAACCCATCCTTCCTCATGCTTATCGGGGGCAATGTGAGGAAGAGAGAATGGTGTTTAATAAGCTACAGATCTGAAAAGATATATGAGGCTGAAAGCTACAGGCCAGCAGGAAGCCTGGTAAGCTTCCCTTCCCGGTCAGATAGCTATTCTGTGCCTTCCCGTGGCTCCCGGGGGTGGGAGGTGGGGAGCCTGTGCATATTACTTAACAAGGAGTGGACTTGAAACCACTCTGATTTCCAATTATAAAGCACACCTAATATTTTAATTTCAAGTGTGTATTTCACTGTTCAACAGATTGAGGCAAATATTCCCACATCAGACCCCTGCCTAAAGGAGCTAGCAATTTCAATAAAGGTGAAACATGTCCTGCCAGGCAGGGGCAGTGGCTGCTGATACTGTCACATGTCCTCTCACTTAATTAAAATGAACGGTGTGATGAACAACTCAGGGAGGCAATGTGTTCTGATGGGGTCACCTGAGGACACTGCCATTCTGTGCAAGAGAGATACCCTAAACCCAGCCTAAATGAGCCAACAGACAAGTGTAGCACCATTGCTGGGTGAGCATTACTTACTGGCCGGTGGCCTGTAGCTGAAAGGCAGAGACTGTGAGCAGGATCGGGAGTGGGGGGAGTTCCCTTCCTTCCATGCTCACCAATCTACTCTATCTCCTGTTCCCTTCCCCAGGTTCAGCACTGTCTCCCATGGCTACAGTCAGAAATGTCAACTCGCTCTTCAGTCTTTTCCCCAGTCCTTGATGTGCCATGACAATTTCCTGAAGATGCCACAAGGAGGAGCACAGTATGCGGACAGCTGGAGAAGGCAGGGCTGTGGAAGACAGGGACAGAAACATGAAGGATGGTGTTTACATCCCTAATGAGAGCTGAAGTTGAAAGCAAAAATCCACTCATCTGAGACAGGTCCACAGAACAACTACCCTCCCACCACAGACTGCCCAGGGCAGCATGCTGCCCAGGGTAAGCAAAATTATAAGCAGACCTGAGGTTTGAGGGAGCTGGGAAGGGCAGGCTGCCATGAACAACAGAGATGCAGTCAAGAATACCTCCATGCTTGGCACAGTGGTCAGCCAAGAAACTTCTTTAGAAAGACTGTGCTGAACTTTTTCCCATGGGAAAATAGTTGACGTTACCGGGCAAGAGCATCCAAGCAGCATCTTCATTTCCCATGAGTCAGAGCGTCCCTTTCTGCCTCTACAGAGGTCTGGTGGAGACAAATTATCATCCACACTGCATATAACCCAGAAAGCCCAGCTGAATAGCAGGCAGGTGAGAAGGATCTGGCTACCTTATCCTGATCACGATGAAACAAGGAAGTCCCCGCCACTGGTAGGCTTTGATACGGTGCCTATGGAAAGCACTAAGCTTATAGAAGAAAGACAGGTGTCCACAGAAAAAGCTGCAGCTGCCGGTTCAGCTGTAGAATCACCTCCCAAAATGCATGTAGACGGGAAAGGCAACTTTGAGCTAGTATTGCTATTTATCCTTCCTGCATACCCAGCTTGCTTCCTTCATTTGTCTGGTTCAGAAACATTTTCAGATGTTCTGTGTTCTGCAAGCTAGGCTAAACAGAGAAGTCACAGGCAGGTATCTAGGGCTGGAAAGAAGGCCCTAGATGTTGGCAGAGCATGTATCAGCATCAGAAACCAGAGCAAGTACTATACTAGAAGTGGACAGAGGCAGTGTGGGCTACACCATGTATCATCCCTCTTTCCCAAGGGAGACTATTTCCCAGGGGTAAAAGTGCTTACATTAAGATAATCACCTTATATGTTGGCCTGGCTATGCCAGGCAAAGAACTCAACCCTGTACACACAGACTCATAAAAATCCTTCAGTCTTGTCTAGACCCCAGGAGACCTCAGCAGCTAACGCAGAGGAAACAGTTGAAAGGTCAGTTGACTGCAAAGAGTCTCATCGCGTGGGAGCCTTCCCTAAAGCCTACTGCTATATGTATCCCTAGGAGCCATTTCTAGACCTTACTCCACCCTCAAGCTGCCATAAGGCAAGTAAATACAAAACCTTGAGGTGCCTTCTGGGAGTGCAGCCCTGGGTGCATTTAACTTGTGTGAACATATTAAAGCATTTTGAATGATTTAAAAATTTCAAGAAAATTGCTGAGAATTCAACTCAAATACATACACACCTACATACATACATACACACATACATACAGACAGACATACAGACACACACACAGAACTGGTAGCACATGGATCTAACCTAGCTCTGCCAATAGTGCTGTAGAAACCCAGCAACACCCTTGACCTGCTCTGAGCTTCAGTTCCCACCGTGAGACTAGACACACTCTACCCTCTCAGAAGATACTGCAGTTTTATACTGCAACAGAGCAAAAGGTGCCCACGAACTGCTCATTCAAATACATGATCAGTAAATACAGCCCTGTCTTTAAATCCAAGCAATTTCCTCATTCCATCCCAAGCCTTGTTGCAATAAATCCATAAGCCTCACTTTGACTAAAGAAAGATTGATACTTTCTTGTTACATGGTAAAACGGACATTTCCAGAGCACCTACTAGTGAACACAAGGCCTACGGCCAGAGTCCTGGGGAGCCATGATGACTACTATTCCAGAGAAGCTCATGGATCCTGGGAGAGACCAAAATTTAAGATGAAATCTGGTCATGGAGTGGAAAGACCAGACTGCCAATCAGGGAGGGAGCCAGGTAGATTATGAAAGAGGTGGTCAGAAATGAATTCCTAGAGGACAGCTCAGCACCTGAGGGGATGCTGAGGGAGACAAAGGAATGGTAAGGTGGAAGTGACCAGAAGATGTAGACACCTACAAGAAGCCAGGAACAAAGAATGGATGAGGGTAGGAGCCTGGATCATCTGGTGTGGATGTAGATGGGATGTGACATGATGCAGATGTTGATGCAGATGTGATGTAGATGGGAGAAGGCACAAGGGAAGGGGGGGGGGTGATGGAGAAAATACAGCCTGCATTCCAACAGGCTAGGAGAGAAGAGAATTACTCCAGGGCAGCTGGAGACCATGAGAGGGCTCACACAGAGAAATGGCAAGGTGAGTTTTATATTTAGACGTTTAAGTTTGACACCATCTAGTCATGATCCATACCTCAACCACCTTCCTCTACAGAAGTCTATGATGACTTGGACAAAGATGAGAATAGTAAACTAAGATTTATCACTAACCAAGGAACAGATGCGGTGAGAAACTTGGACAATTTGTAACACCTATGGAGCTCAAGGAAGACTCATGGGAAAGGGACTGTGGCTTCATTTGTCAGGTCAGTAGATTTTTTTTCTCAGACAATAACGAGTTTTTCTTCATTTTAGCCACAGGAGTCAATAGCTACTCTGTCCATTTATTTTTATTCTATTGAGTAAAAAAAATATATAGGCATGTTTGAAGAAATATAAATATGTTTTAAGTAGTGGAGTTAATTAAAGACAACACTCTGCACATAAAATAACACAAATCTGTTCCAGATTAGCAAGGAATGTAATGACCTATAGAATCAAAAAAAAAAAAAAAAAAAGACATAAAATATAAAGCAAAAAGAAACAACAAGAAAACAAAAAAAATGTAAAAGAAAATGTCAGAACTAATATCAAATATATGGCTTAGGATGATAAGCTTGAATAAGTCCTCAAACTAAGTCACAGATTCGAGCCAGCCAGATGCCAACCTGTACTCCCACATCTGAAAGACTGTAACTGAGAGCTGGTCCACAGAGTGTCTCCCCTTGTATGTGCGTGTAGCATTGATGTTGTCATCATTCCAAATCAGGTCGTGGTCTCAGACATCAGTCTACCCCAGGGAGATACTGTAGCCCCTTTGCTAAGATATGAAAACACCTAACGCACCTGTCCGTGCTTCACACACAACTGCAGTCTATGGAAAATACATGCCAGCACCAGCAGCTAGGCAGCACACAGAGGAAAGTCAAAGCCTCTAAACTCTATTATATCATCTACATAAACCAAAGCCATGCTTTTTGAAAACATCAAGAGAACTGTTAAAGTTTTTCCTGTAACTTTTATCCAGGTGGTGGCTTTGTGAGTCTTCAGAATGAGGACCAGAGAGCAACAACTTCCATTCACATTTCTAGTTCGTAACTTCTAGGTCATTGAAAAAGAAACCTTTGCTTGTTGAAGGGAGTTAGAAGGTAACATTAACACCCCCAGATATTTTAATAAATGAAATAAATTCTCATTAAAATAATTACCAAAATACAGACCTTAGGCAAATAAACAGACAGAGGCACGTGCTCACTGTCAGCACGAGGCGGGCAGTGAATCGATTGATTCTGCACCCAAACTCATCTAGCTCCATCCAGCATAGAGACCCATGCTGCTTCTCAGCTGCACACAGCTGAGGGAGAAACGAGACAGGAGCCGATGCCTTCTTCCCCAATGTTCTGCATCTGGATGTCCACCCCAGCCACAGAGCTTTGTCCAGTAGGTATCTTAGGGCTGTGGCAAACATAGGTAATCTGTTACTGCCTCTCCTGGAACAGTCTAGGAGGATAAGGGATGCTGATCCCTGCCCTGCTCTGGGCACAGTGAGGATACTTAGGCCTCCACTGACCTCCAGGTCACAACATGGCACTACTCAATGGCCATCTTGATCCGAGCCCAACACCAAGAAATAGTATCACTCAGGACCCGGACAAAAGAACATAGACTGTCCGCCAGGCTGACAGCACAAGAGCCTTGCTCAAGGAGGTATGGACAATCAGGTCAGCAGCACATAGGCTCTGGACTAAGCTCCAACCTCTCATCCCTACAACAAAGATGAATGCAGAGGACATGCCTTTTCTTCTGGGCACAAGTGGCTAAGAAGTCAAGTGCCCAGCCTGCCTGTACATCCATTCCTTACCAAGCCATTATTTTCCCTTTGGTCCCAGAAAATCACACCACTTCAGAGAAATGTACAAGTTATCACAGTTTCATTATAGAAAAAGTCGAAATCTTTTGGTGCTCTAAAGAGCATGGAGAGCAAAGGGAGGTGAGAGGTATTAAAATCTGATCTTCACTTGAAGAGAATCGGAGGATGGGGCTCTGCCTGCCATTGAGTGGATGAAATAAAGGGAGAAAATGTGACTGCTGGGGGACGATGGGGAAGTGAATATTAATACGTGGTTGAATGAGTGCATGGGTGAATACAGTGTGTGAATGACTGAATCATCGTGGGAATGAGGGGTTGGATGGGTAACAGCTAAGATCACAGAGCACATGGAATCAATGTCGGAATGCATAAAGTGAACCTGTGAGCACTACCCTCTGTGTGGCACCTGTACTGGGAGACACTGGCTCAGTTCACCTACTGTGCTCACCACAAAAGTCTTTATCGGGTCCCCACTCCATCTAAACACTCAGACCCAGCAGCAGCAATGGCAACTTGGCATAGACTATGTTGTACCTCAAACACTCCCAAGAATTCACCTGCTGGAGTGCTGCCCCCTGCTATCTTACATGATGGAATCTTATTGAACATAAAGTCTTTTCCTTTTTTTACAACTTCCCAATGTTTAAACTTTATTAGCACGTCTGTCGTTGAAAATGATGAGTTTCACTATGACATTTTCCTACAAATATGTCATAAACTTGGACCATTTTCCCCATTACCCTTTTTCATCTCCATTCTCAGCCTCCTCCTAGTTTCCTTCCTCTCCCAAAAGAGTCTCCCTTCTTCTCTCAAATGAGAGAGAGCATAAGATATTTGCTTGTGAAGCTAGGTCAGTTCACATAATGTGATGATCTTCGGTTCCACCCAGTTTTCCACAGATGCCATAATTTTGTTGATCTTTCGGACAAGTAACCATCCATTACATATCTGCGCTGCATCTTCTTCATCCAGTCATTTATGGAATGAATATCGGATTATTCCATGACTGGAGCAATGTAAAGGTGCTGCAGTAAACACAGATGTGGAGTGTGGGTCTCTCTGTGGAATGTTAACTTAGATTCCCTCACATTTACCAATGGGAGTGGTATAGTTAGATCATATGGTATCTCTGATTTTATTTTCTTGATGAATGGACATAGAAACTTAACAGAAAGATCGAGTTAAAATGATGTCATCCACCAGGAGAACATGGCTCACAGAATCAACTGAGCAGGACTCACAGGATCTCAGAACGACTGAAGCAGCAATCATGGAAACTCATAGGTCTGTGCTAGGTCTTCTGCTTATATGTTGTGGTTGTTTAGCTTGAAATTTTGGTGGCACTCCTAACAGTGGGAGTGGATTTTTTTCTCTGACTCCCTTGCCAGCTCTCAGGACCTTTTTCCTCCTACTGGGTTGCCTCATCCAGCCTTGCTTGATAGGAGGTTTGTACCTAGTCATATTGTAACTTGTTATGCCAAGTTTACTTGATATCCCTGGGAGTCCTGCTATTTTCTGAAGGGAAATGGGAGAGCAGTGGGTCTGGGAGAGCAGAGAGGTAGGGAAGGTCTGGGGAGAGTAAAGGTGTGGTTGGGATGTACTATAGGAGAAAACAATGAATCTTTAAAAAGAGGTCACCTTAAAAACATTAAGGTGAAACTTATTTCCATTCAGTAGTGTCTTTCACAAAGCAGAGGACTAGAAACACAGAGAGAGAGTGCTGGCAAGAAACATAACTCAAAATGATCTTTCAAAAGTTGAAGCTAAATACTAGATGTCAGCAGAGGGCTGAGACATCTATCCCTTGTGGCTCTTGTAAAGACTCTTGTAAAGACGAAGACTACAGCACCCCAGCTTTGGACTTCCAGCCTCCATAACAGACATTAAATTTCTGTTGTGTGAAGCACCTCGTTTGTGGTACTAACAGCAGCCCTGGTAAAGGACCACAGGCTACTGTAAAGTTACCAGATCCTTGACCAGATACGGCTAATGGCTGTCATCTTCTACAAAATGCAGACAACTTGTCTGGAAACAAGTTCCCAGGGTAGAGACAGATACCTAGAAGTTCTTCATGAAAATCACAGTGGAGTTTTCTATTCATAGACAAATAAAAGAAATGCAGCCCTGATGAGGCTTATAGCATGCTAGCTGCTAGATGAACCTAAAGGATGAATTGTTTCTTTTCTGAGATTTAAAGGTGTCATCTCATTGTGGGAAGGGTTGAATGACTCAAGTCTATCATAGCGGGAAGGGTATATTGCAAGCAGTGTTTCACATCACAGCATCTAGGAAGCAGAAAATGGCAATGAAGGAAAGGACCAGAGCATCATACACCCCCCCAAGGACATGCCCTGAATGACCTAATTCCTCCAAGTAGGCCCAACCTTTTTACTTTTACCATGTCCCCATAATGCCATCATGTTACAAGTCCACCAAGAGATAAATGTATTGGTTACACCAGAGTCTTCATGATATAAGGGACTCTGGGGACATCCTCACAGACATACCCAGAGATGAGACTTCCTAATTGCTAAGTAGGTATATCTCAACCCAAGCAAGCTAACAATCAAGATCCACCGTCATGCCATTGATGTGACAAAATGACAAAGGAGCCACATGTAAAGGATTTCATGGAACATCTGGGAATGGCTGCTTCAGCCACTCCCTCATGTCATAACTTCTGGTGTCTTTCTCTCCCTCATAGAACCAAGAATGTCCCTGTGAGCATTCCTGTCTTGACCTAGGCCTGGCAACTAGTGTGTCTAAGTAAGCTATTGAATGAGGGAGGGAAGCAAGGAGTGACTTAAGAAAAAGAAAAGTGTAACCTAATGCTAGCCTCAGCTTCTTTCTGCATCGTGTTATCACCCCCTGCAAGCTGGATGAAGGGTGACATTGAGTGGTGTGTAGATAGACATTTTTAATTGCTATGTATTTATTTTAATTAATTCCAATTAAGAAAATATTCACTGCCACTGTGTCCAATCCATGATTTCATGAAAACTGTTACTAGGGAGGAGGCTATGATAAAATGGGAAATTGTCCAGTCTTGATGACACACTCTGAAGTTCCCTATGTACAAACGAAGGCAAGAGAACTAGGGCCAAGTATCAGCTATGTAGTACATGTAAACCTGGAATACGTGAGACTTAATGAAAACACTGGGTAGCTGTGACCAGTGATTCACGGGTGTTGAAGGAAGGTGTCTCTCCATATCCTGATGTGTCCTCACTGTGTGCTCCATGCAGCTTTCTGAAGATATATATTGTTGGGAAGTGCACAGGAAGCAGACAATGCAAGAGTAAGGAAATCAAGAACAAAACCCTAACCTCAGAAATACACACTTCTACATGAGCCAGATCATGAACGCTGGACATCAGGTATCACTGAATAAGGGACAATAGGTCACTTGGTCTGTCCTACAAACCAAATATCAGAAACTTGACTCAGAAGCTCACTAGAAAATCCCACTGGGGCTTCCCAAGAAACTCATAGATGCAAACATGGAACCTGGCCTCTTTAATGTTCAAAGATTCTTCATTTGGAGACAAACAGGAGTCCAGCAATATCTGACATGTAGCAACAGTCCTCACACCTCTCCCCAGCCAGCATGATTCTAAGTACCCACAGGCATCTCCCAGGAAATACCTAGGGGCTGATTTCCAACTCCAAGATTGAAAAGGGGCGATGATCACACAGCTCATCTGTCTCGGGGTCCAAAAGGCAGTGGTAACACTAAGGACGTGTTTAGCAAAGTTCTGGAACAGCTTCAATGGGCAACACCATCAATCTGCTCTTGCCTGAGACTGTTGCCTTCTTCTGCTCTCATGCTAAAACACACAACTGCTTCTCCACTGCAAAGACCCCAAAGTGTTAAATTTATCAATTGGAAGTGTCCTATAGAGAATCAGAAGCTGACTACCTGGGCACAGACATGGGCAGCGTAAATCCTAATGCCTGCAGCAGCTTCTGTATACACCACTCCCTTGATCTACAATCCTCTACCTACCCGTTCTCTCTGCCCTTTAAATCATGGCTCACACTTTTCCCTTTAAAGCCATCATGTTCTTCAAATACTCATGCCATGCCCTCTGTCTCCCCTGAATCCCTGCGTGAGGGTATACATAGGATCGGTAAAGAAGCACTAAACAGTCTTCAACACTCTCTCCTTCACAATTGACCAAGGCTCATGGCTAAATGGAACACAGGAGAAAACATAAGGGTTCAAGAGAGTCAGAGATATTTTTCATCTCTGCTTTCCCCAAAGACATTGGGCATCCTGGCCTTGCAATTCAAACCATAGGCTCTGTGTGACCGTTAGATGGCAGAGAGAGAAGCGGTAAAGCAATTCTCACTTATGCAACATGATTGGCAGCATTCATGGACCTATCCCTGTGCCTAGATATGTATCAAATTCAGTTCTGTCCCCAAGCTCAACAGATAAAGAAGCATCTAGAATGTACCTATCTCAGACAACACAACCTACCATGAAGCAGGCATCAGCCCAACAGCTGCTCCTGATCTCATGGCAGGAAGGGGTTCCTCCTTGGCATTGGAACCTCTGCTTTAGATCTTGAAACAGTCGGTGGGAATGCACCGAGAAAGGTTTTGGCCACCCCATCTTCAACCTCAATCATATTTGACAAAGAATAAGACACTGGTGGGGTCTCTTGTTGAAATACTGGGTCCTATGTTAGCAGGTGGCCTGCTGGGACTGATCAACTTTGATCACAGTTCTAGGAAGGAACTTCTCAACTTAGCTTCCTCATTTCCAACAGAGAGTCAACAACACTCCAGGCCTGAAGGCAAAAACCACCTGTAATTTGCTGGGGCTCAGTACCGACTTCTCTTTTCCTCTAGGGTATCAAGACTCAAATCAAGTTTAAGGGCATGAGGTGCTGGCCTAGAGGGAGTGAGACATCCATCAAATAAGAAAGGAAGAAAAGAAGCCAGTGCCTTCTTTGTAGGGTGGCTATCTCAAACAAAAGCTCTATAAAGTGGGGACAATGAAACAGCCCAGGGGCCACTTCCTGGTGCCAACCACAGATGGCCTTGACCAAGTCACTCAGACTCTCTGAGCCTGTGTCTTC
The DNA here is from genome assembly GCF_011762505.2 of Arvicanthis niloticus. Lineage (NCBI taxonomy): Eukaryota > Metazoa > Chordata > Mammalia > Rodentia > Muridae > Arvicanthis > Arvicanthis niloticus. The sequence continues at coordinate 87,463,265 of NC_047660.1, read as the reverse complement.
CTATAAACTGTTTTTCAAAATCTACCTTCCAGTTTGGAGCTGCTAAAGTTAAGAGGTATAGAAATACCTGCCACTTATCAGGCTCTTGACAAATGTGCCACCTCCCCCTTGACCTCACTGTAATGGAGAATTAACTCCCACTCTTTTTGAAGCCTGTGTCCCTTCCTTTCCTTAACCTGGATAATCTCCTCTGGCAGTGGGTACTGTGTCCTGGAAAATGAGAGGCAGCCAGCAAAGACATCTGAAAGGAGCAGCAGAAGAGTATGGGGAAGCTCAAGGGGAGCAGTTCCCAAAGTCCAAGTGAGAAGACACAACCAGCAAGGGCAAAGGCTGAAGAATGGCAGGAAATGAAGCAGAGAGAATAACTGGAGGCCTTAACAGAGCAGCTCCAGCAGGATTGTTGGTAGTATAGTCTGCACCGATGATTGAAAGGTGTCTGAGTTTAGGTCCTCAGAAGCAAACTCTGAGGCAAAGAATTTAGGAAACACATTAGGAAACACACAGAGGTGACTACAGCTTCCTTCAGCTGGAAAATGAAAGTTATGATGTGTGACCAGCCATGGAACAGGGATGGGTCATCCAAACCCCACCCCCAATCCATCTTTGAGTGGAGGCCATTCCCAGTCATGCTAGTCTTCCCACACTTTAGCCTGCTGAGTCAGGCAGAACCGAGGTTTGGGAACACAAATATGGGCAGTCAGGGCATTAATAGAGGTGAGTGTGAGGTCTAGGCACTGCCAACATCTGCTCCAGAAATGTTAAGTGAGAGAACAGGAAGAGGTGGCACCTTGGTTTTTGGTTTTGTTTTGTTCTGTTTTGTTTTCTACTTATTGCTTAAAAAATACTTTGACAAGACCAACTCAGGGAGAACGAGTTTACTCTGGCTCACAGTGTTAGGTCTTTCATTGTAGTAAGTCATAGTGACCACAGCTTGAGACAGATGTCCCATTAAATCTATAATCAAGAAGCAGAGAGCAATGAATGCATGTGTGCTAGTGTTCAACTCAATGTCTCCATGACTGTACTCTCTAGGATCAGCTGCCTGGGAAATGGCACTACCACAAAGTATGCCAAAGTCTTCCCCCATCAACTGATATAAGCATTACCATCTCCCACAGACATGCCAAGAGACCCATCCTTGAGATGATGCTATCTTTTGTCAAGCTAACAATAATATGAAGCACAGAGTGAGTGAAAATATGAAGTGCAGGTAACTATTTCACAGAGTTTTGCTTAAAGGAAAGGCCAAAAATGGGAGTCAAGATGTGGACTGAGTAGAGATCGAGTCAGAGTATTAGAACATGTCAATAAAGAGTTATGCAAAGATACAAGCATTGGAACATTTTCCATACCCACTTAAAAGCTTCCTCCTGCAGTAGGAGACAGGGACTGGCTTCCAGCATCATTTGAAGACAGCACAATGGTGTTTATGCAGAAAACTGGGGCTGAAGAGAGACTAGTAGTTACTAGTGATAGAAGCCAGTGAGTGTGACAACGGAGACACGAATCAGCTGTCCTTGTTCCTATTTCCTTGGGACATTTAAAAAGCCAAGTATTTATGTTTATAGTGGCTTCATTCACAATCACCAAAACTTGGAAGATGGCCAAATGTCCTTCAATAGGTGAACAGAAAAACTATGGTACATTCAGACAATGGAATATTATTCAATACTAAAAAGAAATGGGCAATCAAGCCATGAAATGACACAGAGAAATATGAAATGCTGCTGCTGAGCAAAAGAAGCCAAGCTGACAAGGCCATAAACCATATGATCACTGATACATGGCAATCTAGAAAATGAAAATCTATGCAGACAACCTAAATCCATAACTTCCCCAGGGTGTGGAGAAGTAGAGAGATGAGCAGAAAAAATGCAGAGCAGTTTTAAGACAGTGAAATGACTCTGGTGGTGACTGTAATGGTAGACACATGTTGATATAGATGTATTCATGCCCAGAGAATGGACACTCAAGATTGAGCCCTCATGTAAACTATATGCTCAGTGATTAACAACATATCAATCCAGGCCACCAAACTTACCTCAATGATGTGAGATACTAATAACAGAAGAAACAAGAAAAGACAGAGGGATACATGGATCTCTCCATGTTTTCTACAAACCCAAAATTGCTCCAAAAGCAAAGTCTACTTACTTTTAAAGCAAATTTAAAGGAAAAAGGCAATCAGGAAACATTAAGTAGAGATACATTATGGAGATCTGAGTCTAGGGAACACATGGTGTGAAGTACCCAAGAGAATATGGTAGGATTGTCAGGTGGCACTGAGGGCCAGTTATGATGATCAGGCATGGAGTGGGGGATGAATCCAGAAGCCAATCACAACCAAGCTCTGCCTAGGCTCATTCTCCTCCAGCCATTTTCAAGTACGAGGTATAGCTGTAGCCATGGAGGAGTCAGCGAGGTAGACTCAGCCAGGCTCAAGGTTCCCTAAACAAGCATGATTCTTCATGCCCTACTTTGCTTTCTCCACACCATCTTATCTGTATCACCACAACAGCTTCTAACTAGTTCCCAGACTCTAACCCATTGCTAGTATTTCATCCAAAGAAGGCTGCAAAGGAAATTCATCCCAGTGGGGCCTCTGAGCCATTCACCATCTCTTCTGGTATCATTGTCTACAGGATGAAATGTGGCAACTATACATAATACAAAGGAATCAATTTGCCACTCAGGCCCAACCTGGCTCACCAGTCACATCTTCCCACCTCTATCTCCCTCCTGACTCCCTACCATACAGTATGTCCCTACCCAGGACACATGTGCCCTTGTATATATTATGACTCCTGCTCATATTTTCCTTTCTCCTCTACTAAACCCAGTGCCAATGGTCCCCTTCTGCAGGACAGATTCTTGCATTAATGAGGGGCACTAAGACGACTTGCCTGCCTCTTGCTCCACTAGACCAGGAATGTAGAGAATAAGAGATGCCATGCTGTTGTCTTGAAATCATGCCTAGCACCAAGCCAAATACATAGTAGGCACTCAGCAACATTTGTGAAGTGACTGAACAAAAGGGCAAATATAAGTGGATTCAAATGTCACCCACCCCAGCTGCCAGCTGAACTGGAAATTGGAAACAGGATTTTTTTCTTCTTCCCTTGAACACTATATTTTCATGCAGTCATTTCTAAAGTATCTCTTGCTGGGAGAAGCTCTCTCTGAGAGCAGCACGGGGGCAGGGGGTGCTGTCCTAGGGAGTGAGAGACAGCAGAAGGAACAGTCCCCGAGTGTGTTTACGCTGCCCCATCAGTGGCATAATGCACACTTTTTTGAGGACATGGTCAGGTAGGGCACACAGGCGTCTTGCAGTGTTGGAGCACAGTAGACTGCACAGTAACGAGGCATAGTCGGTGTTCTGCTCAGTTCTGAGGCACAGGAGACATTTTTACATTGCTGAAACGTAATGGTGGTTTGTATAATGCTGGGACACAGTAGGTGTTTGGCATAGTGCTGAGAACAGTAGGTGGTCTTTACAGTGCTGCATCTCAGTAGCAATTTGTATAGTGTGGAGGCATAGTAGGTGTTTTACACAGTGCTGAGGCATCTGTACAGTGCTGAAGCAGAGTAAGTGGTGTTCTGCATAGTGCTGAACACAGTAGGTGGCTTGCACAGTGCTGAGTCTCAGCAGCAGTTTGCACAGTGCTGAAGCACAGTGGGAGCTCAACTTCAGTCTACTCACTCTCTTCCTCATGAGTGAGGGCCTTCCTATCAAGAATGTATTCCTTAAATCTTCCTTCTGAAGCAGACATTGCCCCAGATGATAAGGACAGCTACAACTTATATTGCTTTTTCAAGTGATAGTAAAAGGCCATCCTCCCTCCATATCCAGTCTCCTGGCTATTCTGAGAAATGAAGGAGCTGTCACTAAATCACAGGGAATATAAGTTATGTCATTATCTTCGCCCCTGGGAAGAAGATGATAAATCTGCCACCATTAGCTTCAGGAAGCCAGTCACCTTGGGCAGCACTGTCAGTGACCTCCTGTGAACAAGCACCTGGTGTACAGCTGTCTACCTGAGTCGGCTCCAGCACAGACCACTTTCTGACTGAGCCTCTGTTTGTGTGCTTTATGCATTTACAACACTAAACCAGTAGTACAGAGTTCCCAAGGATGCTCGCCAGCAGGGCCAGACAGTGGCTGGTTGCTCATCCCTGAATTTGGAGCCCTGATGTTTGAGTCTTTACGCCATAAGTATGACCTTGGTACCTCCTGAAGTCAGGCCCTGGCATGGTCAAGAAGATAAGTGCTGAATATTTACAATGTACTCCACTGAACGTTCAGAACTGTGAGGGAGATGTGTGCACATATCATACAATCAAGGGCAGGAGCGGATAAAGGAGAGCATAAAGGACAGGTGCCTGGGCATCCACAGGTGCACACACTATATAGGCAGGAGAATCAGGCCCCAAGATCTCTACTGATCACATGTTCAAAGATATGAGGCAAGGTCAATCCTGATGTTTTCTGACTCTCCCTGCCTCTATCATGGCCTCTATTCGGGAGATGGAGCATCCTGACTCCTTCCTTACTGTTTCCCCAGCTCAGCTGCACACCTAAGCTCCAGGGAACCTCCAGACTTGCCAGTGTCTGAAGTTCAGGGCTTTTCATTTTCTATTCTTTCCACCAAGAGCTCATATCCCTGATTTTCACAGAACTGGTTTGTGCTCATACTTCAGAACTCAGCTCAGCCATCACCAGCTCCAAAACAGTCTTGTGCCATTATCAATTGCACTCTATGCTTATTGTCTGCACAGAATCATATCACTGCACAGCTACATTGCTATTTTTCAGATATTTGCAGGGAGGGTAAGATTGATTGATTGATTGATTGATTGATTGATTGATTGATTGATTATACAGTGTTCTGCCTGCATGTATACCTACAGGCCAGAAGAGGGCACCAGACCTCATTGTAAATGGTCGTAAGACACCATGTGGTTGCTGGGAATTGAACTCAGGACCTCTAGAGAACAGCCAGTGCTCTTAACCACTGAGTCATCTCTCCAGCCCTCAAATATTTGTTTTGAATCTCTCCTTCTATAAGCATATAGTTTCACTAAGACCTAATCTTATCTTCCATTTTTGGTTTAACTGTAAATTCAATACTAGCCACATAGATAACAAAGTATGGAAAAGAGAATCCTTATTCACTGTTGGTGGGCGTGTAGATTGATATGGCCAATATGGAAATCAACACAGAGGCTACTCAAAAAGCTGGAAATAGAACTGACACGTGACCCATCTCTCCTACTCTTGAACATAAACCCTTAGAAAACTCTACAGATATATTCACATATCATTATTCATTGCTGAATTATTCACAATAGCCAGAAAGTGGAATGGATAAAGAAATTATGCTATTCACACATAATAGGATGTTATTCAGCTGGGAAAAATAAAGTTATGAAATTGTCCAGAAAGTGAGCAGAACTGAAAAACATTAGAGTAAGGTAACCTGGGCCCAGAAGAAAAGCTGTATTGTTCTCACTCATATGCTATGAATTATTGCAATAGTATGATGAACATGGCATACATGTGAAGACCAGGAAGATAGACAGGGGTCCTTAAAAAAAAGGAGTAGGAGGAAGGAAGACATTAAGGAATAACAGTATAATATAAGTGATTTTAAGGTGGAAGTGAGGTGCAAAGGGTTAAGGGTTATGGGTTAAGGGGAATCATATGGGAGAGCAGGACATGGGGCAGGAGGGAACTATATGAAAAAGCCATATGGAAGCCTACTGTTTATAAGCTTAGAAAAAAAGTTTGAATGGAGGTACCCTGCATGCTGAGACAATGTTTCTCCCAGAAGACATAAGTATTAAACAGATATTCCCACGCCAGATGCAGGCTATCTCCCTACACATTGTTGGTCAGAGTGTTTGAGAGGCCCCAAGATACTATACGTTACTGTTCTTGGTTACCCACCACAAATTAATAGTAACAGTCTATTGCTGAAAACATCACAAATGTTAGCCAAAGGACATGGAATGGAAATGAAAGCTTCCTCCATCTAGCTAGCTTTCATAGTGCAAGAAGGTGCTAGGAAAATTGCTAGGGAAGAAAGATCATCAGCTGCCTTATCAAGATATGAACTTGGTGAGTTACAATAACAACTGATGTAGCAAGGTATGTGCATTGGTGCAATAATGCCTTTAAGTCAGTAAAATCTCAGGATGGGGGGGGGGCGCAGGACAGAGTCCCACTCCTGCTAAGGAACTACTACTATGAGTACTGCTGAGGAAATACTACTAGTAGCATTTCATAGCTACTAGAAGGGAAAGAGTTGGTTTTCTTTTTGGGTAGGCCTCACACCAAAGACTATGTGGGCAATACAAATTGGACTTCATGCAGGGAAGTAGGGAGCAGGAGCAAGGACGAGAGAGACAGAGACAGAGAGACAGACAGAGAGAGACAGACAGACAGAAAGACAGAGAGACAGAGACAGACAGAGACAGAGAAAAAGACAGACAGAGAGATAGAGAACAAGAGAGAGCAAAAGAGAGCACGAGAGAGGATGAAGTTGTGTAGGCAAGAATGAAGGGGTAGAGACATCTGGAAGGAGATGGGGTAAATATGATCAAAATACATTGTAGAGATTCTCAAAAAATAATAAAAACACTATTTTTTAACAAATGAAAATGAGACAGGGAAACGGTCCCAGAGTCCACAATAAAGCAAGGGCCCTTGCTTAACAATCATGGCTGTCTGAGGATTTTCTGCAGAGTCCACAGGTAGTCACTAAAACAGGTTGTGCAGGTGTGTGCATGTATGTGTAAGGGTGGATCTGTGCAAGTGTGTGTGTGTGTGTGTGTGTGTGTGTGTGTGTGTTGGTATCTGTACCAAGTTCCTGGATAGAGCTGTACTTAATTAGCATATAAACTTGGGGAAGATAAGAGACTTGTCTTTACCCACATCTTGTGATTGTCAGGACATACCCTGAAGTGGAGCACCAGGAATATTTTTGCTCAAATGGGAACTCTAGAAGTATGCACATTGTAAACTATTGCTACTTTAACTTCCTTGGCTTTTCTATATGCATAGGTCAGGGGAATGAACATACCTGAGTCTCTGAAGATGAAATTAGCTGCAGTTTGAAAATATAAAATTAATGTAAATACAGTGGAGAACAATACAAGCTTTTTCTTCCTCCATGGTTGTTCATACCTTCAGTCCATACCACCTGTATCCCACCTACTGTGTCTAGCTTTATATCAGGAGATGGAGCCTGCTTCTGTGTACATGTCTGCCAGCAATCTCTGTCAGATTTTTATGTCTGAGTACGAATGGCTATGTACAGCTGAGTACTTGGGGGGCTCAGTGAGTGGTGTTAGTGAGTGTTGTCTCTTTCTATCTCTCTGTCTCTGTCTCTCTCTGTCTGTCTCTGTCTCTCTCTGTGTCTCTGTCTCTCTCTGTGTCTCTGTCTCTGTCTCTGTCTCTCTCTCTCTCTCTCTCTCTGTGTGTGTGTGTGTGTGTGTGTGTGTGTGTGTGTGTGTGTGTGTTTCTTGCCTCTATCCCCAAAGCATAAAAATCCTGTGGGACACAAGCAAGGTCAGTTCTTTCTGTCTTCTTTTACTGGCCACTTTCCTGGGAATCTCAAATAGACAAATAACTTTTACATTTATGCTAGAAAAGCTCGGGGCTCACTTTCAGGGATTCCTATCCATTGGACCGTCATAATCACAGAACAGGCAGCCCAACTGAGACAGGACAGGGAGACGCTCCCACTTGCCCTCCACACCCTCACCTGCCCCCACCCCTTGATCATCTGGACAACTGGCCCCATGTGAAAAGACAGTGCTACTTGTCAGATTTTAGAGACTGCTAGCAGATAGTGCAGCCTGCAGCCCCTGGGCAGGCCTGTGCAGACTAGCCTTCCCCACCCCCACCGTCCTTCAATTCATGCAGGGCACGTACTGTGGACAGCACAGAAGGAGCAACTGTCTGCCAAGGCCCTGACACTGGCTGCCTCTGTCCTCGCCAACAACCACGGACTGTTCCAGCCCTACCAACACTTCCGTAGCTTTGTCTCCGTTTAAAGGCACAATCTTGCTCCACCAGTTAATGAAGCACCTTCTCTCCCACAATTCCTAAATTTCCCCAGAGCCAAATGTAAAGTGTATATAATTGCACAGCACACAGTTTGATAAAAGAAAGCTTACATCTTTAATAATTCTCAATGAAAGAACATCCTGTGAAGGAATTGCTTAATTAAAAGACAACAATGGGATAAAAAGCAAATAAAAAGGAAGAGACAGAGAGAGAGAGATCACAAATGTTAATCCAAAACTAAATAAATAGCCTCCACTTGAGATCCCTTAAACACTTTCTTAGAAGCCAGATTTACTCGTTAAGCATTCAAATGAATTCTATCTTTAAACATGCTTGAAAAATGAGCAACTGTTGACTAATTTTGGATCTCTGTGCTTAAAGAATGAGGAATGTGGCTAAGAGAGTGTGGGGATCAGTGTTCTAGATCTGGAGTTGCTAGAAGGATGCTGGCTTTGGGAAACACTGTCCCAGCCCAGCAGAGGACAGAGAGCAGAACCTGCTTCTGGAGAAATAATATATTTTCCTAGTTGTATCACTAACGACAATGTCAAGCCCCAAAGCCCTAAGGCAACCGTGGAGAAAAGAAAACAGAACAGCCGCTAGAAACCATGGGACCTGAAAGAATGACATCATGACAAAGGTGATGGCATCCTGAGTTTCCTTTCTGTGTCAGATACTTCCCAGTTGAAGACTCTGTAGCCCCAAAACATCAGAAGTTCAAATCATGATGGGGAAGTTCCAGGTAATGCCTGCTTCCCTCCAGCCCTAGCTCCAGGAAATGCCACCAAAATAACAGACTTGGACACAATGATCACGTTGCTCTGGTGTCTAGCCAGACACTTTAGGGCAGAGGGGTCCGGCTTCACTCACATTCACAAAGCCCAAATGGAAAGCCTAGAATTTCCACTTCCACAAGGCTGAAATGCAGTAGTCATTGCTTGTGCAGGGCAGTGTCTGAAAAGTCCTCATGGAGATGAGAACACTCATCTCTACCCAGAAATATAGAGATCACACGGACACATACTCCCACAGTACAGTGTATGAGATACTCCAATGGGGAGAGGCAGCACCAATGAAGAACTCCCAAACAAGCCCCAGCAAAAAACAAGGAGCCCCTCCCCCAACTGCAGGCTTCAGCAGAATTCCAGGGAACAGCCTAGCTGTCTACCCTAATTGTATAGTTATGAGAAAGCGACCTAATTTCCCAGACAGCACTATGAAAATTACCTAAAATATAAGTGATAAGTAAGTAGACTCAGAATTTGAAACACCCCCAAGATATTCAGGTTTCAAATAATGATCACTATTCACATGAAGAACCAGGAGAAGCTCAAGCTGAATTGGAAAAGATAACCAATAGATATAAATAATCAAATGAGAGATGTGTTCACATTCTCACAACCATTTATAAGCAGGGATCATTAAAAAAATGCTTCAATAAACAATTGCCAATATGTTTGGGCTAAAAAACAACAAAACTTCAACAAAAGTTCAACAATCAAATGGGAAATTTGTAGACTGAAAAATATAACAATATAAGACTCAGTGCAGGGGTGGGGTGTGAGGCCTGGAGGCAAGGGCCAGTGAACAAGAAGATCTAATAGTAGAGGCTACCCAATGTGAAGGAAAGGGGTAATATATTTTAAATTAACCATAGAGCTACTTAAAGAATCTAACACTGAGACATCAAAGTCATAGAAGAGGAGAGAAAGGATGGAGCCGAAAAAGTACTTGGAGAAATAATAGCCCAAACTGCTTAGTTTTCAAAAGATGTAAAACTACAGGTTCATGAAGCTTGCATCAATAGAAAAAGCCCAAAGATATCTATATCAAGAAGCACATAGGCAAGTGTTTGATAAAATAAAAACAGAGAAAAATCTCAAAAGCATTAAGAGATTGCTTACAAGGAAAAATAACAATTGGAATAGCAAACTATTTCTCAACGGAATCACTGAGGTCATGTGTAAGTGACCTGATATTTCCCATGAGGAAGTGACATGACATTTTCAATAGAAATGACATAGCATTTGTCAACATTTTTTTAAGAACAGACAAGACATCTAGAATCATATATTCAATGAAGAATATCCTGTTTAAAAAGATGGGAAAATAAAGACATTCACACATGAATAAATTCAGAAAGTGGTGTCAGGAGGCTCAACCTAAAGAGAGGCTTCAGGTAGTACTCGAAACAGAAAGGAAATTGTCAAGTAACATGCCTTGAAATAGCACAAAGGAGGAAAGAATGTGGAAAGAAATAATAAGGGTAAGTATTGTATACTTTCATTCTCTGCTTAAAGTTGCTAAATTTTGCTTGACAGTTGAAAGAAAATTATAACACTGTCTGGTATGGTTCTACACATAAGAGCAATAAATATGTACGACAATTATATATAGGCAAGGAAGAGAAACTTAAAGTAAAGGGAGAAAAGCTTTCTGTGCTTCTCTTGAACTGGTAAAATGGCAATGAGCAGACAGCAATGAGACTGCATGGGTGTGTACGTACATGAGTGCATGTGTGCATGCATGCGTTCATGCATGTGTGTGCTCAAACTGAGGAAAACTACTTCAAAGGCTAGACAAAGACGTTCACCAAGCAACATTATAGATAAATCAAAATGGAATTCTAAATAATGTTCAAGTAACTCAGAAAAAGTCCAGAAAAATAAGCGTACAGCACAGATATCAAATGGAGCCAATAAATGAAATGGAAGGTGCAGAAGCAGAAGAAAGGTGCAAAAGAGAGCTCAGCCAGTAAAATGCTTGCCCTGCAAGCATGAGGACCTGAGTTCAAGTCCCCCCAATCCACAATTAAAAGGAGCTGAGCATGATGATACATACTTGCAATCTTAATGTTGAAGAAATGGAGGCAGGAAGGTCCCTGGGGCTCACTAGCTAGCTAGTCTAGCCTTTTTAGAAAGGTTCAGGCTAGTGAGAGACCCTGTCTCAACATTTAAAAGAAGAAGAAGGAGGAGGAGGAAGAGGAGGAGGAGGAAGAAGAGGAGGCGGAAGGAGAAAGAAAACAGTTGTAAACAACACCTAAGGAGCAAGGAGTAACACCCCAGATTGTTGCCTGGCCTCCACAGGCACACATAAATACATTCAGAAACACACACACACACCAAAAACATGGCAAATATGAGTTTGAATACGTCAACAAGGACAATGGGCAACTATATGCTACTATACAGCATTCAAAAGAAAGAAACCATCTCAGCTTTAAAAAAAAAGAATATTTTTTTAATGAACAAAAAAGAAGTTGAAAGTAAAATAATGGAAGAAAAACAGACTGAAATCAGAAATCAAGACTTGCTCATTAACATCAGATAAAGAATACTTGAGAGCAAAGGAAATCGCCAGAGACAAAAGGGGCATGACAGAAAATCATCAAGAACATAATACCTCCCAGTTCCATCAGCCAACAGCATCTAATACACACTTGTGAACATTTCACTCAAAAACAGCAAAATGCTCATTCTGTTCACCTGTCAGATCCTGTTTGAAATCTTGGGCTTTTACAGACTGTGTCCTGTGATCACAGTGGAATCAAACTGAAAATCAATAACATTCAAATAATAATAAAAATCTCCAGGCAGCATGCTATAAAACAGCATTGGGGTCAAAGAGGAAATCTCAAAAATACAACCCAGACATCCTCCTCTTGGAACAAAATGAAAACACAATGAATTGACTGTGTCAGATATAGTTAAAGTAGCATTGAGCAGGGTGCTTGTAGCACTCACTAAAGGCATGCATTTTAAAAACTTACGAGTCTTCTTTGTCAAAGATAAGTGTCTGTAGGCTTATTTCTGGGTCTTCAATTCTATTCCCCTGATTGATCTGTCTGTGTACCAATACCATGTGATCTTTCTCACTTATTGCTCAGTAGTACAGTTTGAGGTCAGGAATGGTGATTTCCCCAGAAGTTCTTTTATTGTTCATAATTGTTTTGACTATTCTTGGATTTTTGTTTTTCCATATAAAGTTGAGAATTGTTCTTTCCATGTCTGTTGGAATTTTGATGGGGATTGCATTGAATCTGTACATTGCTTTTGGTAAGATGGCCATTTCACTATGTTAATCCTACTTATCCATGAGCATGGGAGATCTTTCCATCTTTTGAGATCTTCTTCGATTTCTTTCTTCAGGGACTTGAAGTTCTTGTCATACAGATCTTTCACTTGCTTGGTTAGAGTTACATCAAGGTATTTTATATTATTTGTGGCTATTGTGAAGGGTGTGGTTTCCCTAGTTTCTTTCTCAGCCATTTATCATTTATATAAAGGAAGGCTACTTATTTCTTTGAGTTAATTTTATACCCAGCCACTTTGCTGAAGTCCTTTATCAGCTGTAAGAGTTCTCTGGTAGAATTATGGGGGGTGCTTACATATACTATCATATCATCTGTAAATAGTGATAACTTGACTTCTTTCTTTCCAATTTGTTTCCCCTTAATCTCCTTTTGTTGTCTTATTGCTCTAGCTAAAACTTCAAGTTTTATTGAATAGATAGGGAAAGAGTGGGCAGCTTTGTCTTGTCCCTGATTTTAATGGAATTGCTTCAAGTTTCTCTCCATTTAATTTGATGTTGGCTATTAGTTTGCCATGTTGCACTATGTTCATAGCAGTCTTGCTTGTAATAAGGCTGGAACTGGAAGCAAACCAGATGTCCCTCAACCAAAGAATGGATACAGAAAATGTGGTTCATTTACACAGTGGAATGCTATTCAGCTACTAAAAACAAGGACATCATAAATTTTGCAGGCAAATGGATGGAACTAGAAAATATCATTCTGAGTGAGGTAACCCAGACCCAAAAAGACATGCATAGCATGTAATCACTGATAAGTGGATATTAGCAAAAAAGTACAGAATACCCATGATACACCCACAGACCCTAAGAAGTTAAACAAGAATGAAAGCCCAAGTGAGGCCTTTCCACTTAGAAGGGAGAACAAAATAATCATAGGAAGCAGAGGGAGGGAGGCATCAGGGTGGGAGGGGAAGAGGGGGAAAAGAGGCAGGATCCCGTTTGGGAGGAAACAAGAGAGAAGCCTCAGGGCCTAGGAGAAGAAATGAAAATATGCAGCTGTGGAGGTGAGGAGTTGGGGAACCTCTAGAAAGTCACAGAGACCTAGGATGTGGGAGGCTCCCAGGATTCAATGTGGGTAACCTTAGCCAAAATGCCCAACAGTGGGGATATGGAACCTGAAGAGATTGCCTCTAGTGGTTAGACGGGGTACTCAGTGGAAGGATGGAGACACTAAGCCACTTAAAAAAATTTTGGCCCAAAATTGTTCCTGTCTAAAAGAAATGCAGGGACAAAGATGGAGCAGAGACTGAATGAATGGTCAACCAGTGACTGGCCCAACTTGGGATCCATCCCATGGGCAGGCACCAAACCCTGACACTATTACTGATGACGTGCTGTGCTCATAGACAAGAGTCTAGTATGGCTGTGCTCTGAGAGGTTCTGCCAGCAGCTGACTGAGACAGATGCAGATACTCACAACCAACCATTGAACTGAGGTCAGGGACCCCTATGGAAGAGTTAGAGGAAGAATTGAAGGAACTGAAGGGGATGGCAACCCCATAGAAAGACCAACAGTGTCACTAACCTGGACCTCTCAGAACTCTCAGAGACTAAGCCACCAACCAAAGAACATACAGGGGCTAGTGTGAGATCTGAGGTTACAGGCATATATGTAGCCCAGGCTGCCTTGTCTGAACTCTGTGGGAGAGGATGCACCTAATCCTATAGAGACTTGATGCCCCCAGAGAGCAGAGAGACCAAATGGGGGAAAGAACTCTACAAGGGAGGACCAGGAAAGAAGGCAACATGTGGAATGTAAATAAATAAAATAATTAAATAATAATGATAAAAAAAAAACATGTGACAAATCAAGCCTCAACACTAAGATCCTTGGAAAAAAGAGCAAAGTAAAGCACAAAATGAGCAGAAGGAAAAAAGATAAAACCTGAAACTGGAAAATCTAAAGCCTGCAGAGAAAGGTAAATGCAGACCAGAGCTGACGCTTGGAAAGCTCATAAATAAAATTGACAACACTGATAAAGAACCGAAGATAAATATAAATGTCCAGTGTCCAAAGTAAAACAGCAATGTAACCCTCAAAACATCCAAGCAATAATAAGGGAACGTCACAGGTACCACTTTCCTTTTAAGTTGACAAATTACTTGAAATGAACCAGTTTCTCAAAAACCATGAGCTATCACAGTTTGCCTAATCTAAAATAGATAATCTGAATATTCCTCTACTAATAACTGAAACAGATTTTTTTTTTTATTTTAAAATTCCCCAAACAGAAATAATGAGGTAGGGATGGATTTACTAAAGAACTGTATCAGTTGACTTGGGAACAATTCTATACAATGTCTCCCAAAAGAGAAGTTGGTGAAATTAGAGAAGGATATCACTCTGATAGTAAGTCACACAAAGACAAAAGAAAGACAATAAAATCAAATCCTAACAAACAAAAAAAAAGAAAAACTATTCTTATTAGTGAATGTTGCAATTGTGAAGAGAACTACAAGAAATTTTGAGAGAAATTAAAAAAAAATAAATGAGTTCAGCAAGGTCCCTTAATATCATATCTACACACAAGTCACTCGTGTCTTGATATGTATAATGACCTCCCTCCTTGGAGTCTCACTTTGCATGGTTTTAATTCACTATCATCAGCCATAATCCAAAGCTACGATGACAAACATACCATCAATTAATGATTTGTGAGTTTTAAATTATGCACTGTTTTGGGCTTTGAGCATCCATGTAAAATCTCACAGCGGCCTGCTCCATCCCACTTGGGGTATGAATCACCCCTCTATCCAGCATAACCAAACTGTATCACTAACCTTACCACCTCAACTAGTCACTGAGTGCCCATCAGAGCAGCTGTCATGCTCTCTTCAGATGCTGTATTCCAGGCAACGTTGTTTGACTTAGAGAATGGCCTCAAACACATGAGTATTAAACCTTCATTTTGATTTGAATCAGCCAAAGAGAAGTTTTAAATGATGTTCTTTACATGAAAGGGAAAAAGTTCTTAATTTAATAGGGAAAGAAAAAAAACATATACACAGGTTGCTAATATCTCTAGTAAGTATGGCTCTTCTACCAGTTAATTATTTTGTTGCTGCTGGGGGGAGGGGAGGTGGTTTTTGTTTGGTTGGTAGGTTGGTTGGTTGGTTGGTTGGTTGGTTGGTTGGTTGGTTGGTTGGTTTTGTTTTTTAATGTATGTGAGTACACCATTGCTTATGTTCAGACACACCAGAAGAGGGTATCACATCCCATTACAGATGGTTGTAAGCCACCATGTAGTTGCTGGGAATGAACTCAGTACCTCTGGAAGAGCAACCAGTGCTCTTAACCGCTGAGCCATCTCTCTAACTCCTACCAGTTAAATTTTTAAGAAAAAAAAATGAATAAACTTGCACTTTTTGTTTCTATATTTCAAACTTCAAAAGTTCCAGCCCTGTAACTTTGTACCATCATGAGAGCAATCTACGTTAGCCATATTTTGGTTTTGAATGAGTGAGTTGATTAAGTAGGCAAACCAAAATGAAAACCTAGTGAGAGAAGAGAGGGGAAAGGGGAAGTTCATCAGGTCAGGTGCTCAGATATGCAGCCCAA
The DNA here is from genome assembly GCF_011762505.2 of Arvicanthis niloticus. Taxonomy (NCBI): domain Eukaryota; kingdom Metazoa; phylum Chordata; class Mammalia; order Rodentia; family Muridae; genus Arvicanthis; species Arvicanthis niloticus. The sequence continues at coordinate 87,447,543 of NC_047660.1, read as the reverse complement.
CTCTACCTGGGCAAAACCCTTTAAGGGCAGCCAGCCAGAGTTTCTATAAAGTTCCAAACTGAGCAGAGCATTTCCTTGGCAGAAGCTTCCAAGTAAAAGAACAGATGCAGACAGAGGTGACATCATCAAATTAGACACATGTGACATCCAACAAGAGCCCACTGGGAAGCTGAGGAGTAAGGTTCCAGAGGACACTTTCTCTCTGTGGCTGGAAGCTGCAGGAACTTTTGTATCATTAGATAAACCTCTGTTAGAAATGGTCTGCCTGTGCTGTTTTCAAGAATGATGTTTTTACTGTTGGGCTGTTCTGCTGGTCTCTGCTTCCGGTCAGAGTCAGGGGAGCCAACCCATCTGCAGACAAACACTAAAGGATACTTTGAGACAAACATGCCTATGTCTGAAATGAGAATGGGTAGCCTCACTTCCAGAGCCAGCTTCTTGGTAAGCTTGAACAGGACTTGACACGTTACTGAAATGATGCATGTTACCGTGTATGATATGTGCTTGGAGCAATGAAAAAAAAAATCACTAAATGTGTAGCTAAAAGGTGGGAATAGGACACATCCTAACTTGTAAACTAACTTGATCATGGGTATCTACATACCTGCAGTTTCATGCATACACTGGGGGTCTTGAAATTTACTCCCTTTGATGAACAATTTGTCGACAAATCTGCAATTAAGAGAAGGAGAAATGGGGGAAACAGCTGGAGGAAAGAAGAGAGGGGAAAGGAAAGAAGGCAAGTAATGCACATGATTTGTACACTGGAAGGTACATGATATTGACAAAAGAAATTAAAGGAGATTTCAAACAAGCAAAAGGCATAGCATCATGTTTGTAGATGGAAGATTCAACATATTAAAATGTAAATTCTATCCAAATTGACACAGAGGTTTAAGATAGCAACATCCTCACAAGATTATTATTTTCAGATACAGACAAGATTAATCTAAATTGTATTCCAAAACATCAAAGACTTAGAAGGGCTAAAACATTTTAAAAATAAAATACAATGAGAAAACCTACCTACTGGATTCAAACCATGCACATGCGTGGCATATGGCGACGAACCTCTGCACACAGCAGGCTAAGGCAGACAGACTGCCACGAGTTCAAGCCAGGCTGAACCATGCAATGAGTTCTAGGCAAGCTTTGGCTACAATGTAAAATCCACTCTAAACAAAAAGATTTACAGAGCAACAGTAAGACTGTGTGCTATTAGTAAAGAGGCAAATGCACATTGTTGACAGATAAGAAAGACAGATTTATACAAACATGGAATAATTCATGAAAGGGGCCTTTGTAGAAAATGGTTTTGGAGTAACTAAACAGCCATCAACCCAAAGAGAGAAAGAAAAGAAAAACCTTAAAGCAGGTCTCACACCTATGTAACAATTAACTCAAAGTAACTCATAGACTTGCTTGCAAAGTCTAAATCTAAGAGACTTTAGGAAAGGAAATAGGAGCGGATCTTTGGAATACATTTTTTAAAAAGTTAAAATTAAAAATTGATAAACTGGATGCAAATTCAAAAACTCTTTTCAAGTCCCCATCAAAAGAATGAATAGACAACAACAGGCTGAGACATGTCTGCAGAGACGAATCTGCTGAAGGCTGGTACCTGGGACACACAGAATACTCAATATCAACAAAAGGCAGATGAGCCAATTAGAGAATGGGAAGGACATTGCAGTTGAAGGAGAGACACAACAGCACATGAAAAGGTGTTCCACATCATCAGCCAGCAGGGAATGCAAATTAAAGCCAGAAGGAGCTGTCAGTATATGCCTATCAGAACAGCTACAACCAAAAATCCTGGCACCCCCCAAATGCTCTGGAGAAACTGGATCACTCATTTGTCGCTGATTCTTGATGAGAACAACAGTAAAGCCACTTCAGGAAACTGACAGTTTATTTCTTAAAAAAGAGAATTGAAATGTGCAATTGCCATATGACCCAGCAATTACACTCCTGAACATCTGCTCCAGAGAAATAAGGACATGTTCACATGGAAACCTTTCCACAAACGCGTGCACCGGCATTATTATAATTGCCACAGCCTGGGGTACAAAATGGACAGCTTTTAACTGACTAGTTAAACAAACTGTATTACATCATGCCACAAAATCGGCAATAAAATGAATGGACTATGGATCCACACTACAACCTGCATGAGCCCCAAGGAATTATGTTGAGTGGGGGTGGGGGGGAAGTCAACCCCAGAGGCTGCAATACTGTATACCAGAAGTTCTCAATCTGTGGGTTGTGACCCTGTCGGGAGTCAAATGACCCTTTCACAGGGGTCACCAAGGATCATCAGAAAATACATTATAATTCATAACAGTAGAAAAATTATAGTTATAAAGTAACAATGAAAATTATTTTATTGTTGGGGTCACCACAACATGAGGAGCTGTATTAAAGGGTCACAGCACTGGGAAGGTTGAGAACCACTGTTGTATTTCATTCCTAGAACATTCTTAAAATGACAGAAAATGGAGAATGGGTTAGCAGTGACAGGGTTTAAGAGGGTATATAGTTGGCAAGGAAGTGGGTGTAGTTCCACATGTGCAGCAGGAGGGCCCTGGTAGTGGTGACAATGTATCCTGACTGTATGAACAACAATCTCAATATTGTACTATATAGCTCAGCAATGACAACCACTGGGGAAAGGTGAGCAGAGCGCTTTGGCTTTCTCTAGATTATGTCTTAGAACTTTCTGAGAATTGAGTCAATGTTTTAAGTTTTGTTTTGTTTTGTTTTGTTTTTTTAAAGTTGAGACATCGAGAAATCTACCAGGGCTGGAGAGATGGCTCAGTGGTTAGGAACACTGACTGCTGCTCTTTCAAAGGTCCTGAGTTCAAATCTCAGTAACCACGTGGTGGCTCACAACCATCTGTAATGGGATCAGATGCCCTCTTCTGGTGTGTTTGAAGACAACAACATTGTACTCATATAAATAAAAGAAAAAAAGACGAGAGAGAGAGAGAGAGAGAGAGAGAGAGAGAGAGAGAGAGAGAGATTCTACCATTCTACCATCCAGGATGCTAACCCTTCAAGCTTAAAGGGCAAGAGCACAAGCCCTCTGGAAAGACAGAAGCAAACACCCTGGTTTCTAAGATTTACTAAGTGTCTCATGGAACTAGAATGTATGCTATCATTTGATTAAGATCACTTCTCCAGCAAGAGAGGTGTTCCATGGAAGTCCATGCGTCCATCCCAGAGCCCTCTTCTGAGAGGCACAAGAGGGAGACCACAACAAAGTCATGGCGTGCTGAGAACAGAGCACTGCCTCATGAACACAACCACGGGGTGATGATTGTGATGCTGGGCCACAAGTAAGCTACAAACTCTCGACACCAGAGCTGGAAAGACTACCAGGAAGTCTCAGTACAGGATGTGTTCTGAAAAAATTGTTGAGTTTACATGATATTCTTGGGAGAAAGATTTATTAATTCCATTAGTTTAGAAAGCAGTTTCCATAACTTTTTGTCAATTTGCTGTGCATGCAGATGTAAAGCACACTGCACTGGCTGACCAATACGAATCTGATTAACTGTTTAAATTAAAATTTTGTGATTTCATCAGCCAAAGAACTGTGTTGCCAAGTAACTCCTTTTTACTTTTATGATAATTGTTGTCTCATAATACTTATATGTCTACTCATCTGGGGTACCTAACATTATATGTTGCCATAAATGACAGATGTTTAATTCTTTTTATGGATAAGTTATATTCATATATATCCCTTTTACTTATACATTTGCTGCAAACACCCACATTTTCATTCCCTCAAACATTTATCATTTCTGTGTGATAGAAACCTCCAGGTTCTTCTAGTTATTTTGAGATCTGTCAAGAATTATAGCCAACAGTTTGCCCTGCTGTGGTACACAGGACACGAGAATTAATTTTTTCTATTGACCTGTATTGTGGGACCTTTTAACTTCTCTCTAGCTTCTACCAACACTTCCTAGTCTCCAATCATCACTATCTTACTTTCTTAATCTATGCAACTGAACTTTTTAGGCTCCACAAATGACTGGGAATGTGTATTATTTGTATCCCTGTGTGTCAGTTCATTTCCTCAATATAATTAACTCTCATTATATGTTGCCACAAATGACAGATATTTAATTCATGTTATGGGTTAGTGATATTCATACATATCACTTTTTATTTACTTATACATTGACAGACAGCTCAGTTGATTTGCTGTCTTGGCACTCTGCCTGGGTCCCAATAGACATGGAAGTGCAGGTCCTCTGTAATTCCTTAGATGTGTACTGAGGGTTGCTGAATTGCATGGGAAGTCTCCTTTTAGCATTTAAAGAATCTACATTAGTTTATACCCCATCAGCAGTATATAAGTACTTCCACATTCCATATCATGGCCAGCATTTGTTATTTTACCTTTTTGAAAACAGCCATTCTAACAGGGGTAAGTTGACATCTCATTGCATTTTTATTAGCATTTCTCTAACTGGGGATGTCGAGCATATTTTTATACATACTTTGGCAATTTGTGTATCTTCTTTTAAGAAATGCTTGCTTTTCAAGCAGGATGTGTGTTGTTGTTGCTGTTGTTGTTGGAGTGTCTATGTATTCTGGGTCTTGATCCTTCATCAAATGCATAGTAGGTAAGAATTTAACTCATTCTGCAGGCTGTCATTCACTTGGTTTTCTTCGCTCTGCATTAGCATCATACTTTGTGATTCTACAATCTCCTTTGCCTATTCTTTTGTTGTTGTCTATGCTCTGTGGGGCTTGCGAAAAAAAAATCTTTACTATAAGTGCCTTGATATGCATCATCTGTTTTCATTTCTGGTACTTTATAGCTTTAGGTCTTGCATTTGGATCTTTTACTCATTTTGAGTTGATTTGTTATAGAGTGAGATGGTAGGAGTCGTCTTATTCTGCATATGTACATCTGGTTTTCCCCACCTCCTTTGCAATGAGATATCTAGGGAATAAATTTAACCAATGAAGTAAATTATATTTGCAATGAAAATTATAAGACATTAGTAGAAGGAACTGAAAGCAAAGGAAGAAAGAGAGGAAAGGAGGAAGAGAGGGAGAGAGGGATCTTGTGTTCATGAGCTAGGAAGAATTAATATTAAAACATCCCCACTACCTGAGGCAATCTTTAAATTTAATGTATCCCCCATTAAGCTACCAATGAAGTCTAAATAATCAAAGAAACCCTGAGACCCAAATCAAGCTGAAGGCAGCCCAGTACTTTTCTTCAATACATCCTACAAAGCTATTGTATAGAAAACAACACTTAGACTAAGTCACCAGAGTAGAGAGCCCAGAAGTTAATGCAAGTATGTACAGACAACTGACATTTATTGGAGTTTGCAGAATGTGCACCAGAGGAAGAGTCGCATCTTCAATAATGGCCCTAATAGCACTGGCTGTTCACCTTCCACTTAGATGACTAGAAGCACACATTGAAAAATTTTAATATAGGAATACTGAAGACATAGGTCAGTGGCTAAGAGCACTTGTTGATCTTGCAAAGAGCCCAAGTTCAATTTCCAGCACCCACATGGGGCTCACAACCATCCATAACTCCAGATTCTGAGGAGCCTATCAAAATTTATATAATCCACATAAATGCATGCAGGCAAAACACATTCATACATAAAGCAAAATAAATAAATCTTTTAGAAGTTCACTTTTAAAAAGAACAATTAAAATATGTTTCTAAGTCGTACCAGATTTAAGAGAGCCAGAATTCTTACCAGTTCTCATTTGGATCTGTGCAGTGAGGAAGAGATCAACACTTTGCCAAATATCACCTTCTGCCAATGCACAGTAGAGTTGAACATGATTCAAAGACCAAAGATGCAAGGAGTCTATAATATTGTCTATACCCAAATCTAGCTAGGCTAAAGTACCCAGAGTAGGGTCTCAAAGACCAGACATATAACTTTTCTATTTCTTCATCTGTATTTGAAGTCTATAGTGGGTACTATGATTCATTAATAACAATAGTAATGATTTTTTTAACTTTTATTAATCATTCATTCTTGAAACAGTATTGTGGTATTCTTCTCAGAGATCTCTATAACACTAAGGGCAACTATTTTGCATTTCTGTGGTGCAAGAGAGGGAGTAGAGGTTCATGGATGGTAAAAAAAAAAAACTTGTCCAAGATTATCTTAAGGCCTGGTAAGTAATACACTACAATTTGGATGCAGACCCTCCTGACAAGTACCTGTGCTCTTAAGTAAAACAATGTAAACTACTTTTTACATGATGGGTGCTTGACAGATAGTCTGTTCCTTCTCAATTCTAACATCCATCTCTAATTGAAAGTACAGTGTCTATATTTCAGTATTGCGCTTGAACATGTCCTGTTCATCTCAAGTCACTAGAGTTTTCCATCAACCCATGATGCCTTACTCATACTGAGTGCCCAGGAAGCTTTCATATCTGTTCTCAGGGAGCCTACAACGTGAGAGCCATACTTCTCTGAATGTGTCATAAACCAAAGAGCCATCTTGAGCTACCACACATACTGCCAAGTGAACACTGGGGAAGACAGCTCTTTATGGGAGTGTTCACAAAGAAATGGTGTGAAATCTTTTAATCATAAGAGATACTGTTAAAGTTCTCTTCCAAAATATGCCAAATTACTTCCTCATCAGCAAAAGAGGAGAGTAAACACCTGTCTAAAAATTCTATATAACATACACAAAAATGTCTACTATGTATTGCAAATGAAAAAGGAAAGTGAAAGAAGAAACTTTCACCCGAGCTTTGTTTTTTATAAGAAGGAGAAACAATAATTAAATAACACCATAGATATGGGAAAACATGGATGGTTAGTAAATGACCTCTCAGTAGTCATTATCTCTGAAATGAAGGAGACACTCAATCATGGTTGTGGTTTTTTATAAAACTTCCGCTCAAGTTTGTAAGAAGGAAAAAATGTTTGGCTTAGTTGTTAGAAAAAATAGATAGTGATTAATAACTAAATGTGAAACCACAGATCATCTTTTTCTACAAAGAAAATACAATGCAGAGAGAGGTTATTCTCCAGTGTGACTTACCAGCTCCACAAATCCATTCAGATAAAAGCACTATCCAGTCAAAGCAGCCTGAGGACACACTTTGCTAGGTGCTCACCCCTGCTCCTAAAGCACCCGGGTCCGCTCCCATGCTCAGGTCAATGCAGTCCAAAGAGTACACGTTTTCTACTAAAATGACAGCATTGAAGCTGCCACTTTCCTTCTACAAACATGTAAACCTTGTTGGCTCTTTTGTTTTTAATTCCTTCTAGATTTAGTTCTATGCGAATGTCCTTTAGAATCTCACCTGTTGTAACAAAATGATAAATGCAGTATTTCATCTGCTTTATTCCTTATGCTCATCTGATGTCAAGCATTCAGGGGACAGCTTCAGGATATGTCACTCAACATACCACAGTTCCTTAGCCACATTCTTTACATGTTGCTCTTCAGATCACTTTTTTTTTTTTTAAATTAAGCTGTTTTCAACAGCTTTATACAGAAAAATTTTGGTGGGCTGAATAATTTCTTAAGAGATGTTCCTAGAAACAGAGTTGTCAAGTCAAAGAGAACAAACATTTTTATAACCCATATATTCCATATTAAATTCCCTAGCCCAAGATGTCCCTACAGGGCATAGAAGAACATGTAACACTTTACTCTGCCAACATCTCGCTGGTCCTGGCTGTATTTTAACTGGGTGGTAAACATGCCATCTTGCTTTAATTTGCACTGCTTTGATTACAAGTTAGGTTTTAGTGGTTTTCCATATGTTTGTTAGCAAGCTGCATGTCTTTCCGAGGTTTGTTTTATCATGTTCTTTACACACTTGTGTACTGGAAAGATCAGTATATTTAATTCTCTCTAAACTCTGTTTGGCAAGCTTCTATTACAATTCCCCTTTCCCAGTGACTAGCATTAGCTCCCATGTAAAGCAATACCAATACTACCAATGACAGTTTGGATCTACATGCTGCTGCTGCTGCTGCTGCTGCTACTACTACACACACACACACACACACACACACACACACACACACACACACACATGCTCACACATGGGGTTGAAGGGGTCAAAACTGTTCTATTTGGAGAACCAATAAAAACCTGCAGTTTCTACTTTACAGAGCAAAAAGTAAAGATCTAAACCCAGAGAGACATTCAGAGCCAAATAACCCTAGGTAGGAAAGAGAGAAGCAGAATATGCCCTTCAGTTCCAGGAGGATGGTAGCTCAGTGGTTAGAATCCCAGGCCTATAATGCAGCTCTGCCTCCACAGAGATAAGAACTGCCATCTTCTCCAGCGAAGGCAAAAAGGTCCAGCAAAGTAATAAAGACTGAAAGCTGGGTGCAGTGCATGGCCATGGTATAAATCCTTTGCCCTACAAATAATTGCTGATACTGCTGGGGCACTGGGGATGCACAGAGGAACCAGGATTCAGAGTTGAAAATGGAGACCAACAGATATACAGCAAATGCTCTGTTAGAGTGACAGAGCAAAAGCATATACTAGGCACTGAGAGGGCTCAACTCCAGCCCTTTGATTTACCAGGGCAGAATCTGCCACTTGAGGTCAAACTCATCTTTTTGAAGTTTCACATTTGAGCACAGTCCAGCTCCCCCAACCCAATGTCATCCATGAGGGGGTCATAGACCAAATACAATGACTCTCATAAATCTTCCCACTTCCTATCCATCATGCCCTCCCTCTGTGTCCCTCCCCTCAGCAGAAGGAATTATGCAGTTCCTGAGTGTGTGTCCCTGATCTTCGCTGCCCTCAAGTCTAGCCATCCATCCCCAGGGTCTGGTTGCTTCCAAGTGGGCAGGAAGCTGCCCCCTGAGATCTCTGCCTACAGGGGCTACTGGTTCTGAGAACAGCAAGAAGCAGTCTTTGATGTTTTAGAGGTCCTGCATTGCACCTGCCCCACTCCCACCCTGAGGAAACCAGGGGATGTTTGAGGTTAAACATAAGTCCTCTCCCTGCCAAAAAGCTGGGTCTGCAATGCCATCAGATTGTCTGACTTGGCAGGTCAGTGCCTGATACCTGGCATGAAGGAGCTAGAGAAAACATACATGCTGTGTGTCAGAACAGATGCAAAAACTTCTGACTCCTGGCAAGCAATGGCTACCCTGGACCTTAAGGCCTTGTCTTTGAGACCAAACTAAAGATTTGGCTTCAAAGATTTATTATGCAAGTATCATCACTACACACATAGCTGAATTTTAGTTCTTCCAAGGGCATTCACTTCACAAAATACTAACTGCACACTTCCCATGTACAGGACTACTTCAAATACAGTTCACAGATTACCTCAATAAATTCTTAGCATGGCCCTATTCAATCACTTAAGCAAATATTTATTGAGTTTTCCCTAGGCACTGGAGATCCTGGAATGAACAGAGCAGATGGACTGTCCCTGCTCTGGTGAAACTTTCACTACAGAAAAAAAAAAATATATATATATATATATATATATATATATATATATATATATATATTATTCATTTATGAAATGAATGTACAATAAATGATAAAGTCACACATGTTGAGGAAAAGGGAAAGCAGAGAGGAGGATTAGGAAACAACAAACTAGGAGATAAGGTTTTTAGCAGTTCGATCAGGGAAGGGCTTACTGGGAGCTATAAGCAACTATTTGTATATTTACTATGCCTGCTTTGGATACTAACTGATGCAATACAAGCAAAGGCTTGGCACACAATAGTGCAAGGGCTTCTCATCTTCTGCTCTTGTCAAAACCAATAGTATAGCCCTTAGCTCCTCCGATCTACACCTAGCCGAGATGCTAGAAGCTGAGCCCACCGAGCCCATCCTGACGAGGCACACAGCAACCTAAAGGGGTCTGTGAGATGTGCATGAACTTGAGACTTGATGCTCAGCTGGTCATCAGTGACTAATGGAAGTAAGGGGAATAAATAGAAAGTCGCTCCAAGCAGAGCAGCACACATGTGTAGAGTTGCATTTGTGGGCTATTCTAACACACTCAAGAAACAGCAAAGAAACCTAGGCACCTGAAGTTTAGGAAGAAAGAAGAGAATGGCGGGAGAGATCGAAGAGAAGATAAGCTGCCAGATACAGCAAGACTGTAGAGACTGACTGAGCACATAACTCATCCTGCAAACCAGCACACAGTTTTTAAACTCAAGTAAAATTTGCACAAAGTAAAATGCACTTCCTTCCCATGTAAGTTCTCTGAATTTGACAAATTTAGACAGTGATGTAACCAACACCATAATCAAGTTATAGAACAGTGTTATCACTCACTGAATTTCCTTCACAGCTCTGAGTACTTAACTCATGTAGCCTCTCTCTGGGAAACATTGGTCAGTTTGCTGCTCCTATGATATGCCTGTTGCAGATTATCATAAACTTAAAGTTTGAGTCCCAGGCTCTTTTAATGAGTCTGGCTCTTTTCACTCAGCACATGTGCTGTGTGTACCCATGTGCTCTGTGTACCCGACGTGATGTTTGATCCCTTTCAATAGTGAGTGGTATTCTATTGTAAATATGTACTATTGGTTATAATCTGATCTCCAAGAGAAGGACATTGGGATATTCACAGCTGGGTGTTATTTTGAATATACTTATTATGAACATTTACAAAACGAGAACACTGTTACAGGGATGGCTCAGTCAGGAAAGCACTTGCCTTGTAAGCATAAGGACCTGAATTTGATTCCTGAGAATTCATATTTTAAAAGGCTGAGAATACCTTGGGAAACCCCAGAGAGTGAACCACCAACCAAAGAGCATATGTGGACTGGACCTAAGCCCCCTGCACACACATGTAGCAGAAGTACAGCTTGGTCTTCATGAATGCCCCCTAACAATTGGAGAGAGGACTGTCCCTGTCTCTGCTGCCTGCCGGTTGATCCTGTTCCCCTAACTGGGCTTCCTCATCTGACCTCAGTGGGAGAGGATGTGCCTAGTCCTACAATATGCCAGGTATCTAGTGGGAGGCCTCCCCCTTATCAGAGGAGAAAGGGAGGGAAGGATGGGAAAAGGGTACGGGGTGGGGTGGGGGGACTGCGAAGAGGAGACACTATGATTAGGATGTAAAGTGAGTGAATTAATTAATTAATGTAAAAAAAAGCTGAGTATAATATGCATACTTGTAACTCCAGGTTTGGGAGACAGAGACCAGCAGATGCCTGAGGCTTGCTGGCCACCCAGCCTAGCCTAAACTATTCTGTGGGCTTCAGGTTAGTGAAAAACCTGTCTCAAGAAAACAACGTAGGCGCCACCTGAGGAATGGCTCTTTAGGTTGACTTCTGACCTCTTCAAGTATGTCTCACACACACACACACACACATCACCTACACATAAACACTAACATATATGCACATTCCATAAATAAATAAATATTTTAAAATAGAAAACCCATACATTATTCTGGGAGAAGAGGTATAGGTGTGGAATATCCTGTACAGTTCAGAAAATGTGTTCACCCAGCTTGGCTTGTAGTAAAGCATCTAGCTGTTACCATGGTGAGATGGAAAAATGACTTGTAGAGCAAACATGTAGTTGGCTGACATATTAAGATCTCTCTGGATGGCTGCCTCAGAACACCAAGACATAGAGGTCAAGGACAGAAGCAGGAGGCTGTCATGCACTCTCTAAGGATGATGATGATGATTTAGACCAGAGAAGGTGCTATTGGAGTAATCAGATTCTAGGTATAGCAAAGGCAGGGCTCACAGAACTGTTAGGAAGCACTGAAGAATACCCCAAAACCGGAGGAGCTAATAAAAGGGTGATGGTAACAAAGAGGTGATTAGGCATTGATGCAGAGAGGTCAGGTCTAGAGTGACATTCTGGAGTCCTACTCAGCAGTCCCACGCTACTCACTGTACATTACAGAAAGAGCAAACATTCTCATGCTGAGAAGCAACCCATATATGATGTCAACAACATAGATGTGCCCAGTCTGAGAAGGCTCCACCTGGTCTCTGTTGAAGCAAGAAGCCCAAACAGGAAACTAAACCCATAGGGCAATTCAAAACCAGTCTATAAGATCAAGGGAGGAAGAATAAAGCAATAGCCAGAGGTAGACAAAAGTCAACAAGAAGACCAGAGACCTCTGTACCTGTAGCCTGCACAGAAGACAGTGCCAGGAAAGGAGGTCCAGACAGAGTTAGATACTACTCTGCCTCCTGAGGCTGCCCTGAGGCTAGAGACCACTGGACCCAGCAAGGCAAGTTTTTAGTACATCCACATCAACCTTATTGGAGACCACCATAGCCTTTGTCTTCTAAGCTTCCCTCAGTTCAGTAGCCATGGCTAGATTCTCCATGTATCACTGAAGAAGGCTCTACTAAAGTGCTCAATGTTCAGAGCCCCAGATCTCAGGAACAATTGTCAGTAACAGGGGGCTACAGCCTAGGTAGAGAAGAACTGAGACTTCAGAGAAGCCCAGAGGTAATGTCCCACAGCTGGTTCCTGCAGCATCTTCCTGAAGGACAGGGACAGAATCTCTCTTCATTTAACATCTCACATTCTGCTCAGCCATTTTATAAAATGTTTACAGTAGCTAGGAACCTTTACAAAAAGACATATGCTACACCCCAAGGATGGGAAGGACAAAGGCATCACCTCTCTCAGGCATATTGATCACTTCCATCTCCCCCAGCCATGTCATGAAGGAAACAGAAAGTCATTACTAAGCATGCTGGGCTAAGTCTTGCACACTAGAAATAAATTAGTCATCCACTGACAGCACTGACCACACACTGCAGGGTGTTCCTGGCTCTCTGTAGATACTCATTCATCACATATCCTGGGCCCCACTGAATCTTTCCTTAGACATGTGGCTCTCTAGTGTGACCCAGGAGTCTATTCAAACTACTCGCTTGCACACACACAAACATGCAGACAGGGATGCTCCAGTCTAACATGGAAGTTGTTGAGAGCTCTCCCACAATCTGCTTTTCTCGCATTCTTAGCTTTACAGAGTTAGCAAGAACAGGCTTAGGGATATATGGAACAGGGCCTGTATGAGTCGGGATTCTTTAGAAAAACACAACTGATTGTAGGGCCGTGAAAGGGGTCTTGGTTTTGGTTGAAGCGATGGCTGGAAAGCCCAGAGACCCAACAGGTGTCCATTGCCTGTAAAGGACAGGCATCTATTCCTCCACACTCCCAGAATCCAGGCTCCTAACACATGGCATGGAACTCCATGGACCTGCACTGTTCAGTCACGTTCAGGGCAATGCAGCCCCACCCAAAGAGCACAGGTAGAGGGTATGACTACAGGCTTCAGGCCCTAGAGAGATTTACATACTAATGAGATGCCAGAAGGCCAGAGGGCGGAGCCAATTAAGCATTCTTCCCCAGCCCCTCCCTATTTAACTCAGGTCTGCCCTGAGTTTCACAGGGGTGCACATCCAGATTCAACCATCATCCATCATACCAATAAAGCCGTTTTGGGAATCCAAGAATTTTTTCGTGTCATTGGGGCCTTGCTATGAGGAACCCTGGAGAAGGCCTTTAATGAGCCACTATAACCACAACCGCCATACCTAACTTCCCGCCTGGAGGAACTTTCAGCATTCCCAGCCACCCTACCCACAACTGATATTCTCTATATATTGATCTATATTCATTGGCTATATATTTATCTAGGAAGGGGATTTATGAAAGTAGTTTACAGGCTATGATCCAGCTAGTCCAACAATCGCCATCAAACAATGGAAAGTCCAAGAATCCAGTAATTTTTCAGTCTATGAAGCTGAGTGTCTCAGCTGGTCTTCAGTATATTCCGGAACCCCAAAGAAGTATACTGTAATGCCAATGAGAGCAAGCAGGCAAACAACAATGTTTCCTTTGTCCAGGTCCTTATACAGGCTGCCAGAAGAAGGTGTGGCCCAGATTAAAAGTGGATCTTCCCACCTCAGAAGATCTACATTTAAGACAGTTCTTCCCATTTCAAATGACTTAATTTAAAAAAGAAAAATCCCTCATGGGTGTACCCAGCTGCTTGGGTTTTAGTTAATTCTAGATAATAGTCAAGTTGGCAACCTAGAATAGCCTTCACAGAGTTCAATACTAAACCAGCAGAAAGGAGGATCTCGATCCCTTTGCAAAGTTGCCTGCCAGTCCAGGGTGGACCTGGACCTGCATCTCCCTGCTAACCCAACACACTTGCTCTGCAAGCTTACATGTCTCTAACAACAAGGTCTCAGTAGGTGTGTGAGTACCAGGGACATAATGAGAAGGCCCATCACTGTCCTGCACACCTGTGGCCCCTAACCCATCCAGAGCATGACTCACTCACCTGTGTGGCTTATTCCCATTTTCCCTTTTGGAGTACAGGTTCCTGCTTCAAAGATGAGCCATGCAGGTATCTGGCCACTATATTCAGTAAATCTAAAGGCCAGCCCCAGCTGGCATCAGACAGGTAATGTTTCACAGAGAAAGCATGGATACCTTGGGACCCACACATCTGAAGTAATCCTCAACCAACTGAATGCTAAATACCATTCATGCCTTCTTCAGTGGCCTAGCCAAACCCAAACCCCAGGTTTTGATGAGAGTGGAGCCTCTCTGTCCCTTTGGTTGCTGATAAATGCCTACACTACAGTATGTACCACACTCATGGGTCACTGAATCCACACTGCTATCAGACAGTTTAATCTCCTGGGACCTATGGCAGTGCACTGAACCTGTCCACATGGCCTACAACTGGAGAGCATGCTGGAGTGCAGGTGCCTGGCGTATTAGGTGAGAACAGGAAGGGAAAAGATATATCACACAAAAGCTGGAAGCAAGCAAGGCCTACAGCAGGTGACAGGGCTTTGACAGGTCCCCTGCCTCCACATGCCTGCACTTGGCTGCTGAGATGTCTCTACCTGACAAATCAATTCTACCCACTCCTTGCCTCATTATTTATTCATATAATTAGATGGAGGCTTTTTTAAGTAGTGATTTCCAGTTGCTCTGAACATCTGGATTGAATTCTCAGCACCTTTTTCTCTCAATAAGTTGAAGGAGAGTTTTCAGTTGAATGTGCTGTGCTTTAATAAGAAATGTTATTCCAAATACCTAGAAGAAGGGTAAACATGTGAGGACCGGGGTAAGTTTAACATGCCCAAGAAGACAACGGGGTGAGGGTGGATAACATCATCCCCAAGTTGAGAGGGGCATGGCATATCCCAACCACAATGGTGATGGAACTGGAGCCCAGGCTGTGGATTCTCTGCCCAGGGTTCCAGTCAACAGAGTTCAGAGGCTCTCTGAGAAGCAATTCCTCTGTTCCAGAGGCCCTGCTGGTTTCTGCATCTGCTCTCCCCAGAGCCCTATGAATACATTTGCCTCCTGTTCTCAAAAAAAACTCAGATCTGAGTCCTGACCTTCTGAGATACAGATCTCAGTGATAGAAAGAGAATGTTCTTCAGAGAAAGCGGAGCTGAAAGGGGCAGCAGCCGCCACTTATCAGTGTTGCTCTGGGCATGCGGAGGCTGCATTTCCCATTCTGAATGCACTTATAAAGCCCATTCTGCATGTCGAGTACTAGGGGAGAGAGGCAGCCACACTCCCTCTCTGGCAAAGATTAGAATCTAGTGGGCGAGACTGACAGTAGTCAAAAAATGCACATGACGGGTAGATCACTGCAGTGTGGAACATGAGCTTGGTGGAAAAGCTTGGGTACCAGTTCACATCTAACAGGACTACAGACAGCAAGGTGTCTAAGAAAGGCTGGCCTGAGCAACCATAGGGATGAACAGGATGACAGTTAGCAGTGTAAAGAAGGGACAAGAACAGCCCAAACTGACTTAGGGTCAGAAATTTATGCGAGATAAGATTCTTCAAAGTCTTGTGTTCCAGACTTCAAACTGAAAACGGCATCTCCTAACATGCCCATTGCAGAGCCAAGAACAGACGGTGGCAGTCGGCAAGGTGGTGCCCATCAGGTGCAGCTCCCCACTCTGAGCTTCTGACATGCTCCAGGAAACTTTCTTAGCAAATACTCAAAGAATATTTCAAGAATTAATTCAAAGAAAATAATAAAACACTTCTCATGGAGGTTTTCACCACTGTCAAAAACAATTGACTGAAGACTGGAACAGCCATGATGTTCAATAACAAGAAACATTAGGTAAACTACGAAACATCAATTCTTCATCTAGATGCAATCATTAAAACGACTATTAGAAAGGCTTTGAGACCACACAGGGAATGTTTAGGGCAGAATGTTAGGTTAGAAAAGCAGAGCACAAAATTGTATCTAGGTTAGAGGTATTCATGTATAAAATCAGTTTACATGTTGTCAGAGAATAACAGAAAGGGTTAGGCAGTAAACAATTCTTCCTGACTTGGATATGAAGTGTTGAGAGTCAGGGGAGGTACCTGCACTGAGGGGTCAGAATAGGAGGAGGGACCTTGAGTTCAAATTGATACTCTATCCTGGAGCTGTACACTCAACCAAGCCACATGCCTCTCTGATTGGTGACTATTGGTCAGAGGAGGATACATGGCAGATGGCATGTGTAAGAAGGCCATGGAAGTCAGAGGGAAGTACTGAGTGCTGGCTAACAGTGGGAAGGCCCCAGGACTAGGGGGTTGGAGTCCAGGGAGAGGTTGTTTGAATTGGTGGGTGTGATGGGAGGGAGAATAGAGGTGAAGAGGAAACAGCCCAGAAATAACAAGGGAAATGAACTGATGAAGGTCAGTTGCATCCTAGAGAACAAGAGTTTGGGATCAAGACTTGGAGGCTAGAGAATATGGCCACTCACAGGCTAGACCACACCTACCTTTGGATACCCCACAATGAATACAGACACAATACAGTACTGGATTGCAAGCCTGGGACAAAGAGTCCCCAGTATAGGCCCTGAAGGAGTGCCTAGGCCTGAAGGCCACATTCAAGGCCTAGTGACAGCTCACTAGCTGTCATCAATGTTCCTGTCCCAGGTGAGATGTTCACTCCTCTTGTCTTGTAGGTAACTCCATCCTCCAGGCAGCCCAGACACCAAACTTAAGAGAAAGCTCCAAATACTTCTCAGTTTGACTGCCTGAAAAACAAAGTGATCACTGATTGGCATTCCTGGTGGCAGAGAGCCAAACAGCTAGAGCTCTGCAGGAAAGGCTTGGGGGTCGGGGTGAGGGCAATAACAGAAACAAGGAATTCTCCTGGAATTACCGTATAACTTTGGGGTGAATCCAGCAGGTTATGTTGGGACATTAGAAATATTTTGTTGAAGCTTGGCATTAAAGGTTTTCTATCAGGGGTCATTTTACTCGGGACGGCTACAGCTAGGGAAAACAGCGAGACAGCACCACTCTTGTTAGACATTTGTTTCGGACCCACCAGAGCAGTGGTTCTCAACTTTCCTAATGCTGTGACCCCTTAATACACTTCCTCACGTTGTGGTGACCCCAACCATGCAATCATTTTCTTTTTTTTTTATTGGATATTTTCTTTATTCACATTTCAAATGTTTTCTCCTTTCCAAGTCTCCCCTTCAGAAATCCCCTATCCCATTCCTTCTTCCCCCTGCCTCTATGAGGGTGCTCCCCCACCCACCGACTCCCATCTTCCTGCCCTGGCATTCCCCTACACTGGGGCATTGAACACCCTCAGGCCCAAGGGCCACTCCTCCCACTGACCTCCACCAAGGCCATCCTCTGCCACACATGCAGCCAGAGCCATGGGTCCCTCCATGTGAACTCTTTGGTTGGTGGTCCAGTCCCCAGGAGCTCCAGGGGGTCTGGTCTGTTGACATTGTTGCACACACACACACACACACACACACACGGGGCTGCAAACCCTCTCAGTTCTTTCAGTCTCTTCTCCAACTCCTCCATCGGGGAGCCCGTGCTCAGTCAATGGTGGGCTGCGAGCATCCGCCTCTATATTTGCCAGGCTCTGGCAGAGGCTCTCAGGAGACAGCCATATCAGGCTCCCATCAGCAAGCACTTCTAGGCATCCAAAATAGCGTCCATCTGTTTGGTGGCTGTATATAGGATAGATCCCCAGGTGGGGCAGTCTCTGGATGGCCTTTCCTTCAGTCTCTGCTCCACTCTCTGTCTTCATATTTTCTCCTGTGAGTATTTTGTTCCTCCTTCTAAGAAGCTCTGAGGAACCCACACTTTGGTCTTCCTTCTTCTTGGACTTCATATGGTCTATGGATTGAATCTTGGTTATTCTGAACTTTTGAGCTAAGATCCACTTATCAGTGAGTGCAAACCATGTGTATTCTTTTGTGACTGAGTTATCTCACTCAGAATGATATTTTCTAGTTCCATCCATTTGCCTGTGAACTTCATGAAGTCATTGTTTTTAATAGCTAAGTAGTATTCTATTGTGTAAATGTACCACATTTTCTGTATTCAATCCTCTGTTGATGGACATCTGTGTTGTTTCTAGCTTCTGGCTATTATAAACATGGCTGCTATGAACATAGTGGAGCATATATCCTTATTACATGTTGGAGCATCTTCTGGTAGATGCCCAGGAGTGGTATAGCTGGGTCCTCAAGTAGTACTATGTCCACTTTTCTGAGGAACTGCCAGATTGATTTCTAAAGTGATTGTACCAGCTTGCAATCCCACCAACAATAAAGGAGTGTTCCTCTTTCTCTACATCCTCACCAGTATCTGCTATCACCTGAGTTTTTGATCTTGGCCATTTTGACTGGTCTGAGGTGAAATCTCAGGGTTGTTTTGATTTGCATTTCCCTGATGACTAAGGATATTGAACATTTCTTTAGGTGCTTCTCAGCCATTCAAGTTTCCTCAGTTGAGAATTCTCTATTTAGCTCTGTTCCCCATTTTTAATAGAGTTATTTGGTCTTGAGTTCTTTGTATATATTAGATGTTAGCCCTCTATAGGATGTGGAATTAGTAAAGATTTTTTCCCAATCTGTAGGTTGCCGTTTTGTCCTATTGATAGTGTCCTTTGCCTTACAGAAGCTTTGCCATTTTATAAGGTCCCATTTGTCGATTCTTGATCTTAGAGCATAAGCCCTTGGTGTTTTGTTCAGAAACTTTTCCCCTGTGCCCATGTGTTCAAGGCTCTTTCCCACTTTCTCTTCTATTAGATTCAGTGTATCTGGTTTTATGTGGAGGTCCGTGATCCACTTAGACTTGAGCCATGCAATCATATTCATTGCTATTTCACAACTGAAATTTTGCTACTGTTATGAATAGTACTGTAAACATCTGTGTTTTCTGATGGTCTTAGGCAACCCCTGCAAAAGGGTCGTTCCACTCTCAAAGGGGTTGGGACCCACAGGTTGAGAACTGCTACAATAGAAAAAGAAATAGCTACAATATTTTGTCAGTTGGTGAATTCAAATATGTGTTGTCTGTCTGTCTGACTGACTGTGTCTGTCTGACTGACTGACTGACTGACTGACTGACTGACTGACTGAGGTCCGTGTGTCTGTGGCAGTTCCGTGAACTACATAAGAGGCCTTAGGGAGCTGCCATCCATATGCCCTGTATCTGTCCAGGACATCAAGTTCACACTGTATGCTGCCAGTTCTAGACAGGAGTCCTGCAATCCCATCTGCCTTAAATAGCAACTCAGCTCACACTCTTTACAGGAAGTGCGTCCTCATAGCTATCCAGATATAGTGGCCATAGTCTGAACAGTGTCCCTTAAGGTATACAACATACAGGCTTTGTAAGTGTTAATAGGAAGTCCTCCAGGACAATGCCAAGACAGATTATTGCCAACCAAAATCCATACCAATCCATGTTTCTTTGTACCCCACATTCTCATCAACAACAACAACAAAGTAAAGCAGAGGGATTTTTAACTACCTGTTGAATTTAGAGGATATCACAACATAAGGCACAAAAAGGTGTAGCCTGTGACAAACCTCAACAAGTGCTAGCTGTCATGGCTGCCTGCTAAGAATGAAGCTTCAGTCAGCAAAGGTTCAGTGGTTCATCTCTGAGGCCAGACACTTCTATGTGAGAAGGCATTGACACATATATGAATATATATTCATGGACATATACTCAAATATGCATACACCATATATGCCTGAGACTCCTCAGTTGCGAAAAGAAGATTCAGAACAGGATTTCTCACAGGTGAGGCAGAAAATGCATGTACGGAGCCTATCACAGAGTAAGCACCTCACACTTGGGGCTACTGCTCTTCATTCACTGGGGCCATGCCATCTGTGGTACCTACTCCACCCACGCACCAAGTAGTCTCTGCACCATGCAAAGGCGCTCCTGTACACATGCAAATATACACAAGCCATATACTCAACACTCTGATTCCCAACTCCATCTTGGTAGAGAAGCAGCGGCGAGTGGGCAGCCCTGACCCTCACACCTGTCACCTGCACCCTCCTGTCTTCATCAGGCCTGCACACTCCCTGGTCTGCTACTTTAATTCTGGTCTTTCCTTTCTGACTGCCTTGATCCCTCTGCTTTGCTGGCTGCCCCTTTTTAACCAAAGAAGTCACTGAGCACTGGGAAAGTTTCATCAACACCTTTGGGGAATGAAGCCCACATCACAGGCTCCTGTGCTCACCTGCTGAGGGCTGAGTCTTGATCACTTGCTTTCACTGGCTTGTTTCTGAGCAATCCTTGTCACAGTGGTTTTCCTATCCCTACTTCCCTTCCAGTGTCCCTCCAGGAGCCCTTACCAGCATGCGAAGCCTTGTCCAGGTTCTTGCCTCTACACAGTCCAAATGCCTCCCAAATAAAACAAATCCAAGGATCAACTGCTTTCCCTTTCCCTCACTCGTCCCTGCTTACCTCGTGGCCCTCTCCTAAGCAGGCACTCCTCCAGTGCAGTCATAAATTGCATATTTTTGTCTACAAAATATATTTTGTCTACAGCATCTATTTGTCTTCCTGTTTATCTTGCTTTAAGGTGGTTTCCTTCCCATGTAAGTCAAGGCAATCATTCTCTTAATTCCAACAAGGAAGGCCTCTGCATGGTAGCCAGTAGAAATGGTGAACAAAGAAAGAAAAGGCACACAGGCAGTGTGCGGAGAAAATGAAACTCTGTATGGTTAGCAGACACCATGCTCGCCCATGCTCTGCCTGGTGTGAGTCAGGGTTATGGAGCTCTCAGCACAGGACCAGAGGCCACATCAAGTGGTTTCAAGCCCTAGGGATCACAGGCTCAAGCAAGTGTCAGCCACCTCCTGCCCATGCTCACTCCCTCCCACACCAAGCTCCCCAGGACAACTCCACATCCTGCTTTGCATTTCCACTCCACTTGAGCAACATAGAGGAGCATACCTGCCCCTATGCTGGTGTGGCAGTCAAGTCACAAGGGCCTTGCTTTCATGCCCATCAGATTACCTGGGGAGGTTTTTCACTAGGAGCTTTTGGTGTTTGTGGATTGATTTGCTTTGTTTTCTTGGCTCTTGGGGTTAAATTCAGAGTCCTCTGTATGCAAAACAAAGTTTTGCCTCCAGCCCCATCAGTGGCTCACCTAGGGAGATTTCTAAGTGCAGGGCTGACTGACCTTGCTCCCAGAGATCTCACTTGGCTGATTTGGAGTGGGGTGTCTAACCTGATGCTCCCTGAAAGCTGAGCAGATTATGCTAATGTGCAGTCCTGATGTGACACCACTGAGATTTCCCAAGATAGACCTCTGAAGTCAGATTGCTGGACTCCTAACCTGATTTCTGCAAACAAACTATCAAATTACCCAGCATCTTGGGACCACAGGGAAAAGGGACTCGAAGAGTGTTTCTTGCAGATAAAGAGCCTGGTGCTCAATACAGGCTTGTGGCTACCATTCTTCACTCCCCCTGCTCATCCTGCCTTAGCCCAGTCTCTCTTTCTACCACATGACCTCTATGAACAGCCTTTCAGAGAGAGATTGGTTGTTCTTCTGGGAAGATGGTTGGGAAGGACGCCTGCCAAACACCCCAAGGCAGCAATCACCTTCTAGAAAGGAAGAAACAGAGTATCCAGGTGATCTTCAGGCTCAGCTACATAGGAGCCTGGGGCTCTCTACTGTCCTCTTGTCTGTCACTGGAATAGTCATTCCAGAGCCAAGCTTGGGATTCACCACCTACTGCCCATTCGATCTTTCCTCAGCTATGACACTGCAAAGGGGGATTAGCCTCGGAACACGCATCCTAATAAAACTCAAAAACAAAGGAAAGCAATGGCTTGGGACTTTATCTGCAGCCAGGACACCCTCAGGCTCAAGGCAGAGTAAAATCAATAATCAGGCTGCACACTCAAACATGTACTTTCTCATTCAATAAAACATTATAAGAGCCTCTTGTGTGCCAGACATACTTTGTAAAAAGTACAGAGCACAGAAATGTGGCCCAGTGTATCAGTTAGTCATTGCCAAAATAACACTGCATAACAAGCATCCCAAAACACAGCAGCTGAAACAAACTCTATGTCTTGCCCAAGATGTGTGGATTGGTGGAATCAGGTCAGTTTCTCTCCGTAGGTACATGGGTCAGCTCAGTGGTTCTACTTTGCCCTGTTTCTCATTTTCCTTGCATCAATGGGTTTTCAAAGGTTTGTTCCTTCTCTTCCTAAAGATGAAAGTCCTAGAAACTCCAGAGGAGAGACAGAAACACCCAGTATCTCCTATAACCCATGCTCAGAACTGGCATATTATCATCTCTGTGCCCACACCATTGGCAAGCCACATGGCCAAGTCTAATGCCAAAGAGACAAGGAACTATATTCTACCTGCCAGGAAACTACAACCAGGGTCTGGATAGAGGATGACATGAACAAGTGGTGGTAAGCATTCAGTGGGCCACAGCCCCACTGTGCCCATAAAGATGCTTTGGAAGCATCTGCAGCTCATGCAGATCAGCCCCAGTCTTTAAGCTCCTCTGGACTCTGACGTTCCTCAGCCTCTCTGCAAACATGTTCAATAACATAGGCAGGAGTTCCTACTCACTTGACAAGAACTGGGAGACTTGGAGAAACAAAGAACTTGTCAAAGGTACATTGTTTATCTGCTCTTAGTGAGAGGGTTGACACAATCTGTACTTCTTGAAGCTGCTCATAGGAAAGGGGAGTGAATCTAGTGCTTATGGCTTCCCAGGCTAACAGATGCCTATGTTTTCCTAGCCACCCAGTCATGCTATTTAAAATGGTCAGAATTTTGAACTGAGGCTAAAAAGACAGCACAGTGAATGAAGGCATTTTCTGCCAAGACTGACACATTGAGTTCTGTTCTCAGGACTCACATGATGGAAAGAGAAAACCAACTCCCACAAGCTGTCCTCTGACACTGTGCATATGGGTGAACACATACACACATGCCCGTGTGTGCTTGTGAGCGCTCGCACACACACACACACACAGAGAGAGAGAGAGAGAGAGAGAGAGAGAGAGAGAGAGAGAGAGACAGACAGACAGACAGACAGACAGACATACATATGAGAATGTGGTCATTGCTCAGAGCCCTACAACTGAGGAACAGCAGAAATGAGGCTGCAGTCAGACCCTCTGTCATGTGACCTTTGCAGCCACTAAGTGTCTTCGATGAGTCATAACAAGAACCAGTCATGTCAGCCCAGTTCTGAACAGAGCATTCAATTAGTTACCTCCCAGGGTCTGGGCCAGGCCAGGTTAGCCAGGAGCAGATGGACTCATGCAGAGAGTCCTCATGCTGAGTCTGCAGGCTGAGGGTTGGCCACGCTTTCTCTCACAACCTCCTGGAACTGATCTCATTGGCCAGTAAGAAGGATATGTATTCTCTTCCCAGCTCCTCAAGTGAACATCTGTTTTTCTCGAAGCCGTGAATGTCACGTCAAGATTTTCCAATTACCTTCGTCTTGGTTTTATTTAGCATCAGTGTATTGGAGGCATAATTAGTCTGAGATGAAAACCTGTATTGTTCTCTTCTCCTCAGCAATGAAATAGGTTTCCCAAATGTGCTAACAGAGAGGATCCTTCTCCAAAAATGACAAACAGCAAGTGAAGGATGAAAGCAGGAATGGAGCCCTAATCAGTGACAGGCCCAGGCGAGGAGGCGCGGGAAGCAGAAGGGGCATCAGCCGCGGACCTCCCGCTTCTAACCTCAGCTCTTCCTTGCTCCTAAGGAGGGCAGGCTTTTGACACAGTACAAAGTGATGCTGGTGACAATGAAGGACCAATTTCCAGGGATGTGTTTTCTCCTAATACTCCACCAGCACTGAGATGCCTGGGGGGGGGAGGTTCTTGGTGGGGTGTTGCATGAAGTACTCTCCTCCCTCACCCGTTTGGCCACAATCCTTGCCCAAGGCTAGACAGCGAGCTTCTAGGCTGTGCAATACTTGTCAAGTCACATCTTGCAAGTTTCTTCCATGGGTAGTATACAGCATTTGTCCTGCTTGGACACTTGCACTCTTAATAGCTCTTCTGCACAAAGCAGCCAGAGGGATCACTAAATAGAAAAGCGGGTCATGTCATCACAGTTTAAAACTCTCTGGTGACTTCCTATCACACCTTAAACAAAGCCCCCAATCCTCACCTGGGCTGTAGAACCTTGGTAGTTCCCTTTCTGACTCCCTACCCCCATTCAGCTCAGAACACGCCAGCACTCTTTCTGTTCCTACAAAATGCCAGGCTATATTTCCACCCTGGGGCCCTGACAATGACAAAAGTCTCCTTTTAAAAAGCAATGCCACCAAAGGCACTATCAAACACAAATTAGGAAATAAGCCAGCGAGGCTGTCGCTCACTCGACAGTGACCTCTGGCAGGCCAGTCCACACTTCTGTTCTGGGTTCCTCGTGGGACTGCTCACTTTGGTAGTGCTTCCTGACTCTGCTTCTCTCTCATTTAACATGTGTCTGTAAGTCTGAAGACCTCACTTCTTTTGTTGCCCACCAGGTCCCTAGGGGAAATCGTGAAGTTCAGGACCAAGAAACCCACAAAGTACATGCATTATTCACCTTCAGATCAGTGAGAGGATAGTAGGAAAAAAATTGTTGTGAGGGCCCAGAATTCTGGCCCATCATTCATGGTTCCAAGATACAGAATACATTTGCCCAACCTAAGTAAGAATGTTCTCCACATTGAACCATCCAGCAGAGGAATGGATCCTTAATCAGTGAGTTCACCATCTCCATCAGTCTGGCAGCAGAAGCCATACTAGAACCCATGTGACAGAGGGGTGAGCATCCTCCCAAGTTCCTGAGTCCACAACACTCTAGCTGGCTTCTTCTCTCTCAGTCTTACAGCTACATCATTACCTATGAAGAAGGGCAGAGACTCATATTCTGGCCAGAGGTACCTCGCCTGGGTTTGTTCAAAGATACTGTGTGGAACACACATGCCCAGTAGACAAGAGATGAACCTATGAACCTCAGTCCTCTAAGGTATAATCTGGAAGCTCCAAGGAGGACAGTATCTATGAGGCCCCATGTAGAGGCAGGTTCCTGTCAGATAGTGTTGAGTTTACGGCTACACCTTCATCCAGGGATTCAAGCAGGGAAGGAGGTGGGAGGCATGACAGCACCATAACCTGCACTCAAATGGCCGATCTCAGTTAATCCCTCCCATACCCCTGCAAGGGGAAAATATAACCTCTGTCCCACAAAGAACCTAATGCTCAATGCTCAAGAAGATAAAATTGCTGGTCCAAGTCCTACAATTGGTCTAACTGATGTGACATTCTGAATTATTGTCACCTACACCTGTGATGGTCAGGCAGTCATTCTCTGATTATAGACCTGTCTATTTAGAAACACTCTGAATACTTCCTGCCTTTTCTTCTTCCATCATTTAAAAAAAAAGAGTCTCTTAATCTTCTCAGGTAAAAACCCAATAAGAGCCCTGCTCCGTTTTCTACTGTATTATCTGATCTGTGACCCATTCAGAGAGAAGCTGGTAGCTGGAGCACTTCCTCAAATTTCCTCCTCCAAACTTGTGCAGACACAGGGCTACTAAGCCACAGTAAAGCCGCATTCACTTCACCTAGGACAGATGCTTTCATGCAGGACACCAAATGCAAGGAGGTACTGAATGTCTGTGAGAGGAGAAAAGCGGGTCTGAATACTGCATCCTCCCTTGGGCACCTACATGTCTTCAGGCTTTTATAGAGGGTGAAAAGCAGACACAGAAAGAAGAAGGAGGAGTAGAAGCCAAAACATGTTGGCTATGAAAAGTGGCACATCTGGGGAGCTCAGGGAGAAAGCAGCTTGTGAGTGTCAAAGGGGAGAGCAGTAAGACAAAAAGGTATTCTAGAAAGTGACACTTTGCTATGAAAAGGATCCTCTCAGCATTCTTCAGAGAATAATGGTAAAGAATAACATGCCATCACCCTTTTTTCTTTTTCCTAATGTGACTCTACATAGGCACAGGGACATAAGGCGTTACTATTCATATTTGAATTACAAATGAATAATACAATAGATATATGAATGAAAGAAAACTTTCAATCCACCATTGTGCTCCCAAAACTCTTCTGCCTGTGCTGGCAATGATAACATCTAATAGGCGTAGAGGCTATTAGCTGTTATCACTATCATAGGTGTAGAGCCCAGTGAAGGCTCTACACCATGATATGTCCTGATAATACTCAACACAGGTTAGAAACATCCTGAGTGAGAAATGCTCTTAGAACACACAACCTGCTGCCCATCCAGGATCAGAAGTACTGCATGTACAATACTGGTTTCTCTCTTTCAGAGCACATGGCCATCTGGGAGCTAAGATTTGATGATGCCAACAACACAAGTATATCCTGCCAGGCCACACTAACCAAAAAGAGATCAGCATGCACAATGCTAAATGGAGTTGCTACTGAATACTCTCATACTAAAGCAAAAAGTCACGAGTCAAATCACCATAAGGATTAGGTTGTTCACCTCTTCAATCTGCTGCTGCCTTCACAATGTGCCATGCACACCCAAATGGCAACCTGTTGCTCTCTGGCCTGTCCCTACAAAGATACTCAGAAGGGAGTCCAACTATGAGGAGCTGCCTGTCTCAAGTAGCCAGAGGGGCAGGCTAGAAATTTGGCCAGATTTAGAGAGATGCTAAGGAGCTAGAGACCACTTTTCAGAGGCAGGTGATGACCTCCATATGATACGTTCCTCGAGGACTGAAAGTGAGCTCTAGATCTGCTACACATGCAAAATGCTTGTCTGTTTGATATAACCTGAATTAAGTCCAGGCTCCTCTTCTCATTTATGAGGGGAGAAGTAGACCTGAAGCCTCAAGACAGATCTCACAGGCAAGAGCAAGGACTCAGCAGGGACTGAGCCTTCCTCACGAAAGCTCAAGATGCTGTCCAAGTCTGTAATTCACCAGCAAATGACCATCCCTTGGAGCTAGGTACCAAAGAGCAGGTATAGCTCATAGAAGAATTCTCAAGAAAATTCAGGAGTTTCTTTCTAGAACCTGAAGAGAGAACTGAGCCATTAGGAGCACTTGCTGCTCTTGTAAAGGAGCTGGGCTCAGTTCCTTGCACTCACATGATAGCTCACAAGCATCTGTACCTCCAGCTCCAGGAGCTCTGATGCCTTCTTCCAGCCTTCACAGTCTGCTGCATGCATATGGTGCTCTTAAACTCATGCAGAAAAACACACATTCACAGTAAATAAATAAAATCTTTTTAACTTAAAAAAAAAAAACAAAACTAATGCCTTTTGGCTATCCTGTCCAATGCTACTATTACCATCACTATGACAACTGTCATCATCACTGTGACAACTGTCATCACCACCATCATGACCTTACCACTGTGACCACTAACACCATTACTATAATTAAAATAGCATTGCCCCATAGTAAGTACCACTATCACCAAAACTGACATTACCATCGTCACAGTTTGACACCACCATCATGACCACTATTACCATTACTGTAATATCCACTACATCACAACCACCACTACAGGTGCCATCACTATCATCATTATCACCACAATCACAACTGTCACTATCACGATGACAACTACTGCTATTGCAAATGTCATTACCATACCACCATTACTATCACCACCACCAAATTTCCAACACTGCCGCCATCAACCTTACAAAAATAATTTTGAATCCATAATTCTAGAGGACTGCCTTGTCTGGCCTCAGTGGGAGGGGATGTGCTTGGTCCTGTGGAGGCTTGGTGCCCCAGAGAAGAGGAATGCTAGAGGGGTGAGGTAGAAGTAGATGGGTGGGTGGGGGAACACCCTCTTAGAGGCAAAGACAGGGGAGGGGGCTCATGGAGGGGGTACCTGGAAGAGGGCAAATAGATAAAATAATTAATAAAATTTTTTAATTAAAAAATACAAATAACTTATGTAGATACCACTTGATTCAAGAGTACATTGAACACAGACAGGGTTATTCTTCAAGGATACAACATGGAAAAGAAGAAACTACAGTGACCATAAAGTGTCCTGGTCAGATGATAGGGTCAATGTCAGAAGTAGTAAGCCATGTTTACAGTAAGTACAGATCTTTCATGTGATATAATAAGGATGGCACTAGTCTACCCATTAGCCTGTCTTCCCAAAGCTCATAACACAAATCCAATCATGTAAAAAATATTATATAAATTCTAACACAGGAAATTCGACACTAGAGTTAAAGCATCCAAAATTTGGGTGATAACTTTAGGCTTAAAATTAAGGCAATATAAATGGCCTGTGAACATTAATTAATGATGTATAAATGTTAGTTCACTCAGTATGACAACTATATTAACACAAAATGCTAACAATGAGGAAAATAAGATGGGATCACTGAACCTAGAATTTTGTTTGAAAATAAAATGGAGTCTCACCTTAAGTTCTATAGAATACAATTCTAAATGATTTCCTAAAATAGTTCCGTCTCTGGTTACCTTGTCTTAGCTCAGTGCTATGGCAGTGCTCATCCAGGCTTGGTACCTCAGTCCTTACCCTGGTATACCATGTAGCCAAGCTCACTTCCTGAAGCCACATAGAGCTTTCAGAACCATGAGAAGAATCCTAGTCATGTTGTGAGGGCCTTCACTACCTCAAGGATTGACTCCAGGTTCTCACAGGCATAAAATGTCTTTTCCAGGCTCAGCCTCCTCTCCCTCCTCCTCTTCTTCCTCTTCCTCCTCTCCCTCCTCCTCCTCATGTCTCTTTTGATGTTGCCATCTTAGAAAATGTATTGCTCACATGCTCACTCACCTTCCACACACAGAGCCCTGCTGCCACATCCCTGATGAATGTCCTCTCATTTCTGTTCTTCTTTGCTGGCTCCTCCCACCCTTTAAAGCTCAGTTCAGATACTTCATCCTACAGGGATCTTCTTTTACCCCAAGACAGGCGTGTGAGCCTTAGAGGACACCCTCATATACTCTGCACTTGTATCTCCCTGCACTGTCTTACTTGCTTGCTTTCAAAGAAGGGCAGCAAGTGCTCTCAATCACGACTCTTCAACAAATGTTTGCTTGTTCATGAATAAATGACCAGGGGTATGGGGGGGCGGTATAAACTGAAAACTCATTGCCTACACTGAAGGTCTTTTGTTCCTGGGTTTTGAATTTTGAGTCCTATTCTTCAGGATCCATTAACCTCACTGGAGTCCTATATAACAACATCCCATTATATGGCAATGTAACGTATCACTAAATTTAATTATAACAGAATAATTAATGTCTGAATGTCACTGGTTTGGACATAAAAATTAAATATAACCTTTAGTGTAACTACTCCCTCTAACTTCATGACTTCCCAGCTTGGCTTGGAAATACTGCTTTTTTTTAATGAGAAGTACCTTTGTCGTGGAGTAAGTGATACCAAGCAGAACATCTGGTCTGCAGCTTACCACCGTCCTTCAGGCTAGGCTCTGCCACAACTCTATCTTTCTAGTGCTGC
Organism: Arvicanthis niloticus; assembly: GCF_011762505.2. Lineage (NCBI taxonomy): Eukaryota > Metazoa > Chordata > Mammalia > Rodentia > Muridae > Arvicanthis > Arvicanthis niloticus. Next base: position 87,417,763 of record NC_047660.1, on the reverse strand, counting down.
AGTGAAAATATTATGACTGCTATCAGAAATTCCAAAGACAGCTGTCCAGGTATTTTGGGAGATAGCTGAGGAATCCATCCTTTCTTGACTTCAATTTCCTCCCATTACATCATGTAAAGGCAACTCAGGAGGAATGAGGGACCCTCAGAAGTTTTGACAAGTGAAGATTATACAGTCAAGTAAGAGAAAAGATGGTTAACTCCCCTTTGGCCAAGAAAGCACACCCTGAACCTCCATCTCTCTACCACATTCTTCCTCTCCAAGTTTCTCACAGTTCTTGCTTTGGGCATTGTTCCTAAGATTGCAATTTCATGTGAAGTACCATCACATCTGAAATCATACATACACACCTACAATCCAGAACTCAAGAGGTAGAGGAGGGAAGATAGGAATTTGGGGCTATCCTTGGCTATATATTAAGATATTGACTCAAAGAAAGAGAGAGAGAGAGAGAGAGAGAGAGAGAGAGAGAGAGAGAGAGAGAGAGAGAGAAAGAAAGGGAACAGAGGGAGGGATGGATGGAGATAGTTAAATAGACATGCATCTGGATGGATAGATAGATAGATAGATAGATAGATAGATAGATAGATAGATAATAAACACAAACAAACATACATACATACATACATACATACATACATACATACATACATACATACTGAATGCATTCTTTGCCTTCTCAAAAGTTCTGCTTTCCTGACAGCAACATTCAGATCACTGTCAAATGGCAACATTATGAACACTCACACCACAAAGTCCAAATGCATGACACAATGTCTCCACTCTAACCCATCCTCTCACTTATCACTCTAAAAACCTGGGATGGGCAGGCTCAAGCTTCCCTTTAGCTTGACAGATCACCTATATTTGAACTCTGATCATCTACATGAAAAAGTTATTACCCTCAGGCCACCCTATATTATATTCACATCAAAACTAGAATATAAAGGCCAAGTGAAGATGATTGCCCAGCTGCCCTCCAGCTTCTCCAGCTTCTCCAGATTCTCTAGCTTCTCCAGCCTCTCATTTTTGCCAGCTCTGACTGTGGGCCCATGGCTGATTCTAGGACAAAACTGTCTAGCTCATCCCTTAATGCATTTTGACCCAAGGAAAGAATCAAAGTGAGTAAAATCATTATAGCTTTTCCAAACCACTACGTTTTGGGATGGTTTACCCATACAATAGACATACATACATACATACATACATACATACATACATACATACAATAGACAGCCAGAAGAAATGCCCTCAGCCTCCTGTATGACACTGTTCCATTCTGAGACAAAAACGATGGTCTTTTCCATGCCCGTTATGCTGGTGTTCCTGGTTCCGACTTCTCTCATTCAGATCTCATGAGCATAGATCTGGGATCCCCCAGGGTCTCTTCAAGGCAGGTATCGTTACCTCAATTACTTTTGCTTATTGCCTTCTACCCCTCTCCACTGATACAGTAAACACACCACCCATCTGGTCCCTCCATGCATTGGTACTCCTGCCAGGAGGCCCTAGGCATGCAGATCTGTGGTTTGTATTGTTCCTAGCTATCATTCCAAAGGGTGATTTTATTCATTCTCAAAATTCTTTAGCTTTTCTTAAAGCGTCCATTTGGAGAACTACCAACAGGAAATTCACATGGCTGCTGGCATTGGAGGGGTCCCTCTCCACAAAATTCTACAGAGAGCAGTGATGCACTGCCTCACCCAATAAGGTGATAGGTGTGAAGTAATTTCCAACATGGTGTTCACTGCTGGGAACCAATTCCCAGGCTCACAGATCTTTTTTAGTGTGGGTTTCTCTAGTTCAGTTTGGCAGCACTTTAGGAGCAAAGACCATGTCTGCTCCCTAAAAGATCTAGAGATGAAACCCACTGTGTCTTGGTTGTAGTCTGGCCACTGACAGGGTCCTGAGAGATGCCTTCCTGTGGGGAGCTGACAGGAGGCAGATATCATCCTTGCAGCCATCTTGAGCCATATACCCTGACCAGAGACTTGATTGCATTAGCCTACAACAGCTGAGCACACTCTGATAACATCTTGCTTTAGATACCCAGGATCTTCCCTTGGGTGTGTGAGACTTAAAGCTGTGATTTAGAGCCAAGACTTAAGGGCGTGACTTAGAGATCAGATTTAGAAACAAGGCCTAAGGGCATGACTTAAAGGCATGACTTAGAGGCGTGGCTTAGAAGTGAGACATACAAAAGGCAAGAGGCAGACAGAAGAGTGGAGTACAACTTGGAACTAGGAATTAGGTTAGAGAGTACAATCTAGAGTACAACTTGGAGTTAGTTATTAGGCATTGAGGAAGAAGACACTTGGACTAGAGAACTCAGAAGAAGATTATTAGGTATTAGGCACTTGGAACTTGGAGGCACTAGGGACTAGGAACTAGGGACTAGGAACTCAAGACTTGGGACTTGGAGAGAAGAGGAGAGACTGAAGAATAAACGGGATTGAATCACAATCTGTCTGGTCTCCATTCCTCGAGTCCGTCCTCACTCTCTCTCTCTTGCTGAACCCTGACCCACGGACCGGAGCGGGTTCCAACATTGACAGAGCGGTCCACAACATTTTGCCCCCCAAACATAGGGCAGCTCGGGCCACAACACCTTCACACATGAAAAGTAACTCTAGAGACAGAGAATACCTGCAGACATCTCTCTTTCCATGTGCCTATTAACCAGCAACACTGTGATGCCACTAAACAGCTAACTCTAGTAGGATGGGCCAATGACAGTTCAGATGGAAAATGGCCTAAGATGACCCTACTGGTTTGGGGACATAATCTGCACTATCCTAGGCACCATCTGGAGCCTCAGGAACACTGAGATTCCCTACCCTTCAATGTCTCCAGGATTCCCTGTGTTCTTTTCCGAGAACATTTTGAAGTGATGACAGTCCAGTTCTCAATCTCAACTGGATGGCTAAGGACCAGAAATGGTCTGTCCCTTCTTGCTTGCCCCTTCCCTTGATACCTGGAGCTGCACACACATCTGGTCTTCCTCACCCAGTTCCAGGAGTTATGCTTCCTGACAGAGTGAGTGGAGAGGCAGAATATTCCCAGGTTCTCCTTCTCTGAGCCATTAAACACTTTCCCCTTGACTCAGCAGCCCCAAGTTGGTTCCACCTATTCAACCAATAGCCATCCCAAGACATTCCTCTGTGCTTCAGCCTGAGCTACACTGAAAAGGCATCCCATGGTCATCTGAGCATCCGAAACCTCAGATTGCCTTGGTGAATAAAGCATAGGTGATGTGGATGAGAGAAAGGATGCCTTTTAGTCTTCTATGCCCTGTCACTACTTAAAGTACTTCACTTCCTGCACCCATTATGTAGTAGAAACTACTTCCTACCTATATGCCCCCAAGTGTCTCAGAGCTCCTTAGAGAGTAGACATGTAGGTGTTTCTCTGGGTAAATATTTCCTTCTGTGTTCCACTGCCAGGTTATGTTTCTCTCATATTTGCATTTGTATAACCAGTAACTCCTTTGTCCCAAGCTCCAAAGTTCCAGTCATGAACCACGATGCCTTCTGGTTGCCCTTTCCCTAACATCATGGCACAAGAGAACATAGCTGACAATATGGAGCATAGTGAACTGGGCACAGGGAGATGCTGAGCCATCCCATGCACAGCTAGGGAGTAAGTAGTAGATGTACCTCTTATAGCCCACCAAAAAACTAAAACCCACTTCTCTCCAGGTCCACCATCTCAGTGGTAGGTCGCAATCACAGCCTTGATGGCAAGCACTAGCATACAACCAAATTGGTAACATTGCATTCGCTCAGAGTCATGCCCCATGTTTCTCCACATCCTTGATGCACTGCAGCTTTACACATTCTGAGACCTTCATTCTCCATTCATATAATAGTCAAGGGTACCTCCTGGTTGCCTAGAACCATGACAGACTCTGAGTCAAAGGAAGGTGGTACACCTGCCCCTTCATGACAAACTGACAATTCTTAGGCTAAACTAATGATTCCAAGGAAGGAAATCTCATCATGCAAATGGGAAACCAAGACTAGGGGGAGTCACAGAGGAAAACGGTGAGGCAGGTCTGCCTAGAACCATATCTTTCCCCTACTCCTAAACAGAAGAAAGATGTAAATGATCTCTACGGTTCAGGATTTCCCAAGAAAACAGTTCTTCCAGCTGCCAACGGGGGAGCAGGTGGGAGGAGCCCTCCTCCCTAGATGAAGCTCTCTTAGGTCAGTTGATCTTACCCAACTCTACTGACAGACTCATGAATGATATGTCTGGACTCCCCCAAAGTGTCCAGCTTGCCTTTCCTAGATCACTGTATCAGAGTGATATTCATTAAAGGCTCTCTGCAAAGATTTAGGAAAAAGATGGCTTCCCCTGCATCTGTCATGAGCAACAAGTCTCTTTCCACAAACACATAGCATTAAAAGCTGGGCCCGGAGACAAGCTGCTCTGAAATATAGACCACTCCATCACACTCCCTGCTCTGCCACAGCCCTGCTCCTCTAGCATTGTTTCAACAATGCAATTAGCTGCTGGGTCTACAAAAAGCCAACTTGATACACAAAGGCTGGGACCATTGCTCTTCATTCTATACCTTCTTTCATCCCCACCCCAAAGCTGAACAATGTTGAAACAAAATAAGGAAACAGGGCAATGGCCCAAGCTCATGCCCAACCACTTCCTTCTCATATGTGGAAAGCCTGTCTTCCATCTGCATGTTGGGGTGATGATGGATTATCCCCAAAACCCACACACTGCCTTTCCTTGTTCATATGACTTCACACATGTAACTCAAGGGCAGAGTCTCTTACACCTCAGCTGGTCCTGTGGCTAAGAGAATGAAGCAGAAGCAACAGTGCAAGATCTGATGCTAGATTTACAGCAGCCCTGGGCATCTCTATTGTCTATTCTGGATCTCTGCTGCTGTCATGCATTAGTTTACATGCCTATCAATAAAAGACCCATGGCTGGTCATCCCATCATCTCAGATCACAGCTGGCCAGCATCATCCTCACAAGAGAGCTAGAGGTATTAATGTGCCCACATCAGTCAACTTTACGCAGATCTACCAACAACCAAACACTGTTGCTTAAGCACATTGAGTTGTAGGATATGTGTTACACAGCATCAGCTAACTGATACAAAGTCCAACTCCTCTCAAGGTGGACAAGCTGCTCCCATACAGACAGTAAGTGACCAATAGCAAGCTCCTGCCAGCTCCAAGTATGAAGGTTCCATCTGGGAGCTACCTTGTGCAGATCAATGAACCAGATGTGGGCTGTATGGCTCAAACAATGTTTTTTTGAAGTGGGTTCATGCCAATTCACACAGCTCCACCTCACCTCTGCCTTGTGTAACACTTTCCTGTGGGTCCCCCACCAGGCTTCTTATCTAGTTCCTTTGTCCATGTCACTTCAGAAAAGGCCTTCTAATCTGAAAACACTTAGTGCCTGGGTACTAAGGTATAAAAAGGGTAACCAAGTTATTTCAGCTGCTGCAGGCTGCCTATACTTGTGTCTATTCTTTAAGCCCCATGCCTCCTGAATGAAGGAGCAAGCTGAAAATAAGACATAGAGAAGACTAACACTTTTCTCAACTATTTAATGACCAGCAAAAGATAGAACCCAAGGTCCCATCATGCCCCTGCTTCAGGTTCCCCTGCCTAGCCCTTCCTTCTCCCTCTCTCTGTCTCTGACTCCAAGGAGAAGCATGCCAGCTTCCTTGAGCATCCCTGAACATGAAGAATGAAGATAATGCAGACCAGAAGCAACATTCAGCAGAGAGTAATCACTAAAGTCCACTGACTTTCACGTACTATCTCTCCATGATTGCTTGGATTCTCCTTTGAAATAACAAAAATCAAACATTAAGTTCTTTCAAAGTCATGTTTACTCAGGTGCTTCTGCTCGGCAAAAACATTAAGAATGCGTTTACTATGTGTCTTAGATAGGGTTTTATGGCTGTGAAGAGACACCATGATCACAGCAACTCCTATAACGGAAAATACTTAATTGGGGCTGGCTTACAGTTTTAGAGGTTTAGTCCATTATCCTCATGGCAGGAAACATAGCGACATGCAGGCAGACATGGTGCTGGAGAAGGAGCTGAGAGTTCTATATCTTGATCCACAGGCAGCAGAAGGAGGCTGTGTTTCACAATAGACATAGCTTGAGCATATCTAAGCACATGCCAATAGTGACACACTTCCTCCAACAAGGCCACACCTCCTAATAGTGCCACTGCCTATGTACCAAGCAACTTGTTTGAATAACAAGTCTATGGGGACCATTCCTATTCAAACTACCACAGTATATGTTCACTAGCATCTGAGGCTCTAAACAAATGTTTGTCTGGGCTCAGGAGTCAGTGTCCCTGGGACCCTACAATCATCAATTTTTCAGTCCTGAAAATGGGGTTAGCAGAGATGAGCAGATTCATGCCCTGCACATAACATTCTGGGCCACAGGATGGGAACCACAGCAGGTAGTGGATGGGTGGCTGATAAACCAGCTCTACAGGAAGGAGGTGCATCCTGGAGGCAGCAGGTCCTGAGATCAACCTTCCTCTCACAGCCACTGAGCTGCAAACCAGCAAAAACATACCAGGAAATGACTTTTCCTCGTGATTTTGTTTCTAAGAAGTTGTAACAGAAAACAATGAACCTCTCCAATTCACAGCACTTTTGTTAAAGTGCCAGGCCTTTAAAATCCATAAATAGTGGGATATAATTAAATGCAAATGTGGGGCCTTATTTAAAAATTAATCTTTTTATAATTAATTAGTAATTTAAAATATCTTGGTAAATGATACTTAAATGGCATAGAATTATGCTAGCTCTGAGTGATAAAGTCGTCTGCTAGAGATTTGCCGTGTTGGAGTGTTGGATGGAGTGAGAGATATTTGCACATATCACGTGGGACAACAGAGTGCTGTGATTCCTTAATTTACCTTTTTGACAACTGTAGTAAAAAGGCTTTATATGCAGATTGTGGGGGGTTCGCTTGTAGCAGCAGAATCAGAAAAGAAATTGCTTGGAGTCAACCCACTTGCATTTAGGATTAAATTAGCCTCCAGCCATGCTGTCAGCCTGGGAAGCCAAGCTGAGGAGAGATGTGGATGAGGAAAGCCTTTCTACCTTTGTTGCCCTCTGTATTCTGCCCAGCCTGAGATAAAAGGTACCACACATTTCCAGAGCAATGACAGGCTGGCCCTGCAGCTGTTTCCCTCAATCTTCCTCCTATCCTTCTACTGCAGAAGAGTCTGTTGGTGCCTCACCACAAAGGTAAATGTTGCCTGCTGCCATTGTCACACTGTCACTGCCTTTCCCTTCCCAGCATTGTAAAGACGGCCCAGACTGCTGTGCTGCCAGGAGGTCAGCACTCTAGTTAATGCAGGTGCACACTGCAGTGTGCATTTTTCCATGGGAATGTCTTCGTGTGTGTGTGTGTGCGTGTGTGTGTGTGTGTGTGTGTGTGTGTGTGTCTGTGTGTCTATGTGTGTGTGTGTTCAGGTGCCTAAGAGATTGTGATAGTTTGAGTATCTAGTTTTACAAGTTACTATTTGGTTATATGCTATAGTAGGCATGTGTGTGTATGTGTGTGTGTATATCATACATACATACATACATACATACACCCATACACACATACATACATTCGTAGATAGATGTAAGCTAGTCTCCCACACTTGTTTACACTAATGTTTACTCCTAATCTACTTCACCTACAGAAGCAGCCTCGGCTGTTTGCTGACCTAGAATAGGATTCCAAGGCAATTATAAGTCTTCCCAACAGCAGAAGTTTTAAAACCAAAGTCCTGGATTAATAAAGTACCCTAGGACTTGCTGAGTAGCCAAAGGAGCCGCCAAAACACTCAAAAAGAAAACCCACCTTTAAGCCTTTCTACACGAAGCAAGAATGATTTAAAAACCACCCAGGTATTTCTCTAATGGATGAACAGGCTTTGGGGGCTCTCATGATAAAAAAGCAAGTGTCACACAGCTGCTGCTGACCTACAGTTTTACATCACAATAGAAAGGAAAGTGTGCCCAACTTTTATGGGACACATAGATATGGGAACACACAGGCACTGGAGAGGAGAAAGCTGTGCTTATCATCATGAACAAAGGGCAAGAATCAGGAATCTTCTACACAGTGTATTTTGCTAGTCCTTCATTTCTAATGAGACAAAGGGAATAGAGAGAAAAGGAAATACAGAATAAGTGAAGGAGAGAGGGACTGTAAGCAGCCAAAAGCAGAGGCCCACAATGATGAAGTGAAAGGGCAAAATTCAAGAGCTCTCAGTGAGAGACTCAGTGCGTGGGAGCCCTGGGTCACACCCTCTTTCTTTGTTCCTGAGGATGCTCTGCAGCATGTGGCCCAGGTGAACTCAAGGAGAAGACTAGTTCCTGCATCCTGGTACTTAGTATGGTTCTTGATCCATAGGAGGCACCCGACAGTGTGGGTGCAAAGGTGACTGAGTAGATGGATGGGTGGATGGTAGATAAACCTGGTGACAAATGGAATACACACAGCCAAAGAAGAACAAACTGGCAGTAGAGAGCTGGTCACCTCCATCAAACCTGACACAGAGAGAGATGAGAACAGGAAGATACAAATTGTGGACCACTAGCCTCTAAAACCTGAAAATGACCCACAAATGATCCCACCTAAACCCTGGGTTCTCTGAAGCCCCTCCAGCCACCATCAACTTAACCTTGGTTTAATCAATTTCTGGGCTCACATATCACAGATGCTAAGATATCCATCGCCCTTCTGACCCTCCGTATCCATTTAGTTAGTGCCAGCTCCTTCCTATAGACCTAGGCTTGTTATTGCTGAGTCCAGGAAGCCTCCTGGACACTGCTGCTTTGTCTCCCCAGATACCGGGTACTTCTCCATCCTTCTGCCATTGTAGATAACAGGAGCTGTTCATACCTCCATCTTCCCTGACCAAGAAGAAAGCCCCACAGCAGCAGGAACCAAGTCACAGTACTGAGGCTCATTAAATCTGGAAGCGTTACAAGTGGGACAATGTGAGTGGAAGACAACTCCAGAAGCTGTTGGTGAGTAGGATTCCCAGGGCAACACCTTGATCTTGGTCCCTCTTGACAGCTTCTGACTTCATTACTTGAGGTTTTCCAGGCTCTGGAGTAAGATAAAAAGGCCCACACCCACCTCCCCACCTCTTGAGCCAGCTGACAGGTTTGAGTGAAGATAACATCAAAGGTAAACTTACTAAAGCCCACTAAAACCATTCAACAGCCTGTGCTAAAGCCTCACTGGAAAGACAATGAGCCCCATCTTCTCCCAAGTTAAGATGACTGAAAGGAGCAACCCTCCCTTCAAGGCCAAGAGCTGAACATAACAAGTCTTGCTGGAGAAAGAAAGTGTTTAGCAAGCACCAAGGACATCAATGTGGTAATCACGGGCCTGGGATGAGAATACCAGAACACTATCCTTCCAAACTCATCTACTCCAGGGTCAGGAGACATCTCCTCCAAGCTCAGCTGCTCCAGGGGATGCTTCTCCTCCAAGCTCAGCTGCTCCAGAGTGAGGCCTTCTCATCACCTTTACTTTGTTGTTGTTTCTGTTTTACTGTTGTCTTAGGGATAGCATCTTTGCACATGTTAGCCAACTGTTCTACACCAAGCCAAATACTTAGCCCTCTTATTACCTTTTAAAGACAATGTGTTAACATCATGGCTGGTGAGACTGACTTCAAAGACCTGAGAGGTGAGGACATGAAATCAAGACTGAGTGGTGAACAGTAGTGGGGATGAATCCATGAGCCCACAGGGACCCAGGCAGACACCAAGGCCTCAGTCGCCTGCAACCCACACTCCCAGGAATCATCAAGACCAGAGTTTGGACATCTGCTAGCCCCAGACAACACTGTCCTTCATAATGCAGAATCACAGATAATCCAGTGATGCGATGTAACCCCGGGGCCAAGGGCTGATAGCACTGATCTGCTTCACTAAGGCTACTAGTTAGAGAAGCAGCTCCCAACTTGGTTCACTGGCAGCCTGTCAGGTCACAATTGGCAGGGCTTCTGACTAACAACAATGAAAGTATCAGCCACAACAGCGGATTCACATTTCGTAAAATGTAAGTTTCCAGCAGAGCTACCTGTCTTCATCCACTCCCACTCAGCCATGCTTTCTGAATGCTGGAAAGAAGGCATTGCAGCTGGGAAGTGCACACAACCACGATGGGCTACAATTCTTCTGCACCCTCCCAATCAACACCATAGCAGCTTATCACTGTCATGTAGAGCTGAGAGGCACTTACTTTACCATACAGTAATTAGAATGTCATAAAATGCACACAGTGGGTCACCCTCATGAGATTTATCTATCCTGCACTAACAAATAAGACATTGGGTCAGTCTGTGTATGGGCGTAGGGAGCAATGGCCCCAGGCAGTGACAGGACCACTGCACAGGATTGAGCTCCCCATCTTTCAGATGACTTGCATGCCTAGACAGCTGGACAGAAATGTCCTCCTGCAGCCTCCAGGTCCATTTGCCATCTATGTTTACACAGTAACATAGGTGTAGGGAAAGCTTTCAAGCATATCTTTCTCTACAGAGCTGGCACATCCACATGTGTCCATGACAGAAAGTATAACACACTGTGTCCTCTGTGGTCACCAACCATGGAGGAGAGGCTCTGGACCAGCCCATACCTAGACTGGAATTCCATTCTGCCTCTTAGTTAAAATGACTTTATACAAATCACTTAACCTCTGTATTCTTTGATTTCCTCATCTGCAAAGTGTGCTGCTGAGGAAGTAAACACAAGGGGCCAGGCCCACTGTGGGTATCGGGAGAACATAGCCTCCTCTGTTTCTGATGGTATAGCAGGGATCCTGACACTAGGACTTTCATTATAGGAGCTGAGAGAAAAGACAGAGGAGGTAGATCCTTCTACTCAGAATTCAGGGCTTGCCCTCACACTCAGTCTCCAGACAAGGGAAAGGGCCACTCCACTGGAAGTCTCACCACCAACCACCCAGAGACACAAAGATTTGTGAACACACACTGATGGATTAGAAAAGACAACTGGCTAAAGCCAAGCAAAGTGCACCCTGCACCACAGGAGTCTGCATAATTAATCACTTGGAAATAACATATTTAGACCAGTTGTAGTTAAGTGTAAATCCTTCTGGGGCCTAGATACAAGAAAGGCCTAGATTCATGTAGAAGAAAAATATATGTGTATACGAAGCTAAAAGAGTCGGCTGCTACGATAAGAGCTTGGTACCAAATGTTGATCATTACGGCCTCCTCCTTCACCACTATCTTAACAGATGCAAAAACTGGGGCTACAAGGACCAAGCAAATTGATCAATGTCACACAGATAGGAATTAGATCAGAGACTAGATCTGAAACTGTGTAACTGCAAAGCTCATATTCTTTCCTCTCCCAAGCTTCCCAGCAGGCCAGTGACATAGAGGGAAGAAAAAGCAGGAAGGCCAAGGAATTAGCATGAAAGTGAGAAGCTGGGAAGCTGGTGACAGAATCTGTGGACACTCTCCCCAGGCAGAATCTGAGTCTGGCAATAAACAACAGAGAGAAAAGTCGCCCTGTGAGCAGCCTTCTGCAAATACACCACTGGGAACATTCTGAGAAAGGCTGGGCATGTCAGTACTGCTAACCCGAAGCTGAATCACTGCATACAGAGAAGACTGTTCTGGTGAAGAAGCTGAGAACCCACAGGACAGCACAGTCTGGCTGACCACCAGCACAATTGGGGCCTGATTAGCTGAGAGCGTCCCGGCTGCTGGCCAACTACACCAAATTAAGCGTTCCCAATGTTAAGCTCTCCAGCAGTGGGCTTCGTGCTGGTTCCTGATGCATGAGGTAGCATTTTGAATGATAATTAATTAGAGGGGAAAGCAGAATAAGCAAGCAAAGTACATCAGATGGAATTAGTGTAATTCTGCCTTTCTCTTTCATTTTACTTTCAGAATGGGCTGGCCAACATGGCTTGGGTTATGTGAGAAACCCGGGGTATCATCCCACTGCTCCATGATCCCATAATCCACTGGGCCCTAACTTGTTCGCAGATACCTCATACTCCCAATAACCCCTTTTCCCAACAAACAAACAAACAAACAAAACCTCAATCCCAGGGACTGACTAGCAACTACCTATTTATTGCCTCTCTGCCATGAGACCTCTGGAGCCAGCACCAATTGGTCAGCTCATTCTAGTCCACAGTTTGCTATCCTAATCTCAAATTAATGGATTCTTTGTTAAATTAGTAGGCCTTCCTGGTCTTCATTAGAAAGTCTGCATCCCTAATAAAGGTGTTTTTAAAAGAAGCACACACAGATCAGTACAAGTACCTAAGAAAGACACTCACTCCAGGTATCACTTGATACGCAACAGACATCTCCATCAAATGTCAAAAAATCCCCCACTTCTCTAGAGAGCTAGAAATTCGCTTCATCCCTATAGGTGTATACCTGTTACCAAAGGAAAAAAAATTAAAGAGAATAAAAATGCTGGATTTCAACTCAGAAAATTCACACAGTAACATAAGCAGGCTTCTCACCAGCCCCAAAGCCTCCTCAGTCAGTGAAGGAATTGTGTCACCTGCTGAGGACAAACCAGTATCCAAGTCATATTCAGGCCTCTTCCCTAATGGTCAGGTGCTGTGGGCTGAGTCCTATGTTTTCTGCAGTTCTGGTACACACCTGGACCATTCAGTGGCCCCTGGGCATCAGGCATGAGTAGCCTCAGATCCCATGACCTACCTCATTGATGAAGGAGTGTGCCCCCTGTGGGCTAAGCAGGAGAATGGCACGGCGCAGTGTGTCCCTGTAGCGATTCAGCTCCTCCGTCTTCATGGTGGTGAAGAGGCTGGTGAACACGTGACTGATGTTCTTGTCCACCTTTTGTAAAGAGACGTCAAGACCCAGCCGTGAGGCCTGATCCAGAAAGCTTTGGAGCCCACGGATATCTGAGCATGGGAGAAGAGGGAGGGGAAGAATCATTTTTAAGTGGGAATGGATCTATCTGGTAGGGCAACTAACCCCAACACACCCAACCCACGCAACCACCAGAAGAAACAAGGGTCTTCATCTACTTCACTTATTCAGAGCAGGCTGCAAGGCATCAACTTAGACCCAGTATTCCTGATCAGCATCCAGCCCCAGGATATAAGATGGCTGACTTACAGTATCAGGAATTCTTTCTGCCATTCAAACTATGCCAGAATCCACCCTTTGTAACAAGCTCTTGTACTCTCCCATGTAGTCTGAGTTCTGCCCTCCAGGCTACGTGGACTGGTAATCCTACCCCAGGTTTTCTTCATCTCCCTCTATACCTCATATCTGAGGTATCTCAATCATCTACAGTCAGATAAGACAACTGACAACCCTGAAGAGAGCTGAATTTGGGTAGGCAATTCTAACCATGGGTCATTCTCTAACCCTCTGAATGTCAGCATCTCCTGAGACAATCCCTAACCAATGGAAAAGGCTATATCTTGCTTCAGGATCTGATTTTTCTTCTCCCTGGAATTTCTTTCCTCCTGCTTTATACCAAGATCCCAAATCCAATCAGAAACTCGTGTTCTAACTGACTCAAAGATGAATAAATGGCCTAGGTCCTTCACTGAGACTTTCTCAGCCTTCAGATGGAGTCCCTAACAAGATAAGCTACTGAACCAATTGCCCGAGGGTGGGATTTCAGTGTGAATTCTAAAGCCTAGAAAGATGGCACGCTCGTACTGACCTACTGTTGTGAGGGGCCAGGGGCCATTTTGCTTCTTAATTATAAGTCTAATGAACTTTCAACAACAGCTGCACAACCCTAGCAACTTCCCCAAAGGGACACCTAGCCAAGAATGGAACCAACACAGAAGCAGGCAGGTATGGAATTGTGACACAGCCATTTTGATGCTATTCAAGCCTCGAGGTCTGTCTGCATCTGACACTGTCTCCTGGACTTCCCACTGTCATGGACCAAGAGTTCCCTTTACTACAATAAGCAAGTCAGGTAAATTGGTTTATCTATCACTTCATACATATTTATATATGATCAGAGCATTCAAATTAGTCTCATCCAACTATGTTGCAGAATTTAACACAAGTTCTTATGACAACCCAAGAACTTAATCCCTGCAAGAGGACCCTGTGTCTGATAACCAGCTTCCTCTCCTTTCCCATCCCACTCCTGACATCGCTGCTTCTATGAGATCAGCCCTATGTTACTTAATTTTATTTTTTACTGAAAATAGTTTTTTACATAAAATATATTCTGATTATGGTTGTCTCTTCCTTCAACTCTTCTCAGATCCTCCCCAACTCCTCACATCCAAATCCTTTATTGCTCTCTCATCAGAAAACAGACATCAATAATAATAATAAATAAAACAAAATAAACCTGTAACCTATATAGGACAATACAAACAAACAGAAAAATAAAGAGCTGAAAAAGTATAAGAAACATATATAGATTCATATATATATATGTGTGTGTGTATATATACATATATATGTATATATGTATATAAGTATATATACATATATACACACACATATATACACACACATGCACACACACATTGGCACACATAGGAATCCTATAAAACACAAAATTGGAAATCATATATAAACAAAAGCAAAAATAAAAGAAATAAAAAATACTCAAACAAAGCATTATGAGATTAAAACACCTACCATTGAATTCATTTTACATTGGCTATCTACTGCTGGGTGTAGGGCTGGCCTTAAGAGTGGTTTTGTAACTCAAGAGACAGCTCATGCTAGCTAGGGTGTGGAGCAAGGGGAAGCACTCTTCCATTGCTGGTAGGAGTGTAAACTTGTATGTACAATCACTCTGGAAATCACCTTGGCAGTTTCTCAGAAAATTGGGAATAGATCTACCTCAAGACCCAGCTATACCACTCCTAGGTGTATACCCAAAAGATACTCCACTGTACCACAAGGACAATTGTTCAACTATGCTCATAGCATCTTAAATTATAATAGCCAGAAACTGGAAACAACCTAGATGTCCCTCAACTGAAGAATGGATAAAGAAAATGTGGTACCTTTTCAAATGGAGTATTACTTTGCTGTTAAAAAAAATATTATCATGAAATTTGCAGGCAAAAGGATGAAACTAAAAAAAAAAAAAATCATTTTGAGTGAGGTATCCAGGACTCAGAAAGACAAACATGGTATGTATTCACTTATAAGTGGGTATTAGCTGTAAAGCAAAAGACAATCATGCTGCAGTCTACAGACCAGAGAGACTAAGTAACAAGGAGGGCACAACAAGGGAATGCATGAATCTCACTAAGAAGGGGAAATAGAACAGACATGGTGAGTGAACAGGGGTGGGGAGACTGTACAGAGGTGGGGGTGGGGATAAAAACAAGAAGGATCAGGTGGGGAAGGCAGAGGGAGAGAGTACTGGGAGAGACAACTGGAATTGGGGAGGGGAAACATCTCTGGGATGAGCTAGAAACCAGGGCAATGGAAACTCCAGGAATCTATGAGGATGCCCTAACTAAGACTCCTAGCAAGGGGGGATGTGGAGCCTGAATTGGCCATCTCCTATAACCAGGCAACACTTCCAACAGAGGAACTGGGATACCAACCCAGCCAAAAAACCTTCTACCACAATTTGTTCTGAATACAAGATGTGTAGGGGTAATGATAGAGCAGAAATTGAGGGAGTCACTAACCAATGACTGGTCCAGCTTGAGACCCATGCCACACAAGGGAGTCCACCCCTGACACAGCTAATGATATTTTACTGTACTTGCAGACAAGAGCCTAGCATAACTGTCATCAGAGAAGATTCACATCAGAGCAACTGATGAAAGCAGATGCAGAGACCAACAGCCAAACATTAGGTGAAGCACAAGGAATCCTGAGGAAGAGGGAGAAGATGGATTGTAGGAGCCAGAGGGGCCAAAAACACCACAATAAAACACACAGAATTAACTACCTGGGCCCATAGGAACTAACAGAGACTAAACTGCCAACTAGAAAGCACGCATGGGACTGACCTAGGACCACTGCACATATATTAGAGTTGTGCAGCTTGGTCTTCATATGGGAAGACATCAGGAACAGGGGTTGTCTCTGACTGTTGCCTGACTTTTGAACCCTTTCCTTCTACTGGGATGCCTCTTCTAGCCTCAATAGAAGAAGACAGATGTGCCTAGTCTTGCTACAACTTGACATGTCAGTGCTGGCTGATATCCATGGGAGGCCTCCCTTTTCTGAAGAGAAGCAGAAAAAATTAATTAATTAATTTTTTTTAAAAGAGTGGGTTTTTTATACCCATTGAGACTCCATTGAAGAAAAATAAATTTTTCACTTGCAAGTGGATATCAATTGGAGATAGCTCCTGGGTTAGGGATGGGGGCTTGTTCCCACTTCTCCAAGGGATGGGACCCTATCTGGTCCCATCTGTGTCCCATCTAACTATCTGTGTGTCTTTATACTTACCTCCATCTATTGTGGGAGGAAGCATCTTTGATGATGGCTAAACAATACACTGACCTATGAGTCTAGCAGAATATCATTAAGGGTCATCCATTGCTATCTATACTCCTTTTGCTGTTCTTGGCCCCCTAAGCAGTGTTGAGAATCTCATGGAGTGGGCCCTACATCCATTTAGATGTTGGTTTGCTATCACACATGCTTTGTGCCACTATTTTACTAGCACACCTTGCAAGCAGGTCACCATTTTAAACTGAAGGTTTGGTAGCTGGGTTTGTGTCTACATTTCTGCTTTGATAGCATGTAGGGTACCTTCCAGTACCATGAACTACCCAGTAGTAGTGAAGACCCTAGTTAGGCAGCAGCCCAACTTCCGCATGTTCAGTGAGTTGTACAGGTATTATCCCTAGCAATAGGGCCTTACTATCAGCTTGTACAAATCAAGCAATAGATTTGGCAATAGCCTGTTTAAGTATCTATTTTGCAGCACTGTTCACAATATGCAAACTGTGAAATCAACCTAAGTATCCATGGATGGATGGGGGGGTGGATGGATGGATGGATGGATAGATGGATGCATGGATGGATGCATGCATGCATGGATGGATGGATGGATGGATGGATGGATGGATGGATGGATGGATGGATCGATGGATCGATGGATCGATGGATGCATGTATGGATGCATGCATGGATGGATGCATGCATGGATGCATGCATGGATGGATAGATGGATGCATGGATGGGTGGGTGGGTAGAGAAAATATAAGTTATACATATAATGGAATACTATTCAGCCATAAAAAGTAATGAAATGTAGTCACGTGTGGAAGCATAGATAAACCTAGAACAATTTGTGTCAAGTGAAAATAAGTCAGGTACAGCAAGCATGCTCTGCTTAACACTAACAGAAAGAGGAGGGGTCACTTGGAGATTGCACAAAGGTGCAAAAATACAGGTGTCTGGAGAAGCAATCAATTTTTAGAAACATTCAATACAGGTATCAACCCTCTCCTAAATATAGCACTGCCCATTATAACCCTGAGACTATCACAGCACCCAGCAGCCAGTGTAGTATACACAGTGTCCCTAAGTAGATGGCTGCCTTTAGGCCCCTTGGAACAGTCTCTCCAGTCCTGTGCCTTTTCTTCATCTCTTTGAACATCCCTCTGTCTTTGTTTCTGGCCTTGGCTACATAGATAGCTTTGACCTATAGGACAGAAGTAAACTTAACATAAACAGTGTTATGAGCAATTGTATGCTTCAGTTCTGCCATTGCACTTGGCTACTACTATATAAACACCCTCAGGGGAGCCTGCTGATGAGATACTGAGACACACAAAGAAAAATATGGCTGGTCTCCAAGCAGTCACTGTGGTCACATGCCAGCAGAGCCCAGTGTTGCGTATGACCAGGTAGAACAACTGGGGTGAACTATCAAGTCATCAAGAATAACAAATGACTCTTGTTCTAAGTCTCTGAGTTTGGGGACAGCTTGATTACCAGCAGTGACTACCCAAAAGGCCAAAGTCATGCACTGGATTATGTCTGGTCCTCCTCATGAAGATGCAGAAAAAGAGTAAGGCCTGTACCTTCTAAAGATCATCTGTGGCACTGTTCACAGGAAAGAAAGCCAGACTCAAGCAAGGCCACGTGTCCTCTGGCAGCTTTTCCAAGATTCTAGCAGTTCTCAGTGCCCCATGGCCTAACCTATGACCTAGATATGATCACAACTGACAGGGAAAGCATCAAAGACCCTGAGTCCCTGCTACCATCTCCTGCTCCTCTCTGCACCTTTTAAGAGAACAGTGTATTGATAAGGTGACAGAATGACCACACCCACAGAATGTTTCTACATGTTTATACAGTGTGCATGCCATTAAAGTTCACATGGTTTTGTTGGACTGGTAGGACCACCTCATGACATGAATGATCTCATGAATCATGGTAGCACAACCTGCAATGTCATCCTGGAATAGAAGTCCCCACAGTCCCTTTACCAGTACCCCTTCCTAACACCCTCTCACTCCACAGCACTATTTCATGTCTTTAGAGAGGAAAGAATACATGACTGTGTGGCACATGTTAGGACACCCAGATACTGGGAAGAAGATGTACATGTGGAGAAACCGAAGGTCCCAGAACTCTTGCATGCCCTCGATACTGCCTTTCTCGCTTCTTTTCAGGCATCCCCCAATGAGACTGAGCCATCAGGAAGAGTTTAAGTTCCCGTTAGCAACAGCAAGCTCTTCACGCCTGGTATTACTGATGCTGCCGAAGGCATCGTTCCCAAGAGACATCATCCCTAGCTACACCCGCAGCTCCCATTTGGCTGAAAAGGTCAGTCTCAGCCTCTTTTTCAGCTGTACTTGGGAAGAGCTGGAGCAAAGAACCAGTCAGAGCACAAGCTGACTTCATTACCTTCTACCTGTTCCCAAAGAACAAGACCAGGGAAGCCTCTTGTCCAACCAAAGTCATTTTCGACTTGCAAGAGAGTCTGCAATGCCATGCTACTTTGCTCAGCACTAAAGCCTGCTGTCTATTCTGCTGCTTCTCAGGAAGGTAGAACTCTCCCAAGAAAAAAGATAAGGAAGGAGCTGGAGAGTGTTGCCATGTAGTCTGGGCCTTAACCCAGGCTCATGCTGAATAAAGCCTTCCCTCAACCAGACTGACTGATGACCCCAGAAATGGTACTGTCTAAGGTCAGATCATACCTACCTGGGATCTACTCAGAAAGAGACCCTGGTTTTCTGAAGGAGTGAGAACCAGAATAAACAGTGGTTTCAGCACTCCACACAGACAGTGAATGAGTCCCATCCTCAGAAGAAGCAGGCTGGAAGCACAGACAATATGGCACGGCAAACCTAGGATAGGCCTCCAGTAATGTCTCCTCCAGATTTCCTGCCCTCTCTTAGCCTCTCAAGAGCTCTGGACATCAGAAGTCATTCCAGTCTCCAGTCTGACTGAGTGAATCCTCCTTCAGTGTTCACCAATGTGTTCCTTCTTCAGATAGCCACTGAGAGCTTTCCCCCACTGGGATCTGGGAACTAAAATTGAATGAGCCCACCGTGTTCCTGCTGTCATGACTTACACTAGGGTTGGGGGTGGGGCCGGAAACAGGCCTAGAATAAATAAACAACAGAATAGATCATTTTCAGTACTGACAAGCTCTGAAGAAAATCCATGTTGGACAGAAGCAAATTACAGGGGTGGGAAGAGGCAAGTCCCCCATGAGAAAGCATCAGTGAGGAGGAGGTAGCACCAGAAACCCCTCAGAGAAACCACTTAAGACAGAAGAAACAATGTCTGGAAAGTCCCAAAATGAGGCATCTTTGACAACAGATGAAGAGCATTGGCCATCTGGTCATCAAGGCCTGGGAGACAGCAGAGTTACCAGAGAGAAAAAGGAGGTGTCAGCAAGGACCAGGGACCATCAGAGGCAGAGAGGTAGATCCCCATGCCTATGCCTTCTCCCTCCCAAGCATGGCCTGCTGCTGCTGCTTAGGGGTCACTCTAATCAAAGTCTGCCTCTATCTGTGTCACTGTGTTCTAAAGCTCCTGCCAAAGCCATCAAAATGGTGACTCTCTTCCTCTTCATCTTCACAATGCAAGTCTCCACAAGAGACTTGTCCTGAAGCCCTCTCATTTATAGGACTCCAGACACTATGGCCCTCTCCTTGTCCACTCATTTCTGAATCTCCCCCTCTTGCACATTCCTTGTTCACAGCTAGTTCTGGGCTCCCCTCCGGTAGCTCCCTCCACATTTTCTCTTTCAGCAGAGCCTGCATCATATGGCTGTGGCCTCTCTGCTTCTGCTAAACACCTTGGCTTCATCTTCACTATGTCTTCTCGGATTTATCACCATCTCTTTTCAGGGACTTCTGCAACCTCTTCCTATAAAGTCTCCTGTATCTGCATACTGATGCACTGTGCTACAATGTTCTCTTTAAGGTCATGTCTGTGTATAATGTAGCCTGCCTCCAACCTTCAATGAATAACACAAAAACACAAGTTTATTTAAAAGTTGCCAAGAAATTAATAACCTCAAAGGTATCAATCAATCAAATTACAAGCAAACAAAAAGCCTTCTTAAGATTTTATCAATGTACACAAAGTAAGCTCATGCATCTTTAACTTGGACTAAGAAGCAGTCTGGAGCAAATCGCTTTTCCTGTTTTCATTTTTGTGACTCTATCAGCTATTCTCATTACCTAACCAGGAACCTGGAGATGAGAAAAAGAAGCCCTCTGCCCTTCTCTGGAGATCACGCTTGCACACACGCACACACACATGTGGGAGTGCATACAACTCTCCACCTACATCCCGTTTCTTCAAAAATGTTGCCCCACATCTCCATCAGGACCTGATTCAGACCACTCTTCCCTCTGAGACTCTCTCAGTTCCCTGGGTTGGAATTTATGCCTCCTTCTAAATGAGTTATACTAAACAATCTGTAAAACTAGGTGGGTACACAGGAAGAAGGAACTTGGTTTTCCTTGACTCTGTTTATCCCAGGCTCAGCATCTAACACAAAGACAGGACCATAGAAGTCTAAAGAATTGTTGAACCAGCCAAAGCCCCAGCCTGAAACCCAGTGTGACTTCAGCAAGCACACACCACCCACCACTGAAGGCAAAGCTGTATTAAGCAAGGAAGTAAAATTGTGGGAATTTTTTTTTTCAAAAATCTAAAGTTGCATCTGTGATGGTCTCCCTCCTTCTTAAAGATCAGACAGTCACCTGGTATTTTAAATACTGTCTTTCTCGAAAGTAATTGAAATGAAGGAACACATTTCAAATTGCTTCCCCTACTATTTCAATTTCTGAGAAAGACCCAGGCACAGAGAGTACGTACAAAGAATATTTTACCATCTGTAATGCACAGTGATATGCATGAAGGCTGCCACCTCGCACCCAGGAGGAGTTCCTAGCTAGAAGAACTCGGAGATTATTGGCAAATTTTCCAAAGGCTGAGACACAACTTTGAGCCTCCACATTTTTTTTCCACTTCTTTTCCTACCTGGGATCCCAAAGATAGACTTTGAATTTCTTCCCAGATTTAGTTCATCCATCATTCAAGTTCCTTATTAAGACCTCTGTCCAGGTGCCACACCTCTTTTATCATCCTCTCCCTTCCCCACTACCAGCTCCAAAGTCTTCATCACTGTCAGGGGCATGGAGCAGCTACCAAAGCAGGGTATGATGAGCTGATGAGCCTGGGTCCACAGGTGAGGAAGCATGCACCATACACAACAATGTGTGCCAAGAACAGACACCACAGAGACTTGCTGTGATGCCAATCATAAGGACCAGCCTGTCTAGCTCAGAATCCTTTTGTGTCTCATCCCCTCCTTCCACAGCTTTCATGCTCTGCGTCTTTACTTTCCACTGCCTTCTGTCTTTCCTTCCAGCTCTTCTTCCTTCATGTCTGAGCACTGCTCTGAGTCAGACCCTAGGATGGATGACAGAGCATCTGAGTTCAAGAGCCTCACAGATCTGCCCTCAAGGAACACCCATCTTCATGGGGACTGACCTGAAAGCAGGGAGGGAGTGGTCCCTCTGCCATTCGGGAAACATGCCTTAAGTGTGGGATCTTTCCACTTGCTAGCTGTATGTTCTGAATAAATTCATCCATACCTTCAATCCAGGGAAGTCACCAAGAAGGCTGACTCAGCAGAAAGGGGACCAGGACACACAGGTGTGTCCATCACAATAATAAAACAGGAAGCAGGCTACCCTTTGGCATGGCCTATCAAAACCCACCAGAACCCAGGCAGGGGCTGTCTTCAGGTGAGGAGGATGCTCATGACACACAGTCCTCAACAGCACAGCAACTACCTCTCTGGACCCCATTGTCCTAGTCAGAGTTGACTACAGTCAAGGAAGGTCCAGACCACAGTCAAGGGCACCTCTAGAATGAGTGTCACCCTGCCCCAAAAGCTACCCCTTTGTGCTAACCATGTCTTGGATTTCCTGTGTTTTTTTGTTTTTTTTTTTTTTCATTGGTATCACGGTCCCTGCTGTCACTTGGGGTTGGCTAATTCCTGGAGATAGTCCCAATGGCCCCACGTACTCCATTCTAAGCAAATCAACCCATCCAGAGCCTACAATCCAGCCCCCTTCTCTCTGTGTTCTCATACTCTAGGACATAATTCACCTGCCCTAATCATCCCAGGGCCAGAGACAGCCTACTACCCAAAGTCCACTGCAATCACTCACACCAGCCAGCTCTCACCCTGATTCCCCCTCCTCTCCTGCCCACCACAGGGAAGACCCTTTCTCCCACACACTACTTCCCAGTATCATCTCTCCTCCCTTGATACAACAAGCTAGCATTTCAAGGCTATCTTTTATGGCCTTCTGCCATTACCATAGCTAGATAATAATGTCTGTATTAGAACTGTCATGCTTGCCATTGCAGCACTATTTGCAATAGTCAAGATATAGAATCAACCCACGTGTCTATCAGCAAATGCATAGATAAGAATGTGTAGTATATGCTCACAATGGAACGCTATTCACCACAGAAAAAAGAATAAAATCTTGTCATTTGCAACAAGTAGGAAAATCCAGAACACAGGACGTTGAGTGAAATAAGCTAAACACAGAAAGATGAGTACCATGTGGTCTCTTTCATATATGGTCACAAACGGTGACTACAGTTCATACTAGCAAGTTTTATATTTAAAAATTGCCAAACAGATAAATGTGTGAGTTAAGCCTTGCATAGCTTGATTTAGACATTGTCTAACATACACATACATCAAGTCACACCCCTAAACATGGACAACTTTGACCTCTCCCCACCCCCAAACAAAACAAAATATCCTCTCTCCTGGTTACCTGGGATGCAGAGTCCTAGAAGGACACAGAGAAGCAAAGTTTCAACCTCACCCACACCCACACCTCACCCATCCCTAACCAGGTGCATAGAGTAACCATTCCAATCGATTCCCCACAAGCTCAGTGACCTCCAGCAATACCTCTCTGAGCCATTTTTACTCTGCAAACAAGTACCCCACCTTGCTCAGGAGAGCTGGGCATGCTTCAGTTAGAAGCACACATTAGAGCTGGCACAGAGCACAAAATAGATGTTCCCCCGCTGTCAGCTCCCTTCCAACCTTCTCATCAGCATAAGGAACGCCCCCAGAAGGGTTCTCAAATGAGCAAATCATCTCCCTTGTTCTAGAGGCTTGCAGGAAAGGAGGTGCCATCCTGACAATCGGGTGACACAATAGGAGACTAAAAAGGTCGGCTCTACCCTCTGTGATAATGGGAATTTCAGAGTTGCAAAGTAGCTGAAAGGAAAGAGCTATCATTGAAAACTCTGAGAAAAGGGGACACAATTCTACCTCTAATGAGGGCCAATAACATCCAGGAGGCTTCTGCTTGGACAGGTTTCAGAAGCAGCCACAAAGCCAGGGGAGGGTAGATTCTGGAAAGAAAGAAGGTCTAAATGTTTCCCCTGGGGGTGTATTCTGGCAGTGTATCTGTGCATGTGTTCAAACACCGGGGTCTCCTCATGCCCTGCCCAGGGCCTTGCCAGCAGAGGCTATCAGCTCAGCAGAACACACTCCATTTCTCACCAAGCTCTATTCACTTCCATTTAAAAAACAAACACAAGGGAAAAACATTTTAAATAATCAGGATGGAAGATCGAGATTAAAAACAATTTAAAATAAACGTCTACTCTGGCACTTTGGAAAAAACACACCACGCTGCATTAAGTGCTTTGAATTAAGTAAATTACACCAAGTAACTAATTTACATAACGATCAAGATTTGCATTTTACACATGTTATAATGAAAATGGGTTTATAAAATAATTCTTCACCAACTTCTGTTCAGAGTTGGGAAGTATTTGCAGAAAATTCTATGATATTTATCTGCCACTGTCTTTCATGTTTCAGATCTCTGGCTCCTTCAATCAGGTTTTTTTCTTTTTTTAAATCTGCAAGGCCCCTTATTCCCAGTGCAATAAATAGTGCCTTTGATTTGCAATTCCCTCTCGTCAACTGAGTGAGATCATATTTTTTATAGAATCCATAATATGCTAATGATTTTTAGAATTTTCACAAATAAAGTTTGATGTCCCTGTCACCTTTCACTTACAAGGAATTTGGGATTGATTTTTAGCAGCGCTTCCTACAAGATCTGGAGGGACTGTGCTAAGGTTCTATTGTTTAGGATGCTACCTGGCTTTGCTGGATAATGGATGGCACAGCATTTCGAGGTAGCCTTCTGTCCTGTATCAGTGGTTCCCTCAGGCTGAGGTAGGATTCCCAGCTGATACCTCCAGCAGATCATTTAGTAGTCCAACCTTCAGCTTTGGTGGCTACTTCCTGCCTGCAGGACCCTTGGGTGTAGAGGCCAAGCGGCAGAATGTACTCCCCTGGAGCTTTACGATGTTCAGCCATCATCATCTGCCTCCCTCCAGCCTATGAATGATGCATGATGACATCCGGTTTCCCAGATGAGGAAATGGAAGGACAGAGAGGTTGAGTCTTTCCAATAACACCAGACAAGAACAGGATGAGCCACCACTGTGCTTTGAGGGTGCTCTGTTGTTTCTCCAGATCTCTAGGTAACTGAAATAAGATCACAAACAAGAGTAACTTTCCCCATATGGCTGCATCTGAATTTCCAGGAAGCCTAAACTAAACATCTTTGCTCTTTGTTAATTGTATGTCTGTGCCATGGCAGAAGGAGCAATGACATAATATTACTGGCATGTGACAGGCTAGATGTCTATGTCCCTCCAAACCCCATGTTGAAATCCTAGTCCTGGTGGTGTAGGAGGAGGGAAGTTAGCTGGGAAGTGGGCCAATGGTGATGTGCTAGTGTCCTGACAGGAAACAAAGAGGCTGGACCCACAATCCAGCATCTTCTTGCCCTGTGTATACACATACACCAGAAAGAGAACTGAACCCTCAACAGATACTGGATCTGTCTATCACCTTGCTCTTGAACTCCTAAACTCCAGAGCTGTGAGGGGAAAAAAAATGGCATTTAAGCCACAGAATATTCTTTTCTTCATACCAAGCCAAAATGATTCATACACAGCAGGGGCTTTTTAAGGTCTGACTTTGTGTCGCTAAGCTAAGTAATTTGCATAGACTACCTCATCCATCCATCCCCATGACAGTCTCATGTCTTCTGAGGTTATCCAGCCAGGAAGAGACTGAATAGAAAGAAGTTCAAACCCAGAATTCTCCAGCAAGCCAGAAACACCTGAGAGGTGACAGGAAGGAGGCAGGTCCACAAATTCTGTGCAGATGCTTATCTGTGAGCCACATGCAGCCCAGACTTCACCTGGGCCTGAGCATCCCTAAGGAATTAACTGGATGATGCCTACTTCGCAGCTTAGTCACTGGCTCAAACAGAAATGGGATGCAACTCCAGCTGTCTCCCAGGAGAGGCCTTGTTCCTTGTAAGGCACCTGGGCCTGGCAACCCCAAGCCCAGTCCTCCAGAGTGCTCCAAAGTTCAATAGAGTTCCCCAGAGACCTGATGCTGGAGTCTAGCTTTCCGGAATTGCAAGAAGATGCAGACGTGACTACTCCATTACCAGCTGCTAATGTGCGATCAGTATTAATAACTGCATTACACAGCGAAACATGGCATCTTCATTAGTCCTGTAAATTACCACTGAGGAAAAGTCCAAGATACACTAAAAACAGCACACCCAGCTGAGATGAATAAGAAGCAACCCAGGTTGGGTGCCACCACTTCTGACCTGAAAGGGGCTGTTGTCTGACTATACACTAGGCCCTTCTGATTCTTGGGACCATCAACAACCCAAAAATGGCAGAGTATCCCAGTCACAACTCAAGAGGTCTCTATTGCCCAGAAGCAATAGTTTGAGATTGGCCAAGCCCAACCCCTCACTCAGACTTTCTCTAACACTCTCTCTGATGCCCAACTAGGGCGTGTTCTATAACAGATGTCAGAGGAAGTGACAAGACCCTAAAATAAGCTTCAGGGAACTGAGCTGAAGACAGAAAAGTTAATAACATTGGGGTGGCAGGAAGTACTCATGAAGAGGTCTGCTTACCATCAAGGAAAATCTCAAAACAGCCTTCGAGAGCCTACAAGAGTGGGTCTTATAGGTTGAACATGAATTCTATACACAAACAAGAGTGGGGAAAACTCCAGACCAAGAGGACCTCAGGACCTCTGGGATCCCAGCTTCACGAAGTCAACGATCTAGCTGGATGACCTACGAAGACTCTGCATGAGTATAAGGTGCTGCCTAGGGACAAAGCCCGGTGATATTTCTGGACAGAAAGTACACTAGGTGGGCTTCTAGGCAACTCAGACCAGGCACACCAAGCCAGCCCTCCTGCTCAGGATGGGTCAAGTCTCTGAGGGAAAGGATGAATAGGTATGCAGTGCCAGTGGGGTCACCTGAAGTCCACTCTGTGCCTATGTGCCCTCCATGGCCAGAGATTTGAAAGCCCAGGAAGCTTTAATGAATCCAATTTAAGGTAGGACTGTGGCTCCCTGGTGGCTCTGTCCTCACAGCACCCTCCTGACCTTGTGATAAGTTAAGTGCCATTAACTTCCAGATGAGATTTACAGAACTACTCTGATACCAACCGGGGTTTAATATGTTTCCTCTGGAACCCACCTTGGAGGAAGTAGCAGCAACCAGAGTGGGGAAGGAAGGCTAAGGAGAACCTGAAAGATTCCATTCCCCTTTCCCGGGGCTTCCCAAGTACCATGACTGGAGACAGACCAATTCTGTCCACACTGAAGAGTACCAGAGAGCCTCAGAACTCTCTGGACACAAACATTTTACCACTGTCCTTGAAGACTGCCTTGAAGAGGCAGGTACATACCAAACCCAAAGACAGATCTCTCTGCCAGAGGCAAGATGTAGGCAGTGTCCAGCACAGAGGACAGAATCACCTGCTGACTTCATCAGGGAAGAGACATCAGGCTATGCCATGATCAAACAGATGGGATGGGCACACCTCTAAGGACAAAGGATATAATAATGGCATCACTAGGACACTCTTGTTACAGGAGAGGAGGACAGAGTTGGCAAGTGAGAGGAGAAATGATCACAAAAGGCAGTTCTGTGGAAGGGCAGAAGTCTAGAGGTCATGGCAAGCTAGGGCCATGGCTCAGGCAGGACTCAGTAGACCCTCATCTCGCGTAGATTGGAGCCCTCAGACAGCAGGTTGCTTTGCCACAGATCAGCTAAGTGCAGAAGGAAAAAGGGAAGACAGATGCTGACTTATGGCTCCTATGGCCTATAAACAAATAGAATGGGAGACTCAGCCCAGAGAGAGGGCATACTGGTCGCAGTACAAAGAAGTCCTCATGCTATAGTCCTTCAGGAATATCCATATACTCCTCCCGCCATGTGTTCACACTCTTATGTGCACATTCATATTCATTCACACACACACACACACACACACTGCTCACATGCACTGGTACACACACTCACATATACACTGTGTGCTGAAGCCAGCTGCACCAACTCACCAGACCCCACCATTAAATTTTCAAGAATTTGAAAGGCATTTCTAAATATAACCACTTTAATTAAATTATACAAACCTATAATTAAATACATTATTTCAGAAACAACACTGACAAATATACAAAGCTCATCACCTCCCAGACCTTTTGCCGAGTTTTACTCTGTGCTCTGAGGCTAAGCGTGTCTATCAGATTTGAAGGAGGAAACAGTATTTCCTCTCCCCATCCTCACAGGCAGTGACATCAACAGACTCAAAGGCAGCCATAGCATGAGGACTTATCCACAGAAATCAGCACACACTACACACTGAGGCTTCATATTTTTTCTTTCCAGACATTGACTGCCATGCCATGGCCACAAGGCACACACCCATATCCTCCCCAAGCCTTCTATACGACTCTCTCTTGGTGTGTAGAGAAATGATTCTAGAATCCCCTAAGCAACAAACCCTGAGACTTTCACATCCCTTCTACAAAATGCCATAGCACTTTTGTTTAGCCTGTGTATGCCCTGTGATATCCTTTCAATCATCTGCAGATTGCTTATGACACCTAATACACTGTAAATGCTATGTAAATCGTTGCTGCATAGTATTGTTTAGGGAATACTGACAAAAAAGTCTGCACCTGTTTTTTTTTTTTTTATAGCTATAAGCTTCTTGAATATTTTCAACTGACAGGTAAATGCAGAGTTTGTAGATACACGGACATGGCTGTGTGTGTGTGTGTGTGTGTGTGCATACATGCATATATGCATACACTTGCACATACTCACAGTCACACATTCTATTTCTTAAGCCCAAGTCAGCACATTCTCTTCCCTAGCATGATCTTGGAGATCCGCAGCACCCACGCTCAGGATAAAGAGTAGAGGCTGCTCTAAGCCTGAGGTTGTGCTCCTGGCTTTTCTGCCTTCCTTGGCCCTCCACTGGTCCTTGGCACTGCCTCCTAGTGCTGCCTTGCAACCAGAACCTTCATGCCTCACTGTCCCTTGGAAGGCAAGATGATGGATGACAGAGATTGTTCATGATCAGACTAGTGGTCAGCTGAGGCTGGGAGCTCTATAAAGATGGACAGGTATGGCTGGATGCCCCGGCCCAGGTATGCAGGCCACACTCAAAGCAAAGATAGGGAGCCAAGGGTTCCTGTGGTCCCATGTAGCCCTGCTTTAAAAACACTCCTAAATCCCAAATTAAACCCCTATCTATATTAATTAAGATCCAGGATATGCAGGGCTAATGGGACTGCCAGCCTATTCATCACAAGCTAGTTACCTCCCGCCAGAACCTCTTGGGTCAGATTACAAATGGGATGTGGAGTAGGGGCCGGGTGGCAGGATATTATCCTGAAATATAATTTGAACTTTCCTTCCAAAATACCATCTTCAAGCTGATCCATCACTTGTTTGCCCCCACCCTGGCCTGCCACGAGTGAGGGCTGAAACATGAGGCCATCCATCACTGGCCACCAGAAGGGCCTAGAAATGCCAGAGCTGCTCTCGGGCACAAAGGAGGATGCACACAACCACACTGATAGTATGATCAATGTGGATGGGAGGGGCCCATGAGATGGGTATGCGGATGCAGGAATGAGCATTGCCCCATTCTCCTCCCAGAGGGATATCTTCTTCCTGACAGCAGCTCAGGTCTTGGGAAATAAGCAAGGAACCCTCACTTATAGCAGCTTTTCTTTACTGTCTCCCAACATTCATTTACTTTTCCCATCCTCCTCTTAAATGCCAAGTATGTATCTCAGCTCTATAGCTAAGAACTGGGGCCCAGAGACTACATCAAGACTCAAAGTGTCTGATGTGCACCCGATTTTTCAGCCTCCAGAAGCATGAAGACCAAAGCAGTTGAGCACCAGGGACTATAATCTATACCCCAGTCTCCAGGAGGTACCCTGATTTCTGGGCCAACCTCAGCATCCAGAGGGCATCGTGGCAGCAGCAGGCATCTATAAACATTGATCCAGGAACTTATTCAAAGCTGTATATTCTCAGCTCCAACTACTGAGCTAGGCACACAGTAGCAGCTCAATAAAGTTATATAGAAAAATATCTAAATTAACTAATGAAATCAATCCTCTGTGCAAGGGCAGAAGCTTGGGTCTGATAAGAGCCCACTGGGTTGGTGCACAAGCTCACACCAGAACTGGGCTGAATAAGCTGAAGAGGCGGGCCTGGAAGAGCTGCCATCATATCACACGCCTCTCTAACCACTACAACCAGAAGTGATGAGCACGGGGAAACTCTGGCAGTGTTGGACATGGTGGCAAGCCTTGGGTGCTCCCTGTCCCACTTTCTGACCCAACTTCTGTCATTGTCCCTGTTTTGCAAATAGAAGCTGAGACTGGATGAGGTAAGTGTCAGCACTAGAGTTCAAGTACACAGATTCCAAACCATCTGCTCTTCGACTCTCTGATCTATAGGGACAAGTGTGTCATGTGTAAGCCCTGAGTATTGTCAATCTCCCTCACCTGCCAGGAAAACAATAATAAAATATAAATCCCCACTCAGCAAGGTCTCTGACTCCTAAGCCAGCATTACCAGCTGCACCGTTTATAGAACATTGGGGGATGCTCATGGTAGTCCCAGAACAGTGCTTCCCCAGCCTGCAGCCAACCAGTCAGTACCCATAGTGTCCGGCTCAGCCCAACAGGTATGCAGCCATCCTGCGTCTCTCCTGGGAAGCAGCCGTGCAATCTCTGACCAGGGCACCAAATGGGCTCTTTCCTAACACACAGCTACCTTTTCCGCCCACTCCTCAGAAGCAATGGGAGATGCAGGTTCAGATTCTGAGACACACTTTTTGTGGTGATTATAGTGATTTCTGGGTTAGCGGGAAATGAGCCCCCCAGAAAGTATATAGAATCAATCCCACTATTCTGGAGTAGCAATAAAACTCCATCAAAAATGAAATATGAGCAGATCATCTTAATCCCTGTCACAGGGAGAAAAGAGAGATCCAACTGTGTGCTGTCTGTCACAGGTACCCAAGGCACCTCTGAGGAGAGATGGCCCAAACCCCTGTCCATCTCTACACCCTTGCCCTTCCTGCCTACTGTACACATCAGCACTAAGTCAGGGGACAAGTAAACATGAACAGTCCTCAGAACTCTCCAGTGCGAGTAGGAGATGGAAAAGACAGGGAGGGAGGTGAGCGGCTGTGACGTGACTGATGTGATCCATGACAGATGTCTGGGGAGATGCAATCGACCTGCTGGTGGTCAGAACACACACACACACACACACACACACACACACACACATCGACCTGCTGGTGGTCAGAACACTCACACACCACATGATTCAGTGGCTGTTCTGACCTCAGACTCCTGGAAGTCTGGAAGTCTATCCCTGGAAGGCAGGGGGTCAGAGAAGAAAGAAATGCTACCCAGATGATAGCCTAGCAACATGAGCTAAAAAAAAAGAAAAAAGAAAAAGAAAATCCCTTGGCAGTGCAGCTGGACTGCATTCCATTGATGGGACCAAGACACCTGTAGCCATGGAGGGTTCAGGAGCGGATGCTCAGTACGGATGCTCAGTACTCTAGGGTCATTTATCCCCACTAGCTTCTTTTCTACCCTAGCAATGGCCTCCACCCTCTAGTTTCCAAACCCTTCCAAACCCAACTTGAATCATTAGTCTTGGCTCTGCCAGGACTTCCAGATGCATGTACTTACCTGGAAACATACACTTTGAACCTAATCCAGCCAGATGTCATGGTTCTAAATCTCTCCTTCCTCCATTTTAGGACCTATCTTGATTTTTCACCTTGGTTGGATTAGGAAGCTCCTAAGAGTTTTGTAAAGCACACCTCTGGGTGTGTCTACTAGGGCCTGCTCTAAAGCATCACCTCCCTACCCCATGTTAGAGGCCAGGATATAAGAGGAAGAAAAGGAGAGAGCACACAGATGCACAGGCATACCCTCCCCACCTCCTGTCTGCCAGGAGGTGAACTGCCTTCTCCACACACTCCCTCTTCTTTGGTGCACAGATTCATATGGAGCCACACCACCATGGACTGGAACCTCAGAGCATCTGCTAAAACAAACCTTCCCTCTTAAAGTTGTTTATGCCAGGTGTTTGAGACAGTGACCAGTAGGTTGTGTTAATCAGGTTTCTGTTACTAATAATAAATACCTAAGGTAATCTGCTTATTAAAAGAACAGATTCCCATCATCTCAGTGTTTTTGAGGTTCCAGTCCATAATTAGGAGGCTACAAGTGTTGGAGCCACTGTTGAGGTGTCACATTATCAAAAGAGTACATGGTATCACAAAGGCACTCACCTCGTGGTCATAAAACAAGAGAACAAAGAGACTGGAGTCTCCCCTTAAGGACAAACTTCCTATTGCTGTGACCCTTGGTGGTCATCTTGATAGGATTTAGGATTATATAAGAAAAAAACTCCCCGGGTGGCATGCCTATTAGGGAGCTTCTAGACTGAGCTAATGGAGGAGGACATTCTCATTCTAAAGGTAGCAGTACCATCCCAGGGGTTCCTGGACTGAACTAGAAGATAGGCTACCCTTCATCTCATGCTGCTTCCTGACAAAAGATACAATGTAACCAGCCACTTCTCACTCCTGTGCTGTACCTTTGATGACAAACTTAACACTTCTTTTAACTAACTAAACTTGCTTCTTGTGTTATAATTAGTCAGAGCAATAAGAAATAACAAATACATCCCTAATGGCCATAATACCGCCCACTAAGCCCTGCCTCTTAAAGGGGGCGCCACTTCAAGTGGCCATGATACTGCCTACTAAGCCCCACCTCTTAAAGGGGATGTCTTGCAGTGGTGCCATAGGCTAGGAACTAGGCCTCTTGTGACATGAATCTTTGAACTATAATTAGATATCTTCAGATCCAAGCTACAGAACCATCCACAGAAGCAGCATCACAAACCATCCAACTGAAAAGATGTCTCTTTGGCAATCTCCCTTTCTTCTTTCCTCACCTGTAATCCAAAAGATACCCATAAACCCTCTCTTCTGCCATCACTGTTGTCCTGCCCGTACCATCATCTCTTCATGAAACCATTCTGACAGGTGAGCATGGCCTCTCAGTTCCCAGGCCAGATCCACACAAAGTGTCCACATAGCAGAGACTTCTTCAAGCAGGAAGCAGATCAGGTGCCCAGAGACTGCAACTAGAACCTATGAGACCTGGTGTGACTTCCCCTGCCTTGCTCTTCAGCACAGCTGCTTCCTCTCACTCCTCCCACCCCTTAAGCCACACAGCTCTTCATTCTCTCTCATGCTCCAAACTCAGAGTCTCCTTAAATATTCCACAGTTGTGGCCCCTTCTGCTCTAAAACTACTACTCCCCAACAGTTGTCTTACTGCCTTCTTTAATGTACCATATTATCAATTCTGACATCAATTTCCAGAAACCATGTAAACACCAGGTGGGTGTGGCAGCCACCTGTAGGTTAACCTAAGGAAGTAGAAACAAGAGATTCCCCCAGAATAAGCTGGCTAGTCACGCTAGCCATATTGCTGAGCTTTTGGAATGATTGAGAGACCCTGTCTCAGTGAATAAGGTCAAAGTACAATTATGAATGAATGTCAACATTAACCTTGGGCCTCTACAGGCACATTCACATGTGCTCACACACACCCATACCACATATATACACTGCACACTCACACATACATACAAATGTACACACATGTGCACACACACACACCACATTCATACACATATGCACATGAACACATCATATATATATATATATATATATATATATATATAAACATGCACACCACATGCACAAATAAGCATGCATGTATGCCCTTCATTCATACATACATATACATACACATATACACACACATACACACAAACACACATATATATAAACACATGTGCACCACCACATACATACACACAAAGTGAAGAAGTTGAAAATGACTAACATTGAGAAAAACAGAAGAATAGATATTGGCAATGATGGGAGGAAAGAGAAAGACTTACTGATGATGGAAATATAAACAGGCACAGCTATTATGGAAATCAGTATGAAGGTTTCTCAAAAGGCTAAAAATAGAAGTACAGTATCACCCAGCTGTGCCACTCCGGGGTGTGTACCTCAAGCACTCTAAGTCAGTACACCACAGAGAGCCTTGCACCTCACCCCATGTTAACTGTTGCACTAGTCGCAATGTCCAGGAAATGGAGCCAGCCTGGATCCACAGATGAGAGAAGAAGGAAAGCATGGAAATAAATAAATATGTAATAAATATATATATATATATATATATATATACATATATATGGTGTGTTCATATGTATATGTGTATGAATGTGGTGTGTGTGTGCACATGTGTGAACATTTGTATGTATATGTGAGTATGTGGTGTATATATATGGAACATATACACAATAAAATTGTATTCATCCATAAAGAAAAATGAAATCATTACAGTGTGTGTGTAAGTGTGTGTATGTGTATGTGTGCTGGTCATAAAAGTAGAAAGAGAATAATGAGAGTCTAAATAGATGACTCCATGTATAAACTGCTTGCTATACACACATGAGCACCTGTGATTTCAGACCTGCAACACCCATGTGAAATCCAGGTACAGTAGCATGTTTGTGACACCCCAGGCTACACAAACAGTGAGTTCCACATTCAGTTAGAGACCTTGTCTCAAAAAATAAGATGTAGAACAATAGAGAAGGAATCCTGATGTCAATCTCTGGCCTCTATACAGCCAAACATGGGGGAGCACATCTTGTGCACATGCATGTGCATATGTACACATGTGTGTACATGAACTCCCCTCATGTGAAACAATGCACCATATTTGATGTCACTGAAGGAGTCCTTCACATGCACTTCTCTTACTTTCAATCCACCAGAATAAGAAAAATAAGCCTGTCTTCTCATAAGTCTGGTGGCAACTGCCATCTACAGCAGCCAGTTCCCCATGCACTGGAGACAGCTCATTGAACCAAGAGAGGTCACATGCTTTAGAATAAGCCAATCAGGGCCTTCTCCTGTTGATGTTGTTGTTGTTGTTGTTGTTGTTGTTGTTGTTGTTGTTGTTGTTGTTTTCCCTTTTTTTTTCAAACTCAAACTAAAAGAAGAGCCCTACAGTGACAAAGCTTGCTACATATGGCTCAAAGGGTTAGTGCTGCCATGTTCTTGCCCAGTGGAGAAAGCTTGGCCGAGGGACTAAGCTAATCTGCCAGGAGAGTAAGAAGAAGCTTTGGCCACAGTGTAGAGTTCCAGACTCAACAGACCCAGAACCTAAACATTCCTTGCCCACTGGATGAGATACTCCATGCTGGGGTTCTGTATCCATTGCCAAAAGAAAACTGTGAGAGCAAAAGCAGATAAAGGGGGAGATTTGTGGTATGTGGTGGTGCAAAGCATCTTGGGAAGGAGGAGGGCAGAAGACACTTGAAGAATAGTGAGACAAACCCAAGAGACTCAAAGCAACAAAAGCCAGGATGGTGGTTCTGTGAAGGTTTGTTGAAGGAAAAGAGAAGCAGGAATAACACCCAGAAGGGAGCTTCCCACACCATGGGTCAGAGAGCACCCCAGGAGATTAACATGGCAGGCACTTCAGAAACATTTAGGAGGGTGGAAAATGGAAAATGAACCAAGCTTCCCAGAGCGGAAAAAACAGGAAAGATTTAGTTCACATGAGCTGTGCCTTACATATCATGGCTGCTGGGCAGGCTGGAAGAATAGATGTTTACCAGCAGAAACTGACCGTGTGATATGGAGGGACATTCCCCTCTCATGACCTTTTTGATTGGACAAGCCTCACCCAGTTTTTGAAAGATAATCTCTTTCACATATGGTCATCTGATTGGAGCTATTGACCAATCTACAAAGTGCCCCTGTGACAACACCCAGATTACCATCTGGTTGAGTAATTGGGTATCGTAGCCTAGCCTTGCACACGCATAAAACTCGCCATCCCAGTTGTTAAGAGCATCCCAAGGGCAGGAGTATGGCACTAAATACAGAAGACATGTTCAAGGCCCCTGGATCTCAGAGAAAGATGGGCACTGGGAGGAGAAGGGAGAGGATAAGGGAAGGAACTCTCTTCTTCCTGTTGTGCAGGGAGATAAATGGGAAGAAAGAGAAGCCGAAAGAAGGATGAAATTACAGGAAACAAAAACTAGTCTTAAAGGCGAGGGGAGCAAATAGAGCAGGGGAGGGAGGGCAGTTTGCACACATGGTCTAAGTATAAAATATCCACCAAAGGCTGGTGAGTTAAAAGCTTGGCTCCCAGTACAATGGTCAACAGGTGACACTTTGGAAAGTGGCTGGATTGTGAGGGCTCTGATCTGATCAATGATAGATTCATTCGGGTTTGATGAACTTTTGAGAGGTGGTAGGAGCTAACTGGAAAAAAAAAGAGCGACCCCAACTTCCTTCTCCTCTTCCTCTTCTTCCTCCTCTTTTCTTCTTCCTCTTCCTCTTCCTCCTCCTCTTCTTCCTCCTCATCTTCCTCCTCCTCCTTTTCCTCCTCCCTTAGTCTCCCTGGCTCCCTCAGAATGAACACTGCACTATCCTTGATACTGTGTCCCCCTCAATACTCAAAGGATTTAGCCTACCCAACCATGGACTGAAACCTCCCAACCCGTGAGCCAAATCACCTTTCCTCCCTTGAGTTCATTTGCTTAAGTCTTCTGTTGCAAGCAGTGAAAACTAGCTCATTCAGCATTCACAAGTGACCTCCTGTGGACAGCAGTCAATCTACATAAATGCTGGCCTTTAAGTAGGATCAGAGAGGACCTGCTGCAAATCTTAGTCACAAAATTTTAAGGAGACATAGTCACCCCAACTTTGTAGATAAGGACATTAAGAGTCCTAAGAATCAAGGCTATGCACATTAACACAAGAAGGAAGGGGGGAGGAAAGATTCCAGGTACTGCCCTATAGTTCTTGCTGGAGAATCTAGACACCCACACCCAGCAGCCCAGAGGCAGAGACCATCTGCCTCTCTCCTAGATGCCACTAACTCCTGCTGAGCCAGAATAAAGGGCAGTATGCCATGCGTGCAAAGGCACCTGAGCCTCCTAAATCTCTGGCAAAGAATCTTTCATCACAGCTCTCCACAGGGTCTAACACCTGTAAATTCCTTCTGTCTGACAGCCCATATACACAGTAGGTACTCAAGGAGACAAGCATGCAACAGGAGCTACCTAGGCCCTTCTGTGACTAAGCTTCAGTGTGCTGAATGTTGGTTGATGGTGACTACTTTCAGAACCCTCTCCCACAGATAGCTCAAAGTCGGGGCACTTCTGTGGCTTTATGTTCTTAGACCACTCATCACATCCCCATAGAAGAAAGTGAATGAGAAGTCCAGGGAGCAAAGTGGGGTTGTTCTGGAAACATCTACAGCCAGCCCAACTTAGATGTCAGTGAATATATGTGGTGCCCTCATCACCATCATCATGCAGTAGGAGTGTCTTCAGGACCACCCACTGCTACTAAGGGCTGCTGTATCCTGACTTCAAAGATGGCTGTTAGGGTTTGACCCCAGTTGTTTGGCAGGCTGCCTTGAGTCTCCAGAAAGATGCTGGAGCCCTGAAACATTAAACCAGAACAACCTAAATAAATACCAGCAATCCTCCCAAGATGCCGATCAGGAACAGTCAAGACTCTTGGGCTTTGCTATGACAGGCCATGCCAGAGCATCACCCCATTCATCTCATACCTGTGTGGAAGTGTTATGCAGCACTATCCTCCAGGCAGAATGCCCACCATACTCATGAGTTCAGCTCAGCCATCTTGCAAATATCATCAGGGCTGTGCTTGTTGCTGTGACCATTCCCTCATAGAAGGAGGGAGCATAAAGGTCATGGGACCCTTACCTGAATAAACAGCCATTCCTCCCAGCCACTTGTATACAATTCTTCCCTAATCAGATATGAACTCAGGGTTTCAGGGAGGCCTGAGCCGCAAAGTCATAAACTGGGGAAAGATAGGAAGAAGGGGGCTCTCTCTGCATAGCCATGCAGAAGATATAATCAATGCTAAGTACAGACCTTCCAGGAGAGGTACTTTAGGGTCCCCCGTGCTTCTTCCAGTAGCCCCTCACCTATGATCTATTAGCCCAATAAACTCATCTGTTCCTCAAGGTAAACTCTGATGGGATTGAACTTTAATTAGCTGTTAGGTCTTTAAGAGGGATGGATGGACATTTCTTAGTCTCCTCCAGGGTGAAAATTCAAACGACACAGAACACAGTGAACAATGTCATGTATGTGTGTACCAACCCAATGGGCATCATCTGCAGAGACCACCATTGGGAATTTACACACCTCCTGCCCTGTCCCCTCAAGAAGCAGCCAACTCATCCCTATCCTATGCTGCCTCTCACAAATACCCTGATTCCTGACCTTTTCAAATGCCCTCTGTCCCACGGGACATCTCCAGCCCCATCATACAGTTCCTGGACCCAGAGGAGCCTGTGAAGTCACAAATGGACAGAAGACACAAGAAATCCCACAGGATCAAACTGAGACCTATGCCAGGAAATGCTGAAGACTCAGCTGAGGAGTGTGTATATGAGAGGTAGGAATCAGCTAGGTGCCCTAAGTCTGGCTGTACACCCTGAGAACACAGAGGTCAAGTGGTCTCCACACTGTCCAGTGCAGCAGCCTGAGATACCAAGCTTCTACACTAGAGCTAATCAGCTTGGGAAAGGCTGTGTGCACAAAATGGATATTGAATTTCAAAGGCTTATTATAAAACAAAGAATACAAAATATTTCATTTTTAACTTTAATTTCATGTTCAAATGACAATAATGAGCTAAATTAAATATACTAAATTAATTCCACCTGTTCCTTTTTACTTTAAATTTTAAATTACACATGTGATTCATGTTATAGTTTGGTTAGACAGAGTTGTCCTAGAGATTTGCCTGCCACACAAGAAATTGTCTTACTCAGCGCAGCTACTCACCATGCTTGGGAGAAAGGTAGGATTGCATAGTGGGTAAGTCAGCCAGGGTTTACTACTAAGCTCTACCCTTATTAACAACGTGACAGTGGACAACTTGCTGAGCCTCACTGCCCCTTTAGTTCCCCTAGGGGGAGGTTCAGCAAACTGTCCAATGTAAGACAGAGATGATGATAGTGCCAGATTCACAGAATTCTTATGACAATTAGATAAATTAGACTATGCAAACCAGGTAGATAATTATCTAGCATATGACTAGCTACCACTATCACCAATAGCACAACCCTCATCATTACCACTACCACCAAAATAGTATTTACCACCATTATAATCAGCATCATCTCCATAGACAAACCTCTTGTTCATTCTATATATCTGGGTATCAAATCCCTGCACCGGTTGATTAGACCAGGGTGGGTCTGATTTCTATGGTCAAACCCATCTAAGGCACATGCTCATGTATTCAGTCTTGCCAACCCCATGCTGAATCCTGTGATGTCTTACATGATCCTTCTGTGCTGAGCTCTCCAAACCATACATTTTTCTGTCCAGGCCACCTATTTTTTTTCTTCCTCATTCAGTATCTAGTTCCCAACACTCCCACCCCCTGCAACACACACACAGACTAATTACTACTCTTGAATGACTTCAGGTCCAATGACATCAAGACTTTAACTAATCACACAAAAGGAAAAAAGCTCAAAGATGACTTCTAGCACTTGACTTCCAGCCAGGAAAGGGATGGATGCCTGGTCAACAAAATATTGGGAGGCTAAGAGATCAGGTGTCAGCTACCTGCATGTGGTCACCATTGCAGGCCGAGGTGCCTGCCCAGATGTGCTAAGCAGTGACAATTATTTTAGCAAACTCTAGTATTACAGCAAGAATCAGGGCCCTTCTATATACCAGAAACCATATACTATCTCATTTGTAACACAAGACAATTCTTTCAGATGGGAATAAGTATCCCCATCTTCACAGATCCATGTCTGTGAGGTCAGAGGGCTGAAGCGCCCTACCAAGGGTTCTCAGAGGATAAGTGATAAAATGAGCTGTGGAATCTAGGGGAATTAGACTCAAACACTGTCCCTTAAGAGTGGTATAGCCCATTGTCAGCAGAGACTGAACACACAAGAAACAAAGCCTCTTCTCAGAGAAAAGAAAGCTTGTATCCATTTGCAACATCAGCTTAGAACTGTCTCTCCATCAATGCCTAAGAATGAGGGTATTCTAGTTACAAAGTGTCTGGACCGCTAACTCTCAGGAAAAGCTGGGTCCAAAGTCTTCCACCTGTCAGCTGATACTATCAGCAATCACAAACTGGCTAATCTACTAAGTAGAATCCACAAAACAAAGCCATATAAAAGTGCCTTTCTCTTGGCCACAAAATCCTAGGGAAGCAAAGAACCAGGGTATGCGACACACTTCTAGAAGTAGGTGCTAGCATGAGAAAATGAGCTAAGAACAGGGACTGACTAGAGGGAAAGTTTGTACGTAGCATCCTAGCATGCTCAGGCAGCTTGGAATTTCTGAAGGCTCATGAGATAGTGGCCTAAGAGTAAATAGAATCAGGACTCTTGGAGAAGTGACTTGGTTAGAGAAGCTGAGTCTAGACAACCAAGTACAAGAACTAGTATTGATGAAACTCACTTGGGAACAGGGATTGAGACCATGAGAAGTGGCTATTTTGAAAGAAATACCTTAACCACGTATGCACAAGGAACAGGGAGGCATATGAAGAGCCTTGGGTAAGAGAGCTTCCAGGGCTCAGGTTGGAACCTGACAAGGCCTTCTCTAGGAGGTAGATGCTTGCAGAGTCCCCTGGGAGGCTTGCCTCTCACCAATCACAGTATCCTTCCTAGGTTGCTGCAGAGCTCAGAGCCAGACTACCCTCATCCTTGTTTTTGGCTTCTAAGCATGGGGAGCAGCAATAATTTGCTGGCTGAATTGCCAGCATCACATGGCTGGCCAGC
The DNA here is from genome assembly GCF_011762505.2 of Arvicanthis niloticus. Lineage (NCBI taxonomy): Eukaryota > Metazoa > Chordata > Mammalia > Rodentia > Muridae > Arvicanthis > Arvicanthis niloticus. The sequence goes on along the minus strand of NC_047660.1, from coordinate 87,376,906 downwards.
CGGGGGTGGGGTGACCACAGAGGAACTGGATCACCTGGAGGGCCGGGGATGGGAAGAATTGATGAGAACATCTCTATCCGGCAGAAAACGAGGAGGAAAATCAAACAAAAATTACATCCAGCCTCTTCCTGCTAAACCCAAATCGATAGAGAAGACAGAAAAACAAGTGTGTTTTATTTTGCACGAACTTCAATTGTCACACTTTGTTCAGAGAAGGAAAATGCAAGCAGTCCCCTAGGAAGGCCTCAGAGCAGCTAGCCACAGCTGGGTCTGTTCTGAATGACGGAAGCCATGCATCCAGCTGTGGGCCTGAGACAGAACATGTGAGTGAGGCGTCATTTTTGCTTCTACTAAAACTAAATGTTAAACAACCAGGGTGTATTGGTGACAGCAAAATACACTACAGGGGCCTCCAGACTCTAGGATTCTTGAGTGGGTGCTATTCTCAGCAGCAAGCCTCAGGGTGCGTTAAGGAAAGAGAACGTGGTTATCACAAGGCAGGAACAGGCTGAAATGACAGGTCCCCTGTTAGGTCCAAGAATTCCATCCTCCAAGACCAGGAAAGTGAGCCTGGTACCTCTCCCTACCCACTACCAAAAGTCTAGAGAGTCACACACTGTATACTATACATCCCTTAAAGTGGGGAGGGGAAGCAGGCTACAGGACAAAGAGCTCCATCACAGGAACTCACACCCACCAATGTTTTGTTGTTTTGTTTTGTTTTGCTTTGTTTTGTTTTGTTTTGTTTCAGGAGCTTCCTTTGGGTGAGATGAAGAACCACTCAAATCCAATTTCCCTTCCCAATTCTACAGGTTTAATCTTTGGAAACAAGACATTTCCTGTGTATGAGAAGAGTCAGGCCATACTTCCATATACATACAAAGATCTTTTCTGTCAGAATCTGGACTGACCAGGTATGTATGTGTTGCTGGCATGTGAGGATACTTTGTGCAATCATTTGCCAGACAAGCAGCTGCAAAGAAGGGAAGGCCCTGTCTCGTCACTGTCCAGTTTCCCTATCACCTGTGCTAAAAAGGACAAGGATGGGTCTAGATATTAGGAAGGGCTTCTTGCTCATACGTTGTTGGAACATGATGGAGAGAAGAAAGCAGAGATGAAACTACATCCACCTGGATGGCTTTTGCCAGAAACAGAGACAGGCAAAATACAAGTAACAGTTGTATCCTGCCTGAATAGCCATTCATTTAACTCCTACAACTCCACATATGGCGACTGAGGCCCCTGGCTTCCCCATGCTAAGTGTCCCTTCCTTAGCCTATGAAAGGTCAGTAAGGAAGGCATGGAGCAAAGAACTGCTAACTACCTCCCAGTAGTTTGTGTATCCCCTGGAGGCTAACTTTGCTGGACAGATCAGGGAACAGATGTGGAGTAATGAGGTCAACCTACAAAGGGGAAAGTAGCTCTAGCCCCAAAACGAGACATAGCAGTGTGCAATGGGACACATGGGCAAGCCAAAGCTGGGATAAAGCCAGAGAAGAGATGCAGAAGCAGATCATGGGCCTGTGGCCCAACCAAGGAACACAAATCTTGAGTATGAAATAGATGGTAGCAAGCCTGCCCTTCCTAATGGTGAGATATGTGTCCATTCCCTCTTCCAAATTCATCCTGACAACTGAGAAATCCACAGATGGGCGCCTTAGTTCTATGTGGTGAAAATCAAGTGCTATCTTCTGACACTTGCCCTTGACTCCCCTCAAAAAAAACCAGCCCCAACTGGCCCAAGGCTTCTTGATTGGCCCTACTCTTAATAGAGCACACAGAATCTCTGATGCACTGGCTCCCTAGGAAGAGGAAATGAGGGAGGGGCAGCAGAGTGGTAGATAAAGGGTAATAGCTTGTCCAGGAGGCAGAGACCTTTCTGGTACAGTGCCGGTGAGGATCCTGGGGCAGCTGAGACAGGGATACTGGCCTAGACCCACTACAGGATGAAAATATAATTCATCCTACCTTATTTTTCCCCTAGGAATGGGTTCCAGGTAATACCAACCTATGGCTGAGATGAGCTACCACCACTAGGTTCTAATGTGTGAATCTCCCTCCCAGAGAGGTGTCGTGGCAGGATACAAGAAGTGTAACTGACACACGTTGTGGGTATGAGCCTTCCATGGACCCCAGATTTATGCCTCAAGAGTTACCATGTTGGAGAAGTGTACTCTAAGTACCACATCAGCATAGGGGCCCAAGGAGGACAGGAAGCCTAAGATTCATGACTAGTGGCCTTTATTCATCCCCTTTCTGGCTCTGGGCTGGCAGATGCCACTCCAAATGATAGGGATTCTTAGCACTGGCTTTCAAGCCCCATGGCTGTGCTGAGCCTGGGTGGTCTCATTCATCTTAGCCTAGTAGGTTCTCAGAGGACCATGCTTCCCTAGAACTCACAGCAGAGGGCTTTGAGGGAGAGCTAATGCCTGAGCCCAGGCCAGGGTAGTACCTTTTCAGCATGTTTCAAGAGCCTCCATTAGCCTTTCAACTAGTAAGCCTGGCATGGAAACCGAACATTGGCATTCACAAATGGCATAGCAGTGGCCAGCAAAAGCCATAAGCAGGAGTCAGGGGCAGAGACCTTGAGTCCTGCAACTGGACTCTGGATAGCCCTCTGGCCCAGAATCACAAATAGGAGATGCATTTGGGAAGCTTAGGTCAGTTGGTGGCAGTAGAGGCCCTGGTTTGTGGCAGGGAACATAGGGACATGTTAGTAGTCTCTTGATTAATCTCTCTGGGGAACTGGCTGGCTGAGAAAGGGGAGCTGCCCTTGCCTGTTCCCTAGATTCTCACCTGTTCATGTTGCCTCCTGGAAGCTTCCAGGGAGACAAAGAAGACTCTTCATCCTGAAGCCCCTCCCCTACCTGAACCACCTCGATCTGGCCAGCCAGCCCCCAGGTGGCAATCACTGGCCACATAAACCCTCCTAGTGCTCACATGAACTACAGGGTTGGGCAAGGTTACAGGACCAGAAGGGCTCAGTGAGTAGATTACCTGCTTCAATTATTTTATCTAACGATGACATTTGTACTGTAAAAGTCAGCACAAAAATCAATGAGTTTTAAAGGACAAAATCTGGGGGAGGCTCCAGCCCAACGACCTGAAACATAGCCCAGGAACTGGGAAGAAGGAGGCTCAGACCGGGAGGTGGGGGGATGGGAAAGACTCAGGATCCCAAGTGGCTACACTCAGGCAAGCAGCCTGCAGGACATCATCAGCATGAAGGTCCAGCCCTGGAGCCCCAACTCCTGCCACCCATTCAGCCTCACATTCTTTCACTCACGTATGGACACTACTCCAAGCAACTTTCTTAATACAAATGGGGATGGTAAGGCAGACCTGCATCCACCCGACAGTGTGAGGACAGAGATGCCATGAGCCAATAACTGTGCAACCAGTGAGTAATTTACAACTAAACTAGGGCAGAGTACTGCTGGTTATAATGGTGGGAAGAGCTTCCGAAACGCTGACTTTAAACTGAGGACTACAGAAGGTGTATGCACAGGAGTGCATAAGGGACAACATCCAAGTAGACAGAAGGGCAAGAAGAGAGGCTGGAAGCGTGGGTCCCTGAAGGACCTGAGTGAATCCACGCACCCTTCCCTCTCCAACTCCATCCCAGTCTTTATTCAGCTCTTCCCTCAGGGGCTCCAGAAACAGAGAATAAAGGTGGAGGCCTGGCCCATCTCCCTTCACATCAGAGGCATAAGCCATGATAAAGCAGTCTAGAGACACTCATAGATGCAACATGGGTATCCAAAAGCCAGGGAGATGGGACAAAGAACAGTGGGCAGAAACGAGTGTAAAGGGCTGAGAAGAAACTGGGGGAGTCAAGCAAATGGATTCCACCTTGCACAAGGCTCCGCCAAGGCAGAATGTGCACCTGACAAGCTGAAAGACAGAACAGCCAATCAGGGTTCCCACCAGCTATGTCAAAAACAGAAGGGAAAGATTCTGTGATCCCAGGAGTTTGCCCTCAATGCAAATTCCCTCCTCCCCAGTGTTACATCCTGGTGGGTTGGAGTGGGCACAAGGTGGGAAGGGAGGTGGTAAAGATCCAAATTTATGAAGAACAGACATTGAAATCACCTGCAGGTTGTCTAATTGGTTAAGCCTTCTGGGGAAGATGCTGGCCTAAATAAAACCTTTTGTAAGGGAAGGACAAAGCTGAGGCCAGACCGAGGACTAGAGACTGGGAGTTCCCAGGAAGGACCATCAGGTAGAACAGTGCTGTTTGCTGGTGTCCTGGAGACAGAAAGCCAAGGGGTAAGCATCAGGACCCAATGTGGGATCAGTCACCATGGGAACCCCCCGAGTCAAGGAAGATGGTGTGGTATACAAAAAAGTAGGACCAATATAGGACAGCAGCCATTTCTGAGTCCATATTAGACTTAAGACTGCAGCGAGAGATGCAGATGGAAGTTAGCTTTGAGGTGAGAGTTGGACAAATGCTAGAGACATGGCTGAGATCAAGGCAAGTGGCCTTGAATCCCTGTGTTGAGCACCGTCCCCTCCTCAGATGAGGCTAGAGTTGTGCTGATTAAACGGCAGAGGGAGCAGGGGAGAAGCCAGAAGGCTGTAGACACGGGAAGATGTTTCATGGTTCATTATGCCTGAGCTAACTATGGAATAAATGTGACCCGTGCTAAGCCTCCTTAATATGAGCTCCGTCATTCTCAGCCCTCCTCTTTGTCACTGTCATCTTACTACCATTAACAGAACCTCAGGGTCCAGCTTAATGACGCTTTACAGATGTCCTCTCACATGGTCCTCATGGGAACGCCGTAAGGTCTGTATTGCTATCCCATTTTGCCAATGAGATGGCTAAGGCTTGGGGAAAATGAATAAAATCACTCAGTGCTATGTCTAGTGTTCTAGCAGTACTCGCCACCAGGACAACACAACTCCTAGCCCCACAGGAGGAGCTGGCCTAGCTGACATACAAATTTAGATCAAAACAAAGTCCTGTGCTTACTTTTCCAAACCAAGGATTTTATAGGACCAAGGTACAGTTCCCATCAGTCCCCACAGCCATGTCTCCATTTCTTGTGGACCACCTTTGCTCTACATCATTAGAGCAGAACAGACTGCTGCTCTTTACCCAAAAAATCATGCCGAAGCAATCCTAACCATGCAGAAGCAATCCTAAACCAGGCCCAATTTCTAGCATCCCATACCTCAGACTCAGAACTTTTCAGCCTTCATGCCGGGATATCTATGGACATTCTCACAGACTCTCCCTTCTAATACACCAAGGTATCTGGGACTCTGAAGGAGGGTAAAGGAGGGGCAGCATTCTCCAACCATGAGGAGAAAAACTGAAAACTGAAATGTCACACAGAGAAGGTTCCCTCACTCTGGAGCTCTAGGATCTCCCACAAGCTCCTGCGCCATCTTGTAAAAATAAATGGCCATTCTACAGTCCTGGGTACTACAGTTGATGGTGAACCTGGGGTTCTCTTGAGGAGAGAAGCAGCCTGTTAATCAGGAGTAAAATCCCTCTGTATAGTATGAACGAATTCTGAGCGAAGTACCCACCATGCCCTGTAAAGCTGTTCTTCCTCTGGTGCTTCAGGTCTGAGTCTGTCAGAGAACACCACCGTGAAAGGCAATTCTGGGAAAACACACATATACATGCACTCACATACACATGCACACACTCATACACATGCGCACACACACACAGACACACTTTGCTTATAATACTCAGACATGCTGACATATTCAAACATACACTTGCATTATTAAATATCTGCCTCTGTGCTTTGAATGCAGCCCCCAAAGGCTTACAAGTTAGAAGTATACTGTCCACTGTAACAACATTCAGAGGTAAACGATTTCACACAGTAGAAGACAGTTAGGGCATGGGGTAACCATCCCTGAAAGATAAATGTAGTTCCCGAAGACCCAGGTAGTTCCAAGAAAACAGTAGTTATAAAGAAAGAGTACTCCAAATGCTTGGTTACTTGTATTGACATGAATTCCCTACCATGGGTAATGAAACCAAAATGCCCACACCAGAGGCCACCAGGTACCCACCTGATTGTGGACTTTTAACCTCCAAACTGTACACTAAATACACTAAATAAACATTTTTTTTTTTTAAATACGTTACCCAGCCTTGTGTATTTTTGTTATAGCAATACAAAGAAGACTGAATTACTCTATAAAGACCTTCTAACCCTGTCCCTTATCTGTGTGGGATGGATCAAAGGGAACTTGGGAGGGATACATCAGAGAGAAGGGACAGGGACAGAAGGAAGAAGAACTTAGACTACACTGGGTAACACAGGCTGCTGGCAACAGCAAGACACTCGGCTCTATGATCAAATGCCTTCTTGAGGAGGTGTGAAGCTGATGAGGATCCAGGCACTGCAGGGAGCTGAAAGAAAGTAGGTCTGACAGGAAGGGTGACTGGTGCAGTAGTGCAGGCTAACTCAGGACCAGAACAGGAGCTAGACATGCCTACAACGAAGACTCACATCTAGCCCAAGGATCTGGCCACAGGAGACAAAATGTGGTACCACAGCCTCTAGTAAGATTTCTCTGATCCAGTTGTGTGACAGTGACCCTAGGCTGATGGGTGGGGGGATATAAGCACTGCCAGGCCTGCAGAGACATTCTGCAGCCCCACAGCGGTGTTTTGGATGCAGCTTAGCAAGAGGCTCTCTGGAAGAAAAGGTGAATAAAGCCCTGGCTTACAGTATTTGACAATCTCCTTGGTGTAAATGCTTCCAGCAAAGTAACTACGACTAAGCCTAGAGATTCAAAGGTAGCTAGTACAAGCAAGTTTCAGCCCACCCCTACCAGGAGCATCCATACAAAACCAGATCCATCACAAATGTGTAGAGGAGATACTGATGAGGAGAAACCCAGGTGGGAGCCACAGCTACAGCCCTCCAGTGGCAATATGTACAGAATAACTGGCAGGGGCGGGGGGGGGGGGGGGGGAGGGGTAGAGCAAGTCAGAGGAGCACACAATCCCTCCAGAGGATGCACAGCAAACTGTCTAGACCAGTGCTTCTGCATTACAGTCACACAAAGTCAACCCAAATTTCAAGCAGCCCAGGTCCTCAGAAACCAGCCCCAAGTCTAGAGGCCATCCTCCCAAAAAGTGAGCTAAATAGCAGCCCAAACCACCTAAATACAGTTTGAAATCCAGTGAGATAATACCATACAAGTACCTACTTCTAGAGGCCCCTCCAAATTGGGAACTCCCCAGACACCTGCTGTAATGAGCAGACCTGTCTCCAGAACAAGCCTCCCTGTTCCCCCTAGAGCCACAAAAAAGCCATGTGCAAAGGACTACTGTGCACACCCTTCACACACTGGCAAGTACACACACACACCACATATACACAACACACATACACACAATCTGCACCCAACACACAATACACATACAACATCCCCCACACAACACATACACACAAAATACATATACCACAGGACACACCGCACACCACATCACACCACACACACCACTTCACACACTAACAAACACACAACACACATACAAATACACATACACACCACACAAACCACACTCACTTGACAAGGGAGGAGATGCCCTTCTAGGGAATGTGTCAGAGCAGAAGCTATTTCCGTCGGCATTCTAAAGCTGAATGGACTTCGCTTGCTGTCTATTTGCAGTAGGATGCCGACACATCTAAAATAGCATGTTTACTCATAGGTTTTCCCTACACTCAAGTCAAGAAAAATGTTTACCCTCTATACTTCCTCCCCCACTAATTAAGCGCCTTCAGCCCACCACCTCCCATTCAGAGCATCTTCCCTCAGAGGCCCTGGCTCTCCAAGTCCATAACATATTAGAGTCATCTAGAGGCTCTCAATAACCTGTGTCCCCTGTACTGCTGATGCTGACCATCTGGAGGCAGGACTGGGGCATCTGTGGTTTTACAGTTAGAGTAGTTTTTAACTCCTTGAGGGATGGTGCTGTGATAAGCAGCTTTGTTCCCACTGGTATAGAAACTAGAGGGGGTAAGCTAAGCTCTGTTCTTCTCATTCACAGTGAAATGAGCAGGAGGGGCTTAGAGAGGAGGCATTTTTCCACCCAGACACTTGATTTGCATGCCTAGAGCTGAGAGGAGAGGGAATCCCCCAACATCCGGGCCAATTCTGTCCCTCCCATAGGTCAGCTCCCTCTCTACCTAGCTCACAACATTTTATGCAATTAAGGAATTATTGAAGGAAGAGAGATAAATTAGGAGATGAGGAATCAATTAGATTAGCTACTAATTAGCTTGATATCTGTTAATAGAGGTGAGACTCTAACTAGTGAAGTTGTTACCAGGACTGAGGCATCAGTATAATTCCTGTGGGTATTGGAGGTGCCTGGGGTGTGGGGATGAGCATTGGGGGGGGGGGGGGGGGGGAGGGAGGTCTCTGCATCAAACACCACCTCAGCAACCGTTCAAAGGTTTTTTAATTTTCAAGAGGGATTTATTTTTAAAGACCGAAAATGTAGAGCAATGTGTATAATCTACTTTAGAGCGGTTTAGAAGGTTTTTAATTCCAGATCAGTGTGTGGTCATTAAACACGGGAGACAGCGATTTCACCTAAACCATTCACTTCGGTCCCTATAGCAAGATGCACATCAAACACTTCAGAAAGGAAACACTGGAGAAGCCTGCTCTTCCCAGTGACTTCAGGGAGCACCTTCTAATCAGCAGACCCAGGTAACAGGCCAGGTGCTCCTCTACACATGCCAGAGGGACGGAATCCTGAGCTCTGTATGTGGGAGGACACTTTTTCACTTTTATTGAGCTATGGTTGACCTGCCACAAAAGTCACCCTGGCGTTTAAGTATACACGTAAATGGTTTTAACATAGTTAGGGTCATGCAGCCACTGCCACAAACTAGCTTTAGAGTACTACTGTGATCCTCAGAAGAAATATCCAGTCCATTAGCATCTGCCCCTGCATATCCTGGCACCCATACTACCCCAAGTTTCTGGCAGTCACATTCTGTCCCTGAGAGTTTGTATATCCTGGATAACTCATTAAACAGAATCCTGTGACCTTTTCTTAGAAAGATGTTTGAAAATCTGTCCACACTATAGCTTGTATCTGTACTACATCCTTTTAGCGGCTGAATACTATTCCTTTCCTCAAGCACACAGTAGGTGTTACCTTCATGCTCTTGGTGCCTGTATGTTAGGTGCTGTTTTAATTCACATTTTGTTCAAGGTCAGAAGATCAGTAAGTGCAGAGCCAGACAGTCGGCCTCCAGAGCCCAACAGAAGCCTCAGTAAGCCCATCACTAAGTACTGTCCTGTTTAATCTCCTGCTATGAATCATTTCTAGAAAAAAAAAATGAATGCATTGCTTGAATATAAATTTGCAGAAGTGTGCAGGGATAAAAAGCAAGCTGTCCAGGAAGTCCAATTGATAGCTTCCTCTCTCGTTAATATCTGTTCATTCTCTATCTATCCATTCTGCCATCTGCTCACCCCACTAGCTAGTGATAGCATGTAAGATTCCACCAAAATTAAAGCAGAAAGCCTAAAATTTAAAAAAAAAAAAAAAACAATACTCCCACCCTAACTTCAGAAAAATATATTACACACTTTGATTTTTGTTCTGATTAAATAAAATGCAATCTTTTAGGGAACACAATAGGCCTGTGCACACCTTGGCCAGCAGCAGCTCTTCCTACCTGGAACTTACCACACCATGAGCTCTCCTGAAAGAACTACAGCAGCATGTCTGTCACACGTAGCACTGTGAATGTACTGTTACGGGTCAAGGATTCTAAAAGCAAGCCCTCTAACATCTTCCACTGTCTGGTCAATACTTGGATTCCCCGGATTATAAGATTTATTGTCTCATAAATAGGGTTTTTAGTAGGTTTTCATAAAATGATGATCCTGATAAAGTCCATGTATATAGGCAACTGTTTGTCTCTTAAGATATTTTACATCTGTACTTTTCTCTTCCATCTCCTATTTTGAACTCCAAGGCAGCAGACCAGGGTTTCATGGGACATTAGAAAATCGAGGGGTTATGTGAAGATATGCCGGTGAATATGTGTGATGGAGAGAAAGACCGATATACATGCAGAATAGGTTGCAGGAGAAAGGTCTGAGGAGAGGACTCAGTGGTTAAGAGTGCTTGCTGCTCTTTCTTCTGGCCTCCACAATGCACACACACACACAGAGAGAGAGAGAGAGAGAGAGAGAGAGAGAGAGAGAGAGAGAGAGAGAGAGAGAGAGAATATAGGCATGAGTATAATTAATTCAGGTATAAGAATAGGCCAGAAACAAGACTATGGGAATAGAAACAGGTGCAAGCATGGGACAAATGAGGGTATAGCAAGAGCTACATACAGGTGCAAGCGTAGTAACAGGTACAGTGTGGTCAGATGAGAGCATAGCATGTAGAACAAATGAAACCCTGTGCACAGCGCAGGCCAGATACAACTATATCCATGGGCACGGGCATAGGTGTGAGCTGATACAACAGGAACACCTCTAGGCACAGTCTGCTTATTCTGTCTGCATGGTCATCTATTTTCTCACTCCCTTATTTCTGGAGAACCAGTTCCTCTACTTTCCTTACAAGAGAAAAAGAAAGAAAGGAGAGAGAAAAGGGGGAAAGGCAAGGCCAGCTTGTTTCAAACAATAACCAGGGCAAGTTGTTGGGCTCACTTCTTAAAGCCCAGACAGGCTCAGCTGGGAAGGGAAGAGGGGGGATAGAGGGCAACTAAAAGTACAGACCGGGAGGGGGCACAAGAAAGAATGGGAATAGAGAAAACCCAAAGGGGGCTGCTTAGGAGGAAGTCCCTCCCCTTTCACTGACTCCACTCCCCAGACCTTCAGCCACTTGACACACTCCAGAGCCACCTACCCCATCCCCCACTGAGTGTGGAAGGAAGGGAAAACAAGAAAAACTGAACTGCACAGTGGAGGGGGTGGAGGATTCTGTTAGCACAGGAAGCAGTGGCCACTGCTACCAATAAAACGTGAATATGAATTGGTGTTGAGACGGAGCTGGACAGCCTCTTCACAGGCATTTAATTAAGCCTCTTTTCTGCTAAGCACCAGAGATTCCAAGATAAGTAATTGACAGATATAGATGGACAAATCAATACACAGGAAACACATGGATGGGGAGAATCAGGAACATCACCCTCACTGCCGGCTGTACGCATACAGGCCTGCACACGTGCATCTGCCCATACACATACACATACACATACACATACTAGCTAGTAGATAGGCAAGAACTACAGGCCAATAAGCATGCTTAACCACAAATTGATTATATTGATATAATCAATTCCTATAGAGAGCACCGACCCCTACAACACCTCCAACTCTGCCTACTGCCCTCAGACACCAGGATACCACCCCTTCCTACCCTCTTCGCCCAGCCATTACCCTCTTGTACCACTTGGAGCTGTGAGGAGCGGCTTTCACTTTGTCCACAAATGGCATTTGTAGCTTTAGATGTGTCAATCCAGGACACCCTAACAAAAGCCAAGCGCTTGATGGTCATCAGTGAAAGTTCTAGAACTTTGTTGGGCTTTGATACCAGGGCAGCCCTGGCCCCCCTACAGTTCTGATTAAAATCACCTGTGTGGTATTGATACACTGCCCAAGGTTTCTGCTCCTTGGTTTCTTGTAAATGTAGTAATAATTTCTATCTCACAGGTTGCTATGAAGATGAAATAAGATAAAAGATTCCTAGGCTTTCTTCTAGGGTGATGATTACAGGTCAATCCTGTATCTAAGCTACTAAACACATAGACACACACAGACACATCTCCCTACAGGACCCCAGCACCACCCTGCCCAGGCTGCAGAGATTCAAGGTGATTCACCCTGAGCCTTGTCATAGTGCCATGAGAACAGAAGACCATGGTAGTGTCTGAGGTTTTGCCACTGTGGGACCTTAGCAATACCCCTTAACTCCTGTAAGTCTTCGTTCTCCATCTGTAAGGTGGAAACAGTGCCGGTTGCTCCAGTCAGTAACAGAACAGATGTGAAAAGATGCCTGCTGAATGAATGTGTGTATGAATAAAGCTCCCTCGTAAGTGCCTGGCATGTGGAACCAGTGACTAAGTTCTCCTCCGGATGCTGGGATAGACTGCTCCCTACACTATGCCCTGTGTCCCTTACCAGGACTCCAGCCTGGCATCCCCCTAACCCCCACCACAATCTACATAGCACCCAGCCTAGGACAACCCAGGCTGTAATTTGTTCCTATTGCCCAGGCCATGGCCTGTATGTAATCCTGGACTTAGTCCATGTAGTATACCCCCAGCCTTCATATCTGTGGACTCCATCCCAACTGCTAATGCTACCCAGAAACCCCATGTCCCCATTTCTTCTCAAGCAAACTACTGTCAAATCTGCCCCTGCCCCACCTGCCTACTCTACCCTGCTTTAACTGCCTAGCCTCAAGGCCAGTGCCCACACAGCTAAGGAGCTCAGCCAACTCCATCCTGTGCCTGTTCCTGTCAACAGTCTTGGTGATCCAGAACATGGCACATAGGCATGATGGGAAAGGACAACCCTGCCATCTCTTCAGAGTTGACGCTCCTCCAGAGCTGTTTAATGGGCCTTTGAGAAGTTACACAGGGCTCATCTCAGTTCTTTCAATAAAAGGAACATGCTTCCAGCAACAGCACTGTCTCCTCTCACAAACCCAAGAACCTAGATCTTCCAGTTGCACTTTCTGTCATGTGCTATGTGTCCATCAGTGCTCACTCTCAAAGTGTCCCTTATGGCAGCACAATCCCTCCTGCAGCTGCAACAATATTTTGCTCACTTGACAAAGGGACTTCCTAAAGAGCCTATAACTGTCGGCTCCTCTGTCTCTTCCTGCCCTCTTGAGAACTCACTGCCACCAGCTCTGGGCTACTGCACTCCTGTAACAGATTTTGTCAAGCATACCACAGATCTCTCTGCCACAAATGCAAAAGTCAATATCTTCCCCTACCCCCAGCATGCCCTGGTGTCTAGAGAGTAGCACAGGCATGCAGTGGGAGTTTGGTAACATTTGCAGATTGAGTGTATCTGGGGCAAGTGGACCATGATTACTTAAGGAGTTGTCACTGTGCCCAGCCTAGGGCCAGACACTGGGAACACAGAGGTAAACCAAGCACAACTTGGCTTCAAACATCATAGGCTAGGACAGGAGGGGGGGGCAAGATATGGGAACAAAAGCACAATAGCTAAATGTGAGAAACACAACAGTCATCAAGACATGAAAAGCAGAAATAGCACAAGGGTGGACATCTAATGTTACTTAAAAGAGCAAAAAAAGTGCTCTCCGAGTCAGGTCTCCATACGCTATTAAATCCATGAGGCACAAGTTGAAGATTGTTGTGTCCAAAGGCACTGAAGCTCCAAGAGGTGGCACTACTATCAGGGAGCAGCTTATGCTTGTTCTGGGGACTAAATGAATCCAGCATCCTTGGAGAATATATATCTGAGGGCATTAAGAAGATGATTTTATAGAAGGGAGGGGCCAGTTAGGACATCTCAGATGCCGTGATGCAACACTTGAACATGGCCTTTGAAGCATAGATGACTCCCTCCTGAAAGGTTATTAGCTAGATTTAACTAAGGACACTCACATTCCAATGCATCCCCTGAAGACCATGAAGGTGAATTAGAGACAGAAACTGCTGATGTGTCTGAGTCGGAAAACCTGCCAGATGATTACTGCAGGAATAGAGGTAAAAAGTAGTAAGGGCCTGCAATGGTGTGGGGGGAGAGAGTAGGTTCAAGAGTGGTCAGAAAGAACTGGCATTCTATCAACCATGGTGGGGAGGGGGGAGGGAAAGAGAGAGAAAGGGAAGAGGGAGGAAGGGAAGAGGAAGGGAGAGAGGGAGGAGGTGGGAAGGAAGACAGAAAGAAGGAAGGAGAGGGGAGAGAAAAAAGGGGAAGGGAGGGGACAGGATGGGGTGAGAGGAGAGGGGAGGGGAGGGGAAAGGAGAGGAGAGGAGGGGTGGGGAGAGAATGAAGAGATTCATCACTTTTGCAATAATAATGTCACTAGCCAGGACAGAATTGGATGGATTTGGAGATGAAACGATAGATTCAGACCCAGTATTAGTGATAACCCTAAGTCAAGCATGGTCTGGCCCCCCATCTTGAAGTCTAGTGTCTCACCTGCTCTTTGAAGCTTCCTGGCCTTGAGCATTGTGAGAAGATTACTTAAAACCAGTTGCATATAGCGTATTGTACCTCTAGTTAGCTCTGTTCTCCTACCTTGTAGAGAAGCCCTCTAAATTAGGAAACACCATAATGAAAGCAACTTAGGGAGGAAAGGGTTTGACTTTTGCTTCCATATCACTGTTCATCATCAAAGGAGGTCATGACAGGAATTCAAACATGGCAGGAACATGGAGACAGAAGCTGATGCAAGGGCATGGAGGAGTGCTTTTATTGGCTTGGTCATCATTGCTGGCTTGGTCTGCTTTTTTATAGATCCAGAACCACCAGCCTGGGGATGGTACTACCTAGTGGGTTGGGCTCTCCCCCATCAGTCACTAAGAAAGCTCTACAGCCAAATCTCATAAAGACATTTTCTCAATTGAGATTCCCTCCTTCCAGATGTTTCTAACAAGCTGACACACAACTAGCCTACACATCACCTAACACTTGAATTTCCTCTCTGGAAAGTCGAGGATATGTATGTAAGAAGCAAACTGTATGTCTTTATCATGTTTGTATGCACATGTGTGAATGAGATACAGAGACAATGGCTGTGTCTGTGTATATAAGCACAGGTCAACGAGAGAGGGGGAGGGGAAGGGGGAAGAGGAAGAGAGAGAGAGACGGAGACAGACACAGACAGACAGACAGACACAGAGACACAGAGAGACACAGAGAGAGTCAGAGTCAAGGAGACATGTAGAGATTCACAGTGAAAAAGAGAGAAACCAAGAAAGAGAAAGAGGCCCAGTCCACCACAGTGATGAGTGTTACACCCCTTCCAAGGAAGCATCTGAGTCACAGCCTTGCTGGGCACAGTGGGTGACGTGTGAATTTCCAAGAGAGGAGGCAGTTGGCTTCCTGGAATCCTCTGAATTGAAGTTTCACTTCAAAGATTAAATTAAATTGTCTGTCATGGTTAATCCTAGGACTTAGAAGAAGACTGAGGCAGGAGAATTAAACCGATGCTAATTATATGGATAAGATTTAAATTTACATTTATTTATTTATGAATGTATACAGCTGTGGATGTGTGTGGATGTTTGTAGTGGTTTGGATGACATAGGTTTGGTCCCCATAGGATCATATATTTAAATGCTTGTTGCCCAGTTGGTAGGGAGGTATGGCATTGTTGGAAGAGGTGTGTCACTAAGGGTGGGCTTTGAGGTTTCACAAGTCCATAAGAGGCTCAGTGTCACTTTCTCCACTTCCTGCTTGAGAATCAAATGTTAGCTCTCACCTGCTGCCCTAGCACCTTGCCTCCCTCCTGCCTACTGTCAGCCTCCCCACCATGACGGTCATGGACTCACCCTCTGAAACTATTAGCAAGACTCCCAATGAAATGTTTTCTTTCATAAGTTGCCTTGGTCATGGTGTCTCTTCACAGCAATAGGACAGTAACCAGGACAATGTGGAGGTCAGTTGACAACTCAGTTCTCTCTCCATCATATAGAAAACCATGCTGTTAGACACAACAGTCTCCAAAGCAGTTTCTTATGTGACAAAAATTGGGTCACCAGTTACCCTAGTGACCAACTCATAAAAATCACATCTCTAAAATGCCTGTTGGATGACTTTAAGTATCCTATCTATTGAGGGATTCTGTCTTCTGTTTCCTCTTCATCTTGCTCCCTCTCTCATGGCCTCTGGATTTCCCGGTCCACCCATATGCTCACAAATCACAAGCACTAAAAAGCAAAGGCAGAGGAGGTTGAGGCAGGGGAAGTCAATCACACCATCACTGGCAGCTGTAAGGGCAAACCAGCAAGAACCACTGGTAAGAATACTTGGGCTCTTCCGTGCTACCACATCAGGACCACAGGTCATTTCACTGAGGTTAGGGGCACCAGAGAGGGCTTCAGCCACAGAGGTCAGAGATAATGTAACAGCTACTGGTGACCAACACATGCCCTGTACACCCCCCAGTGGTTCTACACACAGTTAGATTTGTGCTTCTTCAGCTGCAAAGCCCTGCATTCCAAACTTTGAAACCCACCACAAACCCTATCAGTAATTTCTAACTCTGAGGAGCCCTGGTTTCTTTCATGTTTTCCCAGCTGGAAGTTTCTCCCTAGAACACTTCCTCTAGTATGGCACCTTTTAGCCTAGAAACATGGAGTAGAAGATTCTCTCATAGATACGGTTTGTCTCTTAGTGGAGCCAGGAGCCTGCTCCTGTGCACGCAGCGTGGAAGAAGGGTGTGCCTGGGTTATCCAAGGGCCTCATGACAGCCCATTTCTCCTGGGGCTAATGGGAGTTAGAACCAGAATGATCCACATCAATCTCCTCAGCCTAGTCTAGCCTGAGCCAAGGATGAGATGGGGTATCACATCTTCAGACAAGGCTGAGATATCTCCAGTCTATAAGTGAAATCTTTAGAAAGCAGAAATCCCAAGGTAGACCTGAACCTCCCACAGCACAGACATTCCCAAAGAATGCTATCTTCTTCCTACATGAGCACAAAAAAACAGATGGGCCAAGCTTATCTTGTGCATAGCCTGTCCCCAGCCTTAGACTAGCCCCAATCCTTTCTCTCTCCTCCTCCTCTACCATCCTTTCCTGGATACCCCAGAATCCAGTGGAACAGTTATCACTGCACTGCCTGATGATCTCTTCTAGGCTCACAATGACTTCAGCAGCTGGTCAAGTCCTTGCCGGATTGCAGAGATCAAAGCTTTAGCTCACAGTGTTTCCCTTACTGGTCCAGGTCAAACAATCTGCAAGTACAGAGTCCCATGTCACCATTTTGTTAACAAAAGCTAATTTGGTGGGGCTCCAAGTCACCTTCTCCTTGCATCCTCCAACCACTGCAACTGGCCACAGGACAATGTTTATGAACTATGGCACCATAATTCATATGGGCCTGCCAACTACCAAGAACCCTTTGGCTCAAAACGGTGCATTGTGTCTGCATACTCATTCATTAAGATCTTTAATGGAAAGGTCTAGCAATGAAAGGCCATCACTTGATCCTTCTCATGAGGGATCACAAAGAAACGCATTCCCTCACCAACTGTTTCCTGCAGAAGAGTAAGAGCAGCCTCACCCGGATCCCTTGAGGAACACAGGCAGAGGAGCTTAAACAGGATCTAGAAAGAACCACAGTAGGGACCTGAGTCACATGTATGGGCCTCAGGCACCACTAAAATGTTGCTGCTCCTGCAGCCTGCACAAAGGCAGGAGTCGAGCCTGTGGCCGGCGGGACTGGCTGGACAAAGGGAAGAGCATTCGCGGTGGGACCCTCAGGTGAGAGGACAAGCCAATGATCCCAAGAGAAGAAGTTTCAGTTTTTACAAAAGAAAGACACTGGAGAGAACCATTGAAGGTACCAGGCCAAGAGGTGGGCAAGGATAACCTCAACTGTTCCTCTCCTTCATCCCAGCAAACTGATGGATAGAACAGAGACTAAGGTCACCAAAAGGCTGCCCAGAGTCCTGCTTGGGGAGATGTGACAGTATCACTCTCTGTGAGAAGGGAGACTCTAACGCCCCATACTATGCTTCAAATGTAATTAGAGCCTATGATCTGTGATGTCTTCCAATGGCAGAATAGTTGCCTAGTGTATATGAGGCTCTGACTTTATACTTTTTAGCACCAAAAGTATTTAAGAAACAGAAACATACATACATACATACATACATACATACATACACATACACTCCATTTCAATGTACTATTATAGAACCTTTGAATGCAAGGGGGCCATATGCACTGAGGACACTGAGTCAAGTCAAGAGTGAATTACTTATAATACTTATCTGATTGGCTTCCTTGTATAATCCTTCTTTGTCTCATGTGAGCTCCCACAGCCTAGAACACAGGCTGGCACACAGTGAACACTACACAGTGAGTATATAGACTGGTAGTCTTGTGTGTCAGTGTTTAGAAGTTGTTAGCACAAGTCAAGTGTGTATGAGGAACAGCAGTAAAGGGCTTCATTCAGCCATTTCTAGCTCCCTATACTGACCACTGACATCAGTTTTCCATAGTCGCTCTGCCTTCCTGATGGTTTTGGACAAGAGTCTAGGTGCTTCTGAGTTCCAGGGTCTGTGGGCATTTCCAAGAAACCTTGCCCTGAGGATGGCACTGCCCCTGGAAATCTGGCCTGGAAACCTCGGTGCCCTATGCAGAGAGAGACTCTGGGCCATGAAACCGTGAGGCAGCAGCGGAGGAGCCTCCACACTGCTCCCCATTGATTGCCACAAATGAATTTCTTTGTAGAAAAGAACAAACTGCACCACAGTGAGAGCAGCCAAGGCCAGCCGAGCACAGCAGCCTGGTGTCTGGGGCATGCTAATTACAGTGCTGTCTGAGTCCATCTGATGGACTTCTCCCCACCACTGTTCCATAACCAACACACTAATCTGTCCCCACCTGATGGCTTCTGAGCAGGCCAGAGATTTACCAATCAACTCTAATGCAGATGGGTGATAAAGGAAGAAAACTGTAACGCAGAGATTAAAAGCCATGACGTCAGCATTGAGAAGACTGTGATTCACTTAGTTTCCTTGGTAGCCCATGTCAAGGACTATTAGCCAAATTGCTTATTGCATTTGGGGCTCCTGCTTACAACACAGTCCTGACTGCTCCACCCTGTCTCCCCAGTGTGTGACAGGAATTCTGCATGCTGGCATGGTTCCTGTGTGTGATGGATGTTACAAACACCAATCCTCTAAGGAGTCTCTGGAAACTGCAAGGGATATGCAATTGTCTGAGTGAACCCGAGCATGTTGGTGTTTCTGTGGTACAGAAACAAGGCCCCTGTGGCAGGCAGTATGGTACTGGGAAAAGGCAGAGAAATTTGTGTAACAGCTTTATTGAGGTGTAATGGACATAGTAAATTGCATTTTTAGCATATGAATGAGTACAATCAGGATAGAGAATATACTCATTACAAAGTTTTCTTCTGTCCCTGCTTTTCTCTTCTGTCCTTCCTTGTCTACAACCAATATCCCCAAACAAGCACTGATCTCCTATTTATCACTACAGATTTCTTAAATAACTGTGCTATTCCATAGTTTTCTATAAGAGCAATGTGTACTCTTTGCCTATCCGTTTTCATACCACCTAATTATTCTGAAAACTACCCGTGTTGCTCCTTGTACCTGTAACTGACTCCATTATGACACTGAGTGGAGGTCCATCATAAAGGTATGTTCAGTTCATTTATCCACTCACTTGTTCCTGAGCATTTCAGCTTCAGTTCAGAACTATTACAAGTTAAGCTACTACATGCATCTCTGTGTGGATTGTACCTGCATTCCTCCCGAATAAATACCCGGGAGCTGAATGACTCATGTGGCAGGTGTATGTTTAACTTTTCAAGAAACTGCCAAACTGTTCTCCAAAGTGGTGGTGTCAGTTTTCAAACCAACAGCACAATGTAAGATTGCTCCACAGGTGCTCTGAGTGTCGTGGACTTGGCCCAGCCATGGCTTTTTTTATCATTATTATTTTAGTAATTTGAGGAGCTATATAGTAGCATTTCATTGTAGTGTTAATCATCATCATAACATACATCTTTCCATGAGCTTCTTTGCCATCTATCTATCCTTTTGGGTACAGTATTTATTCAAATGTTTTGCTCATTGTACTCTTAATTGTGCTGTTATTATTGATCTTAAGAGTTATATGTCCTACATCCTCCATCATATATGTGATCTGCAAATATTTTCCCTCAGTATGGGGCTTTTTATACTCTTAGTAGTTATCTTTCAATGAATTGAAGCTCCTAACTATAGTGCAATCTATAAAGTTTATGAACTTTAGTTAGTTTTCTTTCACATATTGTGATTTTGGTGTTTGGTCTGACAAGTTTTGACTAGCATCAGATCACAACCACTGCCTTCCGATTTATCACAACCACTGCCTTCCATCCTATCACAAGCACTGTCTCTGTCCTTTCACAAGCACTGCCTCTGTCCTATCACAAGCACTGCCTCTGTCCTATCACAAGCACTGCCTTCTGTCCTCCCCCAGCCCCCAGTCCTTTCACAGTCTTGAGTCTACACTGGTGAGTGCAAGGCTATTGAGGTGTCCTTCCTTACAGACAGATACTCAACTGTTTCTGCACCATTTGCAGCAAGACTTCTTTTTTCCCAGGATTGCCTTTGCAGCTCTGTTGAAAATCAATCATCCCTGTAAGTGGGAGTCGATTTTGAACTGCCTATTCTGCTGTAGCCATTCTTATCTGTGCTTATACCATAGCAGTTTGATTATTGTAGGATTCAATGTTTCATAGTCATGTAATGGTAGCTCTCGTTACTGTTTTTCAAAATGCTCTTGACTATTTTACGTGTTTTAGAATTTTGTGTGAAGTTTAAAGTTGGCTTGTCAATTTCCACCCCTTAAAACATATGCTAGGATTTCACTGGGGTTGCATTGAATCTAGAAATTAATTTGGGGTACAGCTCGCATCTAAACAGCAATGAGTCTTTGGATCTGTGAACATCGTGTACCTCTTCATTTGGGCATCTTCAATTTCAGCTTTGTTTTATAGTTTTGCATATATACAAGGGTCCTGTTGATTTTTGTCTAACCTATCAATACCCTATCACAGCTCAGATTTTTACACTACTGTAGATAGTATTCTTTCTTTTATTTATTTTTATATACTTCCACACTTCACTTTTAAGTACTAATTTCTACTCTGCAATGTTATTAAATTCACTTGTTAAGCCCAATAGTTTTTCTGTAGATTGCACTGAACTTCAATACATATGACAATATGTTCAGTAGCTTAAACATCTTATGTTTTCCTTTTTAATTTTCCTGCATATTATTTCTTTTTCTTACTTGATTTCACTGACTAAACATTCTACAAAATGTTCATAGATGCAGTAAGAGTAAGCATACATTCAAGTTCCAACCCTGAAGGGAAGTATATGGTAGTAGCTCTAAGTTGTTCACAAATATCTTTTCCCAATTGAAGAGTCTCCCTGTGTACCTATTCTCCTGGGACACTAGATCTTTTCAAATGCTTTTTGCTACAGCAGAAACATGTATGTTTTTGAAATCTGTTGGCATAATGATTTGGGGGGCAGTGTACACACAGGACTTCTCTGTGTAACTATGGCTGTCCTAGAACTCACTCTGTAGGCCAAGATGGCCTTGAACTCTGAGTTCCACCTACCTCCCGAGTGCTGGGTTTAAGACATGCACTGCTACCACAGGCAACATGATTTGATTTTTAATATCAAACCATCCTTGCCATTCCTGGACAGAGTCTACTTTGTCCTGTTTAGAGACTATCACTAATCACTTGTTGAGGATTTTACATGCACATTCTTACCAATTTATACTTTTTATAATATTTTAGCCCATTTCAGCACTGGGGTAACATTGGTCTCACAACAATCTTTTGGGGAAGTATTCTCCTCTGTTCACTTTTCTGGAGAAGTCTGATGTAGGTAATACCAGTTTCTAAACCATATGGCAGAGGTCAACAGTGAACTCATCTAGTTCTGAGGTTTTCATTCTCAGGTACTTTAAGCTCTGTGTCCAGTATCTATAACAGCAATGTAACTATTCCAGCTTTCTATTTCCTTTTTTGTTTGTTTGTTTGATTGATTGATTGATTGGCTTTTTTCTTTTTATTGAATATTTTATTTGTTTACATTTCAGATGTCACCTCCTTTCCCCATTTCCCCTCCCTAGAAACCCCCTATCCCATGCCCCCTCCTCCTTTTTGCCTTTATACCATTTTAATTACATGCATGTATTAAGGTCAGTTCTAGGTTGAGGAATGAGCAATACAATAGATGCAAACAGTCAAGGAACAAGCAAGGCAATAAACACAAATAGTCAAAGAACAAGCAAGGCAATAAGCAAAGTGTTCCATGAACACTCCTGTGATCACTGTTTCTAAGGGCTTATCAGGATGACCACAATATCTGAGCCTACCTCTCTATCCTAGCCAAAGTCAATTTCTATTTCCTATTTACTATGTTTTCCCAACTCACAACCTTCAAGGAGTTTGCCCATTTCAGACTAGTTGTCAGATCAATTGGCATAGTGGCTTTCACAACATCCCTCTCTTAGGTCTCTAATGTCAATGGCATCTACACAGATGTCAACATTCTCCTTTCTTGTTGTAGAGCTTTCTGGCTTCTCTCAAGGTCATTGCTGTTGACTGGTGGGTGAGTAGGTGGATAGTTTAATTTCTTCTAATTCATTGGTCTAGAGAATTATCAATTCTATCTTCATAAACAGCAGTTTTGGATTTTTTTTTTTATTGCTGTTCTCCTTTCTGTTTTATTGTTTCCCAACATGTTCTTTCTTATTTTGGATTTTATTTTATCTGTTTTTCTAGCTTCTTGGGTGGGTGACAAGGGAACTTATTTGAGAACTTTCTGCTTTTCTCAGTGATAATGTAACTTGAAGCCACATAATCATCAGCTTTGCCTTCTTTGCCAGGTTCCCTTAATGTAGTTCAATAATGTATCTGACCTCAGCTTCCACATCAAGAAATTGGGGCCAAAAGAACTACCTTAAGGACTGTTAGGACAATTTAATGAGATCCACTTATAAACACTAAGCTCAATTCTGGTATGTATCAATTGCTCAATAAGTGTCTCTTCCCATCCCTATGACCAGCAATTACCCCATCTCTGGGTGGCATCTCAGGGCATGAAATGAGCCATCCACAAACACAGAACAAAAAAAGTTCATGAAGCCATAAGAGAGCAGCAAGTCTGATTGACTTTTTTAGAGGGAAGTAAACTGAAGCATGGAGACCAACCTGTGAATAGACCCGCCTGTTTGTGTGGGCTAGTTTTAGAGGTGCAAGCAGGGGACATGGGCTTGATGGACATCCCAGAGCATCTCCAAATACCTCTTAGTCTTTGACTCTTCCAGGAACAAAGCCTCAGAGAACACAGATCTGTGAAGGCTACTGTAGAGAAAGTATGACCTTTGGTGTCAGGAGATCTGTTCTGCTTGCTCATTCTGTGACCTCAGAGGAGTTACTAGACCTTGCTGAGGCCAACGTTCACTACTGACACAATGGACTGGGCAGTAACAGCAAAGAGCTGATGCACACCTTCTATGTGCTGGGCTGTGTCCTCTCTACATGTTAAGTGCTCTCCCACAGAGCTAGTTCTTCCAAATCTCAGAGAAGGGTGTGATGTGGATGCCCATAGGCAACCTAAGACAGAGTGATTCAGCACATCCCCCAACTTTACACACACTAGAAAGAGTAAAGAGATTTGAATTCAAATTGTCTACACTAGAACCTGGGTGCTCAACTATCATTCATGGTAACAAAGTGTGTTCTCCCGGGATCTGATAATAACTAACAAATGCACTCAATTGGCCAAGCACTGAACTAGATCAGGAGATGTGAGGGTCCCCCCGGAACAGCCAAAATGCTGGAGTTCATGGAAGAAGAAAGAATATTCTTGGCAGCTGTGCAGTGCTGGGGCCATGCTTAGGGCTGCCCTAGTTCCAGGAGAGGTATTTATAGTGCGGAATGCAGCAAGCCTGTTCAGCTGAGCTGAGCCTGAAGCTGATTTGCACACAGAATTGGCCATTATCGGTTCATTTCCATACGGCAGCTCCAGGGGAGGAATAATTCAAGGAGAAGCCCCCACTACCCATCTCTAAGGAGATTCTAGTCACAGCTGCTACATAAGACACGTGGCTAGAGATGTCAGAGCCGACAAGATCACCCCCTCATCCTAATTGGTTGGGAAATGAGTCCCACCCAGAGGCACAGCCATGCCCAAGGCACAGTGATTGGTCAGAACAGTGAGATCGGCTAGGTAGAGACTTCAGGACTCCAGGCCCTGCCCATACTTTACAAACCCTGGAGGAGAAACCCATCTATGAACACTCCAATAAGCAACATGTACACACAATGTGACAATACAACAAAGTGAATAGAGGAATGAAGGTGTGTGTGACCCCCCACGTGTACTATAGCTAATGGTGCATTCATTTCTCATTGCATAAATAAAAAGCTAACTCAATGGCACCTAGACAGGCAGCAGAGGAAGCTGTCTGAATCCAAGCCCACTCTGGCCCCTGCATCCGGTTCCTCATGGAAGCTACGGGCAGAGGACCTCACACGGGTAGAATGCCCACTCTGCTGTGCCAATGACCATCCTTAGGCTTGTATGGACTCGGTCACATTCTCCTAGAGGGAAAATCAGCTCTCTGTCCCCCAAAGGAGCCAACATTGAAAATGAAAGCTGCAGCCTACTAAGTGAGCCCTGCTAAGCCTGGCCTGCCTTGCCTCCCACCCTGCCAAGCTGCCCATGCTACCAACCCTGCCACCTAAACCACAGGTTCCAGTTCCCAGGCTTGATCCCTGAAAGAAACAAAAGCTGAGACTGCCAGAGGGCTGGGAGCAACAGCATGAACATTTTGAGTACTTCTCTGGCTCCACCAGGCTGGCAGAACTGCCCTGTGTCTGTGGGACACACATTCATTATACATACCATCAGCCATCTGCAACTGCCAACTCTGTGTGCAAAGAAAAGTAGTAACAGCGCTCAACCCAAGTATGCCAGGCACAGTGCTAGACACAGCACTGATTCCACTTAACTCACTGACCTGTGGGGCTGGGCCCTGTTCAAGAATGTGGGAGAAGCTGAGGCAGGACTCCATGGTACAGCCTGGTTTGTAGCAGGGTCCCTGAGTACAGTAACAAGAATGGAAGCTCAAGGAAGTCCCAAGTAGACCCCAGGTCCCAGCCCTATCCTACAGGTCTGCAGGGCACAGGATGCCTCCCTACCTCCTGGCCCTTACAAGAGCCTAGCTAATGGGGAGCATACAAAGAATTTCATCTTGAGCTGCCCTTGATCCCTCCAGTTATCTATGCCAGCTTAGAAGGGAGGAGGCAAATTTATTGATCTTTCTTGGTGAGTCTTAGCAAGATTCATAGGTGGCCACAGAGTACATTCATCTTTGCCTCTGAATTTAATTACCACAGGCATCAGGAGTGTGGGTGCACACTGGTGCATATGTATATGTGTGTATGAGTGTGAACATGTACATAATTATATATGTTCCTATATATGTGAAAACATGTGTTATGTATTTATGTATATGTGTGTATTTATGTATGTATGTATGTATGTATGTATGTATGTATGTGTATAAACATATTTGGGAATTATGGCCCAGTGACCTGGTGTTAGACCCACAGAGGACTGTGGAGCCAGAGGAAAGACAGCCTGTTTGGCAGGAAATGGGAAGTACAAAAGGCTTCCAAGCAAGGAGTTTTAATGACATGATAGCTATCAGATAGTACGGTACTTGGTGAGGGCAAAGCAGAGGCTGGCAGGCAAGTCCTTGGGAGTGGAAGTCTCAGCTAGTGTACCCTACATCTATCCCCTGGCCTCCCCTGTGAAATGCTGATTCCATCCCAGACTCAGTAGCCTTTCACTTATGATGCAGAGTGAGAAGCTGAGCTAGAATGTGAAGAGGGAAGAAGCCCCGCATTCTCTATCGCTCCAAGTCTGGTATGCAGGACTGTAACTGGGGCTTTTTCCTGCTGCCAGCCTCCTTGAAATGGCTCCTCTATGAGGTCCCAGCTCTTGCCACACAGTCCTGGCTCTAGGACCATTTCTTCCATTCATCCCTCCAACACTAAAGTGTTGGCACCCACCCAGAGTTAGCATGGGTTCTTCCACCTTATCTGGGATGATATCTGTCAGGCTTCCCCATATTAAATCTTCCCCTCTGAGTGATGGATAGAAGTTGTTCCCATACCTGAGCCCCTTGCCTGGAGCACAGGAGTGACGAGAAAAGAAGTTAGGAAGGGTAACAAACAGACCTAAGGCCCACATGGGATATAGGAAGGGACCAGAACTTCTGAAGGAAGAGCCATTGGAAGATGTAAGCAGGGCAGTGAGTTTAGGGAAGGTGATTTGGAAAGTTTTAAGGAATGAGTGGATGCTATATAAGAGGTATAGCATGTAAATCCACAGTGCACACACATGTACACCATCATGAGACAGCTCCACATCAGGTGGCTAATCATGAGGCTCTCAACTGGCTTAGAAAACACATTAGGTAGGCTGGAGCACCCTAAGTATCCATGGGTGGGTGGGTGGATGGGTGGATGGATGGATGGATGAATGGGTGAGTGAGTGGGTGGATGGATAGGTGAGTTGGTGGGTAAATGGGTGGGTGAGTGGATGGGTGGATAGATGAATAAGTGGATGAATGGGTGGATGGATGGGTGGATGAATGGGTGGATAGGTGGGTGGGTGAGTGGGTAGGCAGATGGACGGGTGGGTTGGTGGGTGGATGGATGAGTGGGTGGACGGGTGTATGAGCAGGTGGATGGGTGGGTGAGTGAGTGGGTGGATGGATGGATGGATGGGTGGGTGGATGGACAGGTGGATGGGTGGGTGGGTGGATGGATGGGTAGATGGATGGGTGTGGCCCATCATACAGTGTAATATATTCAGTCTTTAAAAGGAGAGTTCAAAACATGTTACAACATGGATGAGGCTTCAAGGAATTATGCTAAGTGAAAGAAGGTGGTGAAGAGGATGTGGAGAATTCATTCCTGTGTGTCCTACCCTGAGGGACCACATCACTGACATGAGGTTCCAGAGGAGAAGTGATTCCGCATCCTTCTGAACCTCTTCTCATCCCCTTCATGAGACCTCCATGTACCAGTGAGGGATATGCAGAGCCCATGCAGGCAGAGAAACCCACTTCAGTCACTCAGAAGAGAGAATTTAACACAAAGGCAGGTGTCGGCACAGAATGGTCACATGCATAAAAACAAGGAGAGTGGTTGGTCACCAGGGTCTGAACAGAGCTACTGAGTATCAGCTGGAGAAAACGAGAAAGTTCTAGAGATGAGTCATAGTAGTGTTACCCAACAATCTGAGTGCCCTTGTTGCCACAGTTCTGTGTACCTAAAGACAGCTGGCATGCATATTTGTGTGGCCTGCTCATTTTTCAATAACAAAATGGTGGGACTTTCTCAGAGCATAGCTAAATCTGATCTAGACGATAAGAATCTACAGTGACACTGACAATGTCAGAGAAGCGTGTGACCCTCCTAACAAAACCCCTCAAGTTTCCACAGTAAGATTGAGCCTTCCAAAACCTAAGCCCCACCCCATTGGCTCCACACTGCGACTGCCCCTGTGTAAATGATCATATCATAGAACTCTCGAGAGTTATGAAAATATGGGGTGACAAAAAGCAGAGACTGTAAAGAGAGAGCATGACAGTCAGAAAATGCTTCCCCTTCAAACTCCAACATCTCCTGTCTCAGGTACCCTCAGACGCTTGCCTGCCCATTCCCTGCCTCCCTCTGCATGCCAGGGCACCGTGCCCAGAACACACCCACCTGTAGCTAATGTTAGGGGGCGGGGGCAGTCAGGAGAATGAGAATAAGCGTTTGCAATTTAAATCCTCACTGGCAGCTGGAGCCGCAGAGGCAGGTGCTGCTGGCAGAGGCCTACCTTGCTGAGTGGCTGTGAGACTGAGCTGCGGATTGGGCTGGGCCTAGCACAGAGCAACTACGCAGTGAATGTTTAGTCTTCTTCTGCAGGACACATAACCTGTTTATGAACCATCAGTGAAGCTGAACCAAGTGCCTTTGGGAAGCCTCCGAGTGTGGGGAGGCAAAGCTCATGCCTTCAGTTACCCAAAGACATTTCTCTGTGCAAGGACCGAGAGCTAAGCACCTTACCTACCACAGCCGATAGATGCAGCCTGTTTCAGCACAGACCAGCTCTGGCTACCCTTGGAAGTGCTTTGATTCTATTCCCCAAATTAGGGTGTGTGTCCAGGTCCTGAGCCTGGGCTATGCAGTTCCATGTAGATCTGTGTGCTTACATCAGCCTTTCCTGAGCCCTGGGCCACAATGTATGGGGCCTCAGTACTTCTCCTCTGGAACCTCATGTGAGTGTGACTCCCCAGACTAAAGAGATGCAATCCCTCAGGGTAGGACACACAGGATTATTTCTCCTCACCACCTGTCTCCTGCTTCCCCACACAACGATACAAGAGACTCTGTCCTAAACCTGTTTCTCTCCATGCTACTGTAGACCACAGAGGACCCTTGATTCATCTCATCTGGTTCTCTAACTTTGCATGTTGAGTTTGACGTTCTGTCTGATGACAGTTCTCTTCAACAGCATGGCACCCCAAAAGTCAGCATCCTCTGAGTCCCTGAGAAAAACAAGAACCAGAACAGGTCTCACTCTCCTCCTGCTGCCTTATTTAGGGAACTGGCATCTCATCACCTTCGTCTAGTCTTAGAATCTGAAAAGCATTCTTGTGATCCAGCAACTTGGCTTTCTAGCAACTCATCCCAGAGACATATGCTCACAGAGATGTGTATGCAGGGGTGTACTATGATATTGTGCAACAGCAAGACACAATGTGATGCTGAACTGACAAAGTAGACAAACAAAAACTACAGCTGTCACCTGGCGGAATTCCGCATAACAAGTATGGAGCAGGGAAGGGAAACAAGCCAAGGACAAGGAGCCAGAGCCCAGAAGTCCAGGTAAGAAATGTCTCAAAATAGTACAGGTGGGATGGAGACATCATGGCTCAGGAGTTAAGCGCACTTGTGGCTCTTCCAAAGGACTGGAGTCTAGTTCCCAGCACTCCATGGGAACTAACAACCCCCTCTGACCTCCTCTGGAGCCTACACAGAGACACACACAGAGACACATACATGTATACACACACACAGACACACATACACACACACACACACACACACACAAATAAATCTTTTTTTTTTTTTTTTACAATATAGGCAACACTGTCCTGCCTCTTTGTCTGCTGTGCTATGCCTAGAATGGGGACACCTGTGTGTCCATGCTGCATGCTCAACAAGTGGCATTATTCCTCTAGAGAGGAATACAGGAAGACAGGCAGCTACTTTTAAATGAAAACTTTTTCAGCAAGAATAATATTTTGTACATTACTTACAAGATAATAAATTATTCCAAGGCCCCAAATAAAAACAAAATAATCTATCTTCGCTTTCCCATCACCCTAGAAACACAAGGTACCCCTGACACCTCCACATTATCCTCCACTCCACATCAGCCCTCTTCACTTTGTCGGGGCTCCCTCCTGCTTACAGAACTGTGCACTACAGCAGTTCTGTGGTGCATTTCACATATTCTGTTATAGATGGTGTCTAGCTTACACTGCCAGGCCAAGGAGACTCTGATCTTGTGTTCTGCTTCCCTTCAGGCCTCCAAGCATTGGCCATCCATGTGTGCATGGCCAATAGAACTGGTCTGCACAGATGGGATGCCCAACTCAATGAGCAGCTATGTATCAGACATGCTGGCCTGACCAGGAACAGATTCCAGGACCTTTGAACCAGATTAAAAAAAAAAAAAAAAAAAAAAGATCTTCCACAGAGGCAGAGCCTGATGCTCTACCATCCCCACCTAGAATGAAGAGTTCTAGCCTGTCCTATCAAGGCTGTGAGAGGTTTGCCTGAGAAAATGCAAATCCAACTGCCCTCTTCACTGGCTTCAGAGGCAAGCCACAGTCACCATCCACTTCATCCCACTACTGACATCTTTACCACTGTTTGTCCTACTTTTCCCACACATATGACCACAGGTATGCCCATCGCCCTCCCAGCCAGCACAGCCTTTTCAGCTGCAGCCATGGTCTCATTTTCCTAAGTCTTCTGCTTCTTAAGTTCACCATCTCTCGGCACTGTCAGAAGCACCTACAGATCCTCTCTGGATGTGTGCATTAGATAAACAAATGAATAAGCAAGGGGAAACTATATCCATAACAGTTCCAAGTCAAAAGCTATGTATCCAGGTTCCTGTGGCACTGCCAGCCCTTAGACAGTGAGGCTATCTTCAGAGTCCCAGACCTCTTACAGAGATTACCAGCCACCAACCCAGATTTTTCATGGGGTAACTCCCAGCAAGGAAGAGGGTTCATGGAGGCTGGCAAGAGAGACACAATACTGCCCATGTAGAAATGGCCTCATCAAGGTGGGCCCCTGACCTCTGGTGCTCAGTGGGCAAATTACCCCTACCAAAGCCTGCCCACAGGCACTTGGATTAGAAGCTGCCACCAAAACAAAACCTTCTGGTTTCATATTGCTAGATTGGCTGGCCAACAAACCCCCAGATCTACCTGTATTTCTCTCTGCCCAAAGCTAGGGTTACAGACATGATGTGTACCACTGTGTTGGTTTTAGATGGATGCTAAGAATAAAACTCAAGTTTTCGTGTTCAAGCAACCAGACTTTGCCCGCTGAGATCTCCCAGCCCCTAACCCTGGCAATTTACACACAGCTTTCTCCTACCTGAGCAGCCAGCCCTTGCTCCTTACTACCGTTCAGAACAAACACACTACCTTCAGGGCAGAGGTGGGACACCAGACTCCAGGCCTCCCAGAACCCTCTGCTCAGTGTCTGTGTACCTACCTGGACCACAGGCTGAGTGCTCAGGGCAGCCTAGGAGGAGCAAGAAAATGAGAAACACTCTGACCTCAGGGATCTGTGTCGCTGTCAAATCTATCATTTCATTTTAGCCTCACAGGAACCCTCTGAGGTGGGCGTTTTTATTATCCTCACTATCAAAATGAGAAAATGAAAAATCAGACAGAGTTATCAGCCAGCCCAGGAAAAGCCAAGTCAGGGTGGAAGCGAGTCCTTTGAGAGTAGCCAAACTGATCATTCAACTCTCAGCAGTACCACAGCCATCACACCGTGTTCGCAACGGTTTTGCCACTCATCGAAACTAGGGAACACAGGGTTGGGGGGAAGCCTTCTCAGAGGTTGGGGTGGGGAGAGGTTCTTCTCTGCAGGAAATGGGAAGGGCAGGGTGCTTCCCTCAGATATCCCCAGATATGGTTAAAAGGCAGGTGCTATAGTTATAACCGAAACTCTCTCAAGGAAAGAAGCCAATGCTTCGGTGGAGCGGAGCTCAGTGGTAGATGATTTACCCATCATACACAAAGCTCTGTGTTTGATCCTCAGCACCACAAAAGAAGATGCTCCTTGGAAAACCAAATGGACAACGTACCAGGTCAAAATACCTCATTTACTCGCCAAATGTTTAATGAGCACCTACTAAGTTTCAACAACTGCACTAGACGGTACAAATGCAGCATCATTCAACATTGAAAGATTAAATCCTACCTGGTGGAGCTGGGTATGGAGAATGGTTTCCTCTACTCTAAGAGGATAACCAGAGTCAACAACATTTAACTGTACACTTCAAAAGAGCTAAGAGAGAGAGCTTTGAGGTTCGCAACACAAGTAAATGATAAATGATACCATCATTTCTTTGGTAATACTCCAGGTAACAAATATTCCAGTTACTCTACTCTGATCATCAAAACATCATATATATGTGTGTAAATGTCACATGTGCCCCCACAAATAAGTGCAATTGCGTGTTAACTTAAAACAACAAATTATTTTAAAATAAACTCTTTATCTGGAAGTTGCATTTTAGTGGATAAAGACAGATGTTGAGAACAAAGTAAATACATACGAATTCAATGGGGAAAAAAATATGGGGGAAGAAGGGTCAAGTGGAAATACAGCCCTGAAGCTGAGGAACTAGCCTCTGGATGTGGGTAGGGACTTCCCCAGGCGGAGGGCATAGGGAGATATCAGTCCTGGAGCAGGGCTGTGCCTGGCATAGCTGAGGAGTATCAAGGACTTCAGGGCAGAGGGCGAGTGGACAGGCAGGAACTGAGCCCTATGCAATGGGGACAGTGAAGAGTTCCAAGGGTCATGAAAGACCTTGAGATAAACAAGGAAACATCTTACGGTGCCCCCAACCTGCCTGCCTCCATGGGAACTGATGCTTCTAAGGGTACCCAAGAGACACTGTTCCAGCCCAAGCAAGACCTAGTGTGCCTCCACATTCCTTAGACAGCCACATCAGTGCTCAGTAACAAGCAAGAGAAAGTTGGGCACCTCAACTTTATTACAGTCATATGCTGTCAGCTGGCATCCTTTGCAAGCAGTGAAGAAAAGTCTCAAAGCATAGGTTCTTGTCCCACGACTGGGCTAAAAGCTGAGCATCCTAGAATATGGCTTCATTTTCGATGCTGGTGGTGGTGTGGTGCGGTGCGGTGCAGTGCGGTGCAGTGCAGTGCGGTGCGGTGTGATGTGGTGTGGTTTGGTTTTTCAAGACAGGGTTCCTTTCTGTAGCTTTAGCTGTCCTAGAAGTAGCTGTGTAGACCAGGCTGGCCTCAAACTCAGAACTCCACCTTCCTCTGCCTGATTTAAAGTGATGGGATCAAAGGCGTGACCCACCACTACCTGGATTATTTTCTATTTTTTATTATTTGTTTTCCTTGAAACATGAGCATATACAGTCCAGGCATCGTCAAGCAAGCAATGTAGCTGAAGCTGTCTTTGAATTCCTGATCCTCTGCCTCCATCTCACCAGGGCTTGGGTTACAGGTGCAATCAACACACCCAAGGTACACAGCTTCTTGCTCTATGGCTTGTTATCCTGAATCAGGTTACAAGAAAACCTGGCAGCAGTATAAGGTTTCTGAATAAACATCAGCCAAAAGTTAATGCAAAATCCAACATGTAAAGTGTCGAAGGTGTCCCTGTTAGCACGCTTCCATGGTGGGTCCCACAGGATCAAAGGTGGCCCTGTTAGCACTCTTCCATGGTGGATCACAGGATCTCTAATGCCTTGGTTCTGAACACACAACACATATGCTTTTCACTGTGCATGCTGACACTCCATGTAATATCAGAGAACACCACCTAAACTCCTCATCCCAGATTCAAGACTATTGTGGCTCATAAACTGCAGTATTCTAACTGTATAGATGAAGTTTTTCTGCTCCTTTAAAGACATAATGGCTTAATTATGGAAAACCCGGGCTTTTAACATTCTTCTGCCATCTTTCCTTGGCATTCAAGAACAAAACTAGTATACCTTTGAGTTCCATGGTGTTGGGGTGTTTGGTTTCTAAATTGCCACTGAAGTTTGTGACTTGAGTTTCATTTTCAAAAATGTTAAATGAATTTTGGCTTGGGATTGGAACAAGTTTTCCTATTTTCTGAAATGTCCATAAACATACTTCTGCCATTCTGTACTACATGTATGTAAAATGGCTATGAAGGCATCAACCAGTATACAATTGAAAGCACTTACGAGCTCTGGAAAACACTGTAAATATGTCCTATGTCCTGTGGTATCTAATAGTCAGTCAATATTTCTCCAGGTTACAATAAACAAACACTCCCATCCCAGTGTACAGATTTACCCTCATCTTTAATAAGTGGTAAAATTTCTATGTATTGAAAAGAAGAGTTTTAAATATCTTTACAGCTTATTTTGAGTAAATGTTAGATTTGTAAGGTTAATTTTATATAGCCACATAAATTGCTTAGACAAAACAAGGTCATGAGTGGAAATTTTACAAAGCCCTGGACTAGGGGTTCTCTGGGACCTACTATTCAGGTCACGAGAAGCAAGGTGTGGCTGGCCCTGGATGCAACACACAGCACAATGTGGAACTGAACGTGACTGAGCACCACGTCTCATGGGTGTCCTGACACTTACTAACACACCCTGCTCATGCTCCTTCTCATGTGTAGGGCTGAGACCAGAGGAAGGCCTGGCAGGTGAGAGTGTCATCTAAGGTCCATGTATGTCCTCTGAGGGGCATTACTGTGATTCATGAGACAATCCAAAGATCTGGCCAAGGTCAAGCTCATGAGACTCCTTCAGGATCTACATATGTACTGAGCATGTGCAAGAGCCAGCACAGCCTCAGGTCCCCACATGTATCCATGTTTGCAGCAGGCATCTCCTCGCACCCTGAGATGCACTCTGGAACATGATGTGATGTGTAGGAAACTCCAGAGCTAATGAACTTTCATCTTCTGGCAAACACTACAATTAACGCACCCCAAAGTACAGCTGCTTTGTAATTAGACTGAAGAACAAAACACAAAACACTCATCCTGGTAAAGTTACTGTCAAACTTCTGTAGGTTTCCTAGCAATTAAACGCACTTGCTCATTTCTTCTGGAGAGGAAAAAAAAAAGTATTTATTACTTCAATTTAAACTAATGCTGTAATGATCAGGGGTGTTATTCGTGAGATCTCTTGCCATTGCGCTTGAAGCCGCCAGTCTGTTCTGCCAGAGCTGGCACGGAGATGCTGCTGGCAAGAAGCACCCGTGAAAACAACATGGGTTCTCAGCATCCTCTTTCTTCCAGGGAAGTTTACTGTGGGAGGGCACTAGGGATGAGGTGCAACAACTGTCAGTCTGGCTGTCCAGCTGAGGTGTGGTGTCCCACAGAGCCACTGATACACTGTTGTGACACTTCTGAGAACATGCAATTTGACCCAAGGTTAGGGCAGGCCTTGTGCACCATAGGTGAGAATGCTGAGCCCTGTCTGTCATCTGCAGAACCAAGAGCACTACCCAGATACAGCTGTGCTCTAAGGCTGCATAACAAACCAATCTGGGAACAAAACAACTCCCTTGAGGGAGCTGGGCCACAATTCAATTACAGATGACTCAGGTTCCTGAGTAGGGGTCTCACTGTCCTCAGCGTGCAGGAACACAAGGCTAAGCCCTTTACATGAGCGATATTTAAACCACATGCAGATCGTATCCAGTAGACTGGTCATTTTATCCCCTTTGTGCAAACGATTTGGCCAAGGTCTAACAGCTATAAAGACCTGGGATTCAAGCCAACAAGACTGCTCTGGGACCTAGACCCCTAACTGCTAACCTCGAGGACTGTCTGCAGCCAGAGAGACAAAGAGTCAAGTCCTTTGCACCAAGGCTGTCATGGGAGCCCTGACTCTGTCCCCTCTACTGTAAAAGAAGACCACTGCCCACCACTGCTCCTGTTTCATACACCTGGCTCACTGCCCTCACACAGGCCACTCACCATATGCCAGGCACTCTCCTGCCTGCTTTACCTTTTTGGCATAGAAACTACAATTACCTTCCATGGGAGTGGCAGCTAAGACTCAGAGAAGTCAGCATATACAGTTGAGTAGAAGAGGTGAAAGGGTGACCATCTGTATTAACTTTTATGTTCACATTTATTTTTTTTTTTTTTGCACTACATATAAAATTCAAAAGATACAAGAAATCATTCTGTAAAACTACATGTCTCAAGAGACTAAAACAGCCTTCCTTCTGGCAGCTGTGTGTGTCTGCTGAGGTGCATACACCGAGGAGTTTGTGTTTGCAGTGCAAACGACCCTCTGCCCACCATTCCCACCTTGCTACTGTCAAGTGACTGCCATCTTGAAATGGTTGTGTTCTTCTGAATGAGCACATCATAGAATAGTTAACCAGGTAGCTAAAGATGAACGTTAAGATTATTGCCCCTTTCTGATGTGATGGACCACATAACAACAAGTTCCCATGCACCATGAAGACTCCACCTGTGGAGTGCTGTCCCAGATTTGCCTGAGGCAGGTGTATGAGCATAGGAAACCAGACCTGGCCACATCCTGGCACAAGTCCACACAGTTGTCTAAATGTTCTTTCTTGGAATGGTCAGCACACACCCACTATGGAGGACTACTGTGGAGTGCCGTGACAAAAGGTCCTTCCTGTCACTCAGCATGCAGCTAAGGAGCGGGAGCTGGGGTCACTGGAAAGTTCAGTTTGCACTCTGGGCCTGGGGTTTGTCCTCAACCGGATTACAGTTCCCACTCATTTTAGTGTGTTTCCCTTTTGTTTACAACGAGTGAGTCTAAACTAGAAGTGGTAGAAGGGCCAGAGAACTCTGGTCTAAAGACTGTCTCATCTCTTTTGTCTATGCTCGTATGTCTGTAGTTCACAGGAAACCTAGAATCCAAGAGCAGCAGCAGAGGCAACAAGGTCTGGATCCAGGATTTCCCAGGATTTGCAGCTGGCCTGTGAGGCCGCTCCACCTGTCTTTCAAGCTTCATCCCTGGCCGTGGCCTGCGATCCAGACAATCTGTAACCCAGAAACACAGGCCCTCCTCTTTGTTGCACCGCACTCTCAGCTCTCTCACTTGCTCTCCCCTCTACCTAAAACACTCTCCCAACTCATTCCAGAACCCACTGCCCTTTGCTTTACATACCTGCTTAACCAGTATTTCCTCCATGAAGAGCTCACTAACCTCCCAGCTTCTGGCTCTGCCGAATGGGCACGTGCCTTTCTCATTTACCACCAAGGATTTGATAGGCCCTAGGTCACAGAAATGTTGGGAAGGAGTGTTGGATACAGCTACAGGGAGACGTGAGCACACAGCAGCATCTAGATATGGTTCGGGCTAGGGCCCTCCTGCAGGCAGCATGCTAAGGAGACAGTATCTTCTCTCTGAGAAGAGAATGAGACTTCAGCAAGAAACTATCATTATGACATGAGGGTAGGGGAAGGCTTCTTAAATAAGACAGGCAAGAGAGCTGAGCATAAAAAAGATGACTACATTTGACAACAGTACAATACAGGCCTTCTGTTTCTGAAGACAAGCAACTGATGGAAGGTATTTGCCACACTTAACTCACCAAAGAAAAGGCTCAGCATCAAAATTAACAGTTGCAAGCAAGCATGTCAGAGAAGAGAAAACAAAAATAGCCTGTGAGGATGTGAAGAGACCATATACAGAAAATGTAAATTAGCATCAGAGTAATAGAACACTATGCAATCGAATCCTCCAAGCACAGGCAACAGGAGGTGTCGCTGAGCCCGGGGACTAAGAGAAGGCTCATGCATGGTAGAGGCAGTGTACAGAGGAAGGAACACTTAGAGACAGACTCAGTAGATGTGAATAACATAAAACATGCACTGATCCATCAGGCTAGCATTTCTGCTCCTCAGAATAGACCTCAAAACTTCTCACAAACCACCAAGAGATAACATCAGCACCGCTTGCAGTACCAAAAGCTGGAAACAACCCAAATACCCATCAACGATCAGATGGATAAATCAAATTAGAAAAACTGTGATACAATAAAAGTGATTAATATATCTGTATCAAATGGATGGATAATGCTCAGAAACCTAGTGGAGAATGAGGAAAAACAGCCACTGGAATGTCACTGCATATACACAAGGTTCACAGAGGCCAACCAAACGACAAGTGCTATAGAATCTAGAACAATCAAGTAAAGCCAGGGACTGACTGGCTAGCACACAATCCAAATAGCAGTTCAGTCCCCTGGCAAGGACAGCAAACAATCAGAGTTGAGGACATGGGATTCTTTCCTTCTTTTTTAACTGATTGCAAGTTCCAGAAATTCCTTTCATCGTTATCAATATTTTGATTGAGCATGTGTACTACAGTCATGTACAACTTCTAATTTTTAAAAAATGATTTTAAGGGGTTAGTGAGATAGCGCAATCAGTAAAGTGCCCACTACACACACATAAGGAACTGAGTTCAATCCCCGGCGCCAGTGTGAAACTCCTGAGGAGGCAGAGATGGGAGGTCCTTGGGTGGCTAGAAGCCTGATCAGTAAACACTGTGTCCCAGAGAAAGGCCTTGTCTCAAAAGAACAAGATTGATGGCTCCTGAGAAACATCTGAGGTTCATCTCAGGTCGTGCATATGTATACAAAGTGTGCATACATGCATGTGTGCGCGCAAACACACACACACACACACACACGTACGTGTATGTCAGTGACCTTAAATCAAGTGCAGTGGTCACTAAGGCAGAGACTTTAGGCTTTGCTTCAGTAGAATCCTAGTTCCCAACCTCCCCGGCCTGCAAGCTGGATCAGAGGCCACAGAGTCATCCTGTCCTGGAGATACTAGAAAAGAGACACTGGGCCCTGGGTTCTAATTCCAATTATAGGCAACATGAGCCAGGTTACTCCATCCTCTGTTTTTCTTCCTTTGTTTAAAATAAACACTAGGTAAAATGTTTGCCACATGGTAGAGATTCCATGAATATTTATTAGTAAATCAGCCAATGATATCTGAGTATCCCACCACAACCACAGACATATTCTCTGAGGAAAACTGTGGTTACAGCTACTAACACGCCCATTCCCAAACATACATATACACATGCATGTACACATGTGTACACACACACACACACATATACATACACACCACCATTCACATACGCATGCATGTGCATGTATACATGTATACACACATACACACATGCTTACCACCACTTGAAGCATCAAGACAGAAAGTTCTGTGCTCTAATCATCCAAACTTTTGGTATTTTAATGTTATGGATTTCCTACCCCAAATGTCAGTTTCTCTTCTATTTTTCCTTCTGCTGTCATAACAAGCATACAAGTGTTTTCCATGGAATTGTACCAAATGGCACCTCTCATATTTTGTAAACCAAATACATGCAAACTTCTCTCTCACCCAGTATTAGTCAGATTGCTGTCATCATAGTGAAATACCTGAGGCAACTGCCATGTAAGAAGGCGGTTTGCTGTGACTCATAGTCATGGACATTTATGTTCAAGCTCAGGCGGCCTTGGTGCTCTGAGCCTTGGGAAGTACAGCAGTTATGGCAAGAGTACATCACAGGGAACACAGCTCAGATCATGAGAGAGGAAACAGGCAACTGCAAATGTGGAATTCCCATAATCCCCTCAGGGACACACTCCAGTGGCCTAAGGGCTTCCCTCTTGGACCTACCTCTTGCAGGTCTATAGGACCTCCCAATATCACACCTCTGGAGACCAAGCCTTTAACATGTGGACCTTCAGGGCATATTCAACACCCAAACTATAGCTGAACTTTCTGTCACACTCTCTTAGGGCTTCCTGCTCTGATCTCACACATGATGCAAATGGCCAATCCTCAGGTT